>NC_050083.1:5151915-5451915 GCF_009764565.3 Dermochelys coriacea | reverse complement strand
GTATTTAGGACACGGGTGGGCAAACTACGGCCTGTGGGCCGCACCCGGCCCACCAGCTATTTGAATCCGTCCCTCCAGCTGGGGAGCGGGGTCTGGCGCTCGGCCCTGCAGCTGGGGAGCAGGGTCAGGGGACGCTCCTAGCGGCTCCCAGAAGCAGCAGCTTGTCCCACCTCTGGCTTCTATGCATAGGGGCAGCCAAGGGGCTCCGCTCCACACGCTGCCGCTGCCCCTGCAGCTCCCATTTGCTGGGAACTGCAGCCAACGGGAGAAGTAAGGGTAGCGCCTGCAGACAAGGCAGTGCGCAGCAGAGCCGTCTGGCCGCACCTCCACATAGGAGCTAGAGGGGGACATGCTGCTGCTTCCGGGAGCTGCTTGAGTTAAGCGCCACTCAGAGCTGTACCTCTGAGCCACCCCCCTGCACCCCAACCCCCTGCCCAAGCCCTGATCCCCCTCCTGCCCTCCAAACCCCTCGGTCCCAGCCCTGATTTAGGATAATGAAACCAATGGGAGTTAGGTACCTAAATACTTTTGAGGATCTGGACCTAGGTGCCTTTCACCTGCTGGATGGACACCAGACATCAAATCCATCTTGGATCACAAGTGACATGCATTTGGGGGATCTCAGCCTAGTGCTTGTGGATATTCATCAGCATGCTAACACCTGCCAACCACCCACCATGAGAACTGGAGTAGCAGAGAGGCTGTGGGCCAGGATTGAGGGACACTAGCAGAGATGGGGCTGGGGCAGGGCTGGGATAGCAGGGGGGCTGCAGGTGAGAATTGAGGGGCAGAGCTATGTATGGGAAGAGCGGTGGGGGGCATAACACTGAGGGAGGATCTGGCTGCTGGGTCACAGTGGAGTGACTGTAGGGAGATGATGGGGGAGGCTGCTGGAGAGTTTGGTGCATGGGATGAAGCACAGGGGAAGGGGGCTATAGGAGGGTGAGACTGGGGGCCAGCAGGGTCCAGTAGCACAAAGCTGAGGAGAGGGTGAAACTGGGTTGTTTGCTGCTGACAAGCATCCCTCTTGAAAGCCTAGTGCTATCAGCTCCCTGCACAGGCTCAAGTGTCAAGTGCTGGGGCTATTGATCTTAGAGCCTGAGAGATCAGAGGCCGGTCCTGGCACAGAGCTTCCCCCAGAGGGGATGGAGGGAGCAGCCCCCCACAGGGTACTGTGGCTGGAGGAGCCGTGGCCCTGCTGGCCGTGGCTCAGCAAAGAGGGCTGACGCAAGGAGTCACACAGCAGCGTGTCAGCATTTCTCCTGGCAACTGCGCCCCGGTGCCTGCCCGGTGGAGCAATCAACGCCGTGCGGCGGGCACTAATCTCATCAGCGCACAGGAGTGGAAGTTAAACAGCAGCAGAGACTGAGCAGCACCTCAGAATCCGTCAGCCAGATCCAATGCGGCAACAAATCCAGAGACACTGGGCTGGGCATGGGGAAGGGAGTCCCAGCCCAGGGCGGCCTTATTGGGCCCGTGTTACCGAGGGCCTGTATAGAAGGAACTGAGGGCAGATCCTAGTGGTCAGGTGTGTGCATGGGAACATGTGTGAAAACATGGGTGCACCTGAATCCAAGCAATGATGCACACGCGTGGGGGGGTGGGGGTTCAGGCAAGCACCCTTGGTGTATGATTCACTACAGGTCCAAGTGTGCGTGCACCTCCACGGGGAAACAAAGCGGGATCTGCATGCACAGGCACGGCTCCACAGGGGACAATGAAAAGCCATGCCAGCCAGCCGGGGCCCGGGTTTCTCCGACTGGCCAGCTCGTGACTGGCTTCCTGCAAATGAGTCAGCCTCAGACAGGAACGGCTGGGGGAGACAGAGCAGCACCTGCAGCTTGGGGAGCGTTTACATCAGCTCCCTGCATGCACGTGGCCTGCGCGGAGGTGAACCAGCTCTGTCCATCCCCCAGCAGGCTTCTGGGGACACTGCGTTTGTCTCCACTCCCCACACCCCGGTGAGCTGCAGCAGGTGAAGCCGTGCCGTGCCCTTGGAGCCGATTCTGCCCAGAAGCTTTGCCAGGCAGTGCTGGATGGATGCAGCATTCACAGCGCTGACATGGGATCCAGCCAGTCAGAAGCTCTCATTTCCTTCCTCCACTTCCCACAAATGCTTTGTGCCCACGTGCACGCAGCGTGAACCATGGGCTAAGTAGTTAGAGCCCAGACCTGGCCGGCTGGAGCCCTGGTTCCATCTGTGGTGCTCACACAAAGCCTGGCCGTCTCAGCTCCATGCCTCAGTTTCCCCCTCTGCAATGGGGAGAAGGATGTTACCTATCAGGCAGGGAAGGCAGAGGGCTATGGAGTCCATGGATGCGAGGTGGCACAGAAAAGCAAAGGAGCCTAGTCCAGAGAGGGAACTGAGGTACAGAAAGGCAGAGCGAGGGGCTGCAGGTCATGTGGTGAGCGAGGGGGCGTGGCTTGGGGCGTGCTTCCTAGGGTGGGTAGCCAGACACGCTAGCTCTGCTCGAGCAAGTGCACTAAAAGCAGCACGATGGCCACGGTAGCTCAGGCCAGCCCGCTGAGCACGGGGGTAGCTAGCCTTAGCCACAATGCGATCCTGAGCACAGTCGCTCGAACCCGTCCATCTTCCTGTGCTAGGAAGCACCTTCCCAGCTGCAGCAGAGACACACCCAGTGTCCAAGCTGGGCATGAAACGCGGGAGCCCCGACCCCAGGTTTCCTGATCTCATCGTTAGGCGGGAATCAGAGAATGGCAAGAGAATCATTTCAAATACACAGGTTCCCCGGTACGGTGCAGGGAATAATAACGAATGGCTAAGATTTCCCATGGCTGGAGGCTCGGATCGGGGTGTCCGAACCCTATCTCACCTGGCAAAATCTCAGCTGGCTCTTCAAACCCAGCTCGTTCTCATCACTTATGACCTGAACTGGTGGGTCTCAGCCTCTTCCCACAGACCATCCGGCCACGTCTCCATGCCCACCCCGGCTACACTGTTACCTTGGCTGTCAGCACGGGTATCACGGCAGCATTCTGCTGTGCCAGGCCAGCACTGACCAAAGGGACTGAGACACGGCCAGCTCTCAGGGGCACAGAGAAGCTCAGGTTAGTGGCGGGGGGGGGGGGGCGCTGCATTTCCTGGAGTTCTCTCAGGGTGGGCAAATGAGCTCTATAAACCAGTATCTGCTCTCCCCATCTGCCCCCAACCGCCTTGCTAGTCATGGGCGAATTTCTTACCAGCATTATGGTACAAGGGAGCCCTGGGAAGGGGGTCTGAAGGCTCACAGGGGCCAGGCCTTACAGAGCCATTTGGGAGGGGCCAGGCATGAGGGGTGGCCACAAAGATGGCTGTGGGGGGAGCCGACCATGGGGAGGGTGCAGCTGGCACGAGGAGACAAGAGCGGAGAAGCAGGAGAGCAGAGGGGGAAAACAGAACTAGACGAGTGAGCTTGACGTGGTGGAAAATGGGGACCAGCCCCATGCCCGCTGGGGCCCACTGGCTGTGAAACTCAGAGAAGGATCAGACCTGAATGGCTGGTATCGCCCCCCTCCCCCACTGGGTGTCTAGCACAAGCCACTTTCCATCCTCCAGTCTTGGAAACTCCAGTGGCTCAGCCCCCCGAAACATACTGGGGTCCTTTAACCCATGCAAGCAGCTGGCACCACTGACTTTTCCAGGGAAGTCTTCCATCATAGCACTGCCCAGCCTGGCCCAGCCCCGTGTGCAAGACGAGCCAGCATCACAGCGAGCCCAATCGGCACCAGGCAGCTGCCGCTCCCGGGGCCAGACCCGAGCCGTGCGGCCACTAATTGGGTTAAATACGGCAGCTGTGCTCGCTGCAAAGGGCGGCTGTGGTTACGTAATCCAGGCCCTTTCGGCCCTTTCGTTTCATGTGCTGATAAGCGCCAGCACTGGAGATGGTCTGACAGGTCCCATGGTGCAGGCTGAGAAACCTAGCCCTCCCCCCACCCCCCGCAGCAGCTCGCTCTGGAGGCACGGCCCAGAAACCCAGCCGAAAGGCTGACACAGCATCTGGACTTGGAGGTCAGGGTGGGTGAAGGCTGCATGTAATGCCCAGAGCTGGCGTGCTCTCATAGGACATTCAACTGCTTCCACCACTGAGGACATATAGCCCCTCCCCAGGCCCAGTGTCCTGTTGCCATAGGGAGCACAGGTAGGGCACGCCTAGGGGGACCTCTCACAGAGGGTATGGAGTGGTCGACAGGGACTATTATGAGACCACGAGACTTTGCATCAAAGTACCCGGCCTTCCTTTTTAAAATCAAAGACTGGATGTTTTTCTAACACAGGGATTCTCAGCCTTTTTCTTTCTGAGGCCGACCCAAACCAGCTATAAAAAAAAAAAAAAAAAAAAAACCACAGCCCAGCTGTGCCACAACTGGTTTTCTGCATATAAAAACCAGGACAATTGCCTAGGGCCCCATGCCACAGAGGCCCCCACGAAGCTATGTTGCTCAGACTTCAGGTCTCTCCACTGGACCCCAGTGAGTCTAACACTGGCCCTACTTGGCGGACCCCCTGAAACCTGCTCGCGGCCCCCTAGGGTGCCCCAATCCCCTGGTTGAGAACCACTGTTCTAAAGGATCTGCTCCAGAAATTATCATCTGTGCATGCTTTCCTTGCCACTCCCCAGCGCTCCTCTCAGCAGTGCTGCATCCTCCCGGGCAGCTGTCCGGAAACCCCAAATCCTCAAGGCTTTCTGCCAGCCAGGCTCCTTCTCATCCTGGCAGGGGCATAGCACCCCTGCACATGGGCCTGTCCTGTCCTCTGTGGATTGGTGTCACACAATAAGCCCTCCCCACCCCAGCGTGCCAACTGGGAGCTAATCCTGCCTGCTCCTTCCAGCGTGCTGCACGCAAGGGACCGAGCTAGCTCTCCGCCCTGAAGCCCCAGATTATTTTTGGTCCAAATTTACAATTCAGATCCTCCCTTGGAACAAGTTCCGCTCCCAGGCCCTGGTCATGTTAACTCAGCCTCATGGGGGCCTCCTGGAGCTGTCACACCACAGCAAGGAGCTTCCCACGAGCGTTTCTGTAGAAGGCATGGCAATGCCAGGCTGCCCTGGAACCCTTTATTCAACCCCTTGGTGCCAGCCCAAGGCCTTCTCATGCCTTCTAACTCTGCTGTTCTTCCCAGTGGGATTCATCCCAGCTCTGCCCAGCCCCCTCACAGCCTCCCCCATTCACACCACCTTGCAAATTTCACCACATTCTTTGTTTCCTCTTCTAGTTTCCTACTGATTCTTCCCTCTCCTGGCTCTTGTCTACACACAAAAGCTGCCCTTGTTTAAATCAGTTTAAAACCCAGTGCAGTTAAACCAGTACAAAGCCTCGTGAGGACACCCTTATATCAGCTTTAACTGGTCACAGTGACTTGCAGGGGCAAGCTAAAAGCCATTAACTGCCCCAGGACTTAGTAACAAGGAGTTCAGGTTGCCTGGTGCCTTTCCAAAAGGTCACGTTCAGCTACACTCACACACCTGAAAACCAGGCACTTCTGAGTTCCCAAACACTGTCAAGCCAGCCTGTGAGTACCAACCTCAGGGCAGTCAGCGAAGAAGCAGGGCACAAACCCCAAAATGCCTGAGTTTCATCAACCAAGTATCAAATGTGAACTCCTCAGGCATAACAACAGCCGCCTTAACAAGGAGTCACAGACAGTCCCGTTGGACACTCTGTCTTGCCACCCAGGTAAGCCTGCCTTTGTGATAGGTGGTCTCTTACACCAGAGATCACAGCAATATTCAGGTAGCTCCCAGTCCCAAGGACCAGTCACTTACCGCAGGGCAACTGCACCTTAGATCTTACACCAAAGAAAACACTTGTAGCCAATCCTATAATAAAATATCTAAAGATTTATTAACTAGGAAAAGGAAATGAGAGTTATTTACAAGGTCAAAGCTGGTAAACAGAAACACACAAGTAAGTTCCAATCTTAAGTTTCAAAAGGTTACAGAAGCTTCTCTAATCAGCAAGCTCTGCATGTCCTTTAGGGCTAACCCAGGCTAAGCACTGGGGATCTTTTCCCTGTTGTGACGTTATGAGTGTAATTGATAATCTGTACCTTATTCCCTGATAACCAGAAACTTCTATGCCTAAACTCTGTACAGTTTTCTTTTTACTTCAACATTATCTTAATAAAATTATTATATCTCATTGAAAGGTGACAGGGCCAGAAAAAGTTAATTAACTCACAGACTGGCCTGACCCATGGTGGAACTTTACAGACTATTTAGGAAGATATGTAAATGAATAAAGCTTTGAAATGCAAGCTTGCATTGTTAGAGATAGAAGCGTAGATGTTTGCTCAGGACTTGTGATGTAAGCAAACAAGTCTTGTCTATTGCTATAGCTTTGATTCAAAGACCAAAAAACATTTAGGAAGATACTTGAGTGAAATAGTATTATTGTCTCTGTCTCTTTGAAGGCTGTGATAACCTGTATCTGAACTGTTTAATGGATAAATTATCCTGTGCTAATTGCCATGATGTTTGGAAGAAGAAAAGTTAAGCCTATTGTTTTCTCAGGCCAAAAGGCTGCAGGAAATGTATAAAGACCTTGGGACATGATCCTTCTTCATCTCAGATCTGCTTTGGGTTTCAAGAGAGGGAAACCTTAAGCCATAAGGATTGAGATCCCCAGTCAGTGACTGGAGTCACCCTGAACACGGACATTGGACTATAACCTCTGGACTATTTCTAAAAAGGACTTTTGGCCACTACAAACTCATCTCTGCTATGTATTTGAACCTCAAGAATTGAATTCAAGTCTCTATGTATACTGATCGTTTAACCAACATGCTCTCTTTTCTTTTTTAATAAATTTTAGTTTAGTTAATAAGAATTGAGTGTTAGCATGTATTTGGGGTAAGATCTAAGTTATTATTTGACCTGGGTCTGGGGCTTGGTCCGGGGCTTGGTCCTTTGGGGTCAGGAGAACCTTTTCTTTTATATGATGAAATAAGATTTTCAGAATTTATCATCATGCGTTTGACATGTGTGTCCGGATGGAGGCCGGAGGCTAGGTACTATAGAAGCTGTTTTAGGCTGGCTGGGTAAATCTAAGTATTGGAATATCCACCAGCCTTTGGGGTTTGTTTGTCCCATTCTGTTTGCAGTTCACCCTAATTGAGTGACCTCAGCTGGCTCCCACGGGCAGCACCGTCACACCTGTGCCCAGTAATCCTGGCCTCCCAGAATCCAAGCAGCACAAAGGTACAGTTCCTCCTTCTTAGGCAATTTTATGCCCCCCTCTCCCTCTTTGAGCTGTAAACTCAGCTGATGGAGGCAGCCAACAGAGTCTTTTGTCCTCTTTGATGTTCCATTCTAGTCCATCTGGTGTGGATGGATCTTCCCTGTCAGGCAGGACAGAACACCATGGGTTGGAGATCAGCACTTCACACTCTCCTGTCCTGTGATTTACAGAGTCACAGAGACTCACAATACACCTGCTCACATATCACCTTACAGTACAGAGCAACAGGGACACAGATGTTGGAAGTGAGATTAATGCGGCAGCACTCCATAAAGTCTAAACATGGTCATCCCATTCTAACACCTGGTTTTAAAATCCTACCGCCCAGGTGAGCCAGACCGACTCCAGCTAGGTGTTTGTTAGTGCTCACTGGAGGCCTGGGACGTTGGCCTGAGTTGGCACCTGGTCTGCCAGCGTCACACACACCACCCCCGCAAAGCAGCTATTTAAACAGCACGTGGCTCTCAACCAAGCTACAGCAGTGCTGCTGTGCCACTAAAATGCAAGGGCAGCCACACAGGGGATTGATTGCACCAGCTCAGCAAAGCAGGTTTGACTTCCTGCACACTAGTGAAACCCTGGGTGTAGACCAGGCCTAAGACACAAACACACCCACAGCTTCCCTCCGTCAGTTCAGCTCCATCTGATTTCCAGCATTCCCCCAGAGACCCTCTAAAAGGAGGAACCGTGCAGGGGTCACTGGTATTAACTACACTCAGGCAGGCCAGAAGGCCAAGGACAGATTAGCACAGAGGGGCTGGGAAGGGGATGGGACATTTCTTTAAACAAAAGTGACTGAAACCATCCCCCTCCAAACCAGCTTCTCCCAAACTCTCCACCACAAGGGCGGCATCAGCAATTTATCCGGAGCCCAAGGGCTGTACCCATCTTTTTCAAGATGACCTGAAAAGGGGAAACCAGGGGAGCCTGCCCTTCTCTGCTTCTCTGACGCACTAAGAGCGATGGCGTTGGTCTGCCCCAGCTGCCTGTCACTAAAGGGCCTGTCACCCCCTTTCTGCTGGAGCACTGTTTGGAGACTGACTCTCAGCTCAGAATTGAAGGGGGGGGCAGGGTCTGAGTCTTTATCCAGCAGAGCTTTGCTCCCAAACGTCTCACTTAATAAGTGCTAATCGGGAATGAAGAGCTTTTAAAAGTCTGAGTAAGAGTCGCCCTGGCCCCCTGCCATCTCTTGCTCAGTGCCTGCATATCTGTGCCCTCCAGTGACCTACAGACTCTCCGCTCCCCAGACATCCCAAGGGCCAGCACAGGAGATGCACGCTGGTGCTGGGTTGGTGCCTTCTCAGCTGACTCTAGCCCCACGGGCTTTGCCCTTTTGGAAAGGATCGACTCACACCCTCTGCTTCGCTCCTCATTTCATCTCCCCCACCCATGGGTTCTGTTCCTTACTGCCCCCATCCCCCGGGCTCTCCCTCTCCCGGGGGTGGGGGCGCCTAGCAGCTTCACTCCCACTAGTGGCTCTGACCCCCCTGGGTGGGTCCCCCTGGGTGGTTCCCCCTTCCTCTCTGCAGCAGCAGCTGCGCTGGCTCCCTGTTTCCGGCTGCTTTCATGGGGCACCTGGGGGCCTTTGCAGTGAAGATGCTGACTGCTGGCAGCGTGGAGGAGCCTGCACCGTGGAGCTGGCCACTCTCCGCACACCAGGCTTTGGGAACCACCTGCTCACAGGAAAAGGAGGCGTGCAAAATTAAACCAGTGGGCGGCCATCCAGCAGGGGGTGACTGATAATGAGGGTGATGGGCACCTCCTGGGACACGGAACAGACAGAGGCAAAGAGCAAGGAAAGCACAAGGACCAGAGAAGCTGCCCAGTGGGTAAGCACTAGACTAGAACTCAGGAGACCTGGGTTAAGAGTCCCAGCTCTGCCCAGGATCTCTTCCCCTCTCTGACCATCCTGCCTTTGTCTAGCCCTGGGGACAGGGACTGCACCTGCGCAGTGCCCACCATTAGGGGGCCCTGATCTCGGCTGGGGTCTCCTGGAGCTACTGCAATCCCAGGGTAGAGGAGGGGGGCTAAGGGAATCTGGCACCAGAGGACACCAGGCCCAGGCCCCCCCCACCCCCGGGCTGAGCTCTGTGGCGGGGAGGAGCCTGGAGCTATTCCCAGCAGAGAAGTGACTCACTGAAGCGACTGACAGTGCAAAGAAAAGGGCTGGGTGGGGGTGGGGAGCGGTTTTGAAGCCAGTAATTCATTCCCCAGCTGTTTGGTGCTGCAGCTAATACCCAGAAGTGCTGCAGAGGCCAAGAATAGCACCAGGCCCTGCCCCTGCCTGGGGAATTCCCAGCAGTGGAGGAAATCGCACTAATCCCCAGGAGCCGCTGACCCCAATTGCATATGCAGGGCAGATGCTGCAGAGAGGGCTGGGGTTGGCTGTGAATGCCCCCCAGCTCCCTCCCAAACCCACCCATTACATCCTGGGACCTTTAACCATCCAGCCAGCCAGAGCCCACAGGGCCGGCCCTCGCCCTAGAAAGAGTTAGTGCGGCTAAGCAGGGCCCAGCAGCCCAGTCACAGATCCGGGCAGGCCTTGAACCGGACGGGCCCCACCTAGCAGTGCCGGGTATAAAGACACCCCGACTCTCTCAGGCTCGGTGGTCTCTGGTCACCTCCCCTGGCCCAGAGGGGGTGTCAGGGAGGCTGCTTGACCCACTCCTGCCAGCCATCGCCGCCTCGCTGCGCGTGCCCTACAGTGAGCGTGCTGCGGCTCGTTGGCACACCATGCCACACACACACAGCACCTGATGGCGGCACTGGCTGGAGCGGAGCATGCAGCAGCCATCGCCCCAACCCCACGGGCAGGAGGCGGCCGGAGAGGGATTGCGGGCACGGGGCAGGGGGAGCAGGAAACCCCCACCAGGCCAAGCCCTGAGGACAAGGCAGCAGTGCTGACAGAGAGAGAGGGCAGAACCAGCTGCCCTTCGGGTGCATGGGACTGCGCTGGGATAGGGAGCGACCGAGGGATTGGGCCACAGGAGAGGGCCCAGGGGACAGTTAGCTCAGAGGCTCCCTGGAGGAAACAAAATAAAAAGAAAATGGAGTCCGGGCAGTGGCTAGAGCCTGGCAGCCCAACCTGGACCCAACGGGACCAGACTCCAGGCGTCAGGCCTGAAAACAACCTGAGGGGCTCGGGTCGGCTTGGCTGTGATCTAGTTGAGTTAGGCCTGAGCCACGCTCTAGTCTAGATCAGGGCCCCATTGTGCCATGCGCCACCCAGACGGCTAACCAGGAGCATGGCAGGACAGGGTTGGGTGGAATAAAGCAGAGGCCCCAGCAGGCAGCATGGCAGGTGGGGACGTAAGCAGGGATTTAAGCAGAGCAGGGGATGGTGTTTCGAATTTTGATTTTGCCCTTGAGATTTTAAGCTCAGTCGCCAGTGCTCCAGGCCCAGGCTGCTCCATAGGCACAGCCACCCTGCCCAGGGCCTCACGCCCCTGGTGACTCTACGGGGGGAGCGAGGACACAGATGGGGGCGAAGGGGGTGGGACAGAGGCGAGCAATGCAGAGGGGCTGGTCTGGGTGTTCGCTGCAGCAACCTGATTAATACCAACCCCGTCAGCACCCACTCACCATGCAGGGGAGAGCCCCTGTGCCACACATCCTCACTGGGAGGCAGCACCAGGAGCGTGACACCTCACCAGAGCTGGCGCCTGCAGGGGTCTTGCTTCCCCAAGGCCCGGATCCACAGGCTGGAGGCTGCACCTCCTTCCTTCTCAGTGGGAGCACTGGGAAGGTGCAAAGGGCCCAGATGCTCAGCAAGCTGTCCCAGGGGCTGGATTTGAGTTTTCAGAGAGGCTCTCCCCACCCCCTTGCAGGAGAACACAGTCCCAAGCCAGCCACCCACAGGGGAGAAAACCTGGAGAGGCAGGTTGGGGCGAGGGCAGAAAGCCCAGATACCAATGCCCACCTAAAAAGCAGGTCCCTGGGTTACCCCCACCACCGCCTCTCCCTTACCACTCTCACACATACACTGCAGCTAGCCAGCCTTCTCCCTAGTTCCCTGCTAGCCCAGAGAGCCAAACCAGTGCCAATCTCTCTCCCAGGAGCTGGGGCCAACACTGCCCCGGCTGGGACGGGGCTTTAGGAAGACTTCCCGGCTCCAGGGATTATCGTGCATTGCCCACCCCTCTTCATGCCTGGCAGCCTTTCCCCTCCAGATAATCTGCACCGGGAAGATCCCGGCCAGGTGGGGACCCCTCAGGGCCATGGCCCAAGAGCCACCTGCAGCACGGTGCACTCTGCCTCCGATCACAGGGCAGCCCAAGCCACTTGATGGGGTCCCAAGTCCTGCTAAGAGCTGACCGCTCCCCAGCCCTTCTCACTGCAGAAACTCAAGCCCCGAGCCATGGAGGGAGCAGAGTGGGACGGCGTCTCCAGCAACTGGGTCTGGTACATCTCTGCCCCGGGGGGTCCTGGCAGAGGACCCCTTGCGGCAAGAAGTAGATCGGAGCAGGCAGCTCACGTGCTGGTGGACTTCTGGCAAGGCTCCGAGCTCTGCACTCAGCCTGTCACATCAGCTGCTTTCCAAGCTGTTCCTGTTCCTGTTCGCAGCATCCCCATGGTGTTACCCTGCTGGAGAGGAGCGTGGGAGACAGCTGCTGTGACAGGCGGGCGGGCTGGGCGGGGGGGGGCCTCTCCTCCACTGTCTCTGTGGATATTTAATTAGCTTTACGCACCGAGCCCTTCCTCGGGACCCTTCTCAAATATGGACCATGAGGGCATCTGCTGCCACTGCACCTCACCTCTCCGTGGGCCTTGGTTTCCCCATTTGTGAAAAGGAGGGTAATTTTATAAATACTTTGCCCATTAATGCCTTGTGAATGAAATAATCCTCAGCCCCTGAAGAGGGGGGAATCACCCCGGTTTTCCAGATGGGGAAACAGGTACAGAGTAGGGGAGCTACTTGGCCACGGTCACCAAGTACATCAGTAGCAGAGCCCTTAATAGAACCCAGGAGTCCTGGCATCCAGCCATCCTGAACTGCACTTCCTCTCAGAAAGTGATGTTGCCCTAGCTCCTGGCAGGGGGTGGGGATCAGGGTGGTTTGGAACAGAAAGGGCAGCGGGCTGCCATGGGGCAGCAGCACGGATGAAGCCAAGATGCCCCAGTTGTGGGAGAATGCCCCACAAAGGGTGGAAGAGGGAGGAGAAACGCAGCGTGAGGGGTGCCAGACAGCTCCCCACAAGGCATGAGCTCTGCTCTCAGGCCCACGCTGCAGAATTCTTTCCCATTTCAGCTCTATTGCTGCTGTAGGGTCTCCTTAGTGGGCACATGGCCTTGCTGATGTCTGGCACCACCCACCCTTCTGCCAGCACAAACCCCTGCGGGCAGGTCCTCACGCCCCCAGCAGGGTGCACACGGCAGGTGGGGCCTGGCAGCCCTGGAGACGGACGCCTCAGAGAGGAGCAGAGGAGGTGGCAGCAGGACAAGCGTCCTCCTGCCTCTGCTGCCCAGCCTGGAAAGGGCCCTTAGGGATGAGGGAGGAGTTTGGGGACAGATTCCTCTGGGCTGCGCGTGGAGCAGCCTTATTCCCTCCAGGGCAGCCACCAACATGCTGCTCCCTCCCAGGTGCCTCGGTCAGGGGTGAGCCCTTGGTGCTTGGGGTCTGGGAATGGCGAGCTGCACTGCAGCCTGTGATGGGCCGCATCAGCTCCTGGAGCAGCCCATAATCCGGAGAGGGCACAAAGGTGGCTTAGAGGTACCCTCCCCTAGACTGATCCTCCTGGGGATGCATCACAGAATCAGACCCTCACTCTCTGCGGCCCATTCAACCCTTGGCACGTCGCTGAAAGCCAGCGTTAGGGGAGGCAAGCACTTGTGTGCTAGGAACGAAGCCGAGATCCACTCGCTCGGCTTTTGCCAATGCACCGCCGCACATAGCCAGAGGAGTGAAGTATCCACCCCCTCCAGGACTGCATTGCTGACTCGGCCAAGATCCGCCAAGCCCGGGATTAACTAGTTCCCACATGCAGAGTGAGCTGCGCAAAGCCGCCTTCTGCCAGAGCCAGAGCACAGAACTACTGGCCCTTCCGAGCTGTGCTGCTCAGGGCCCAGGCGAGTCTAGCAGTGCTCAGGGCCCAAAGAGCGAAGGAAGAGGGCATAGAAGCCACCCTAAAGCAGTCCCTCCCCGAGACAAGGAGCGGAGATGATGCCGTCTGGGGCACAGGGCTAGAGAGGCCAGGCCCCATGGTGGCAGCAAGCCCCCTCTCTGCAGGAGAAGGTGCCAGCATGTGTACTGTGCAGATGCCAGTCTCCAGCGGGAGGGCACAGGTCAGTGTGCAGCAGCACACGTGAGTGTGACCCAAGTGTGCATGCTGAGGCAGGAGCCAGTAACGCCCCAGACAGTGGCACTACCCACCTGGCTAGCGCAGAGTGGGGCATGGACACATTCACTGCTGGCCACCTGCTTGGGACCTACAGAGTGCAAGCACCGCGGCTGGGACCCCAAAGCACCCTGCAGTGCTCCCTGACTGGAACCAGAGTCTCAAGGCGGCAATCCCACACGCCACGTTTCCCTCCCGCCCCAAGATGGGAGTGCAGAAGGCATCGTCTGAGCAGCCTTAACCCGGTACACCATGCCTTGCGCTGCTGCAACGCACTGAGTCGGCTGGCATGCTCGGCACTGCATGGGCACGCAGGAGCTGGTCTCACTCTAGTGACAGACCCACAGCATCTATACCAGCCCACTCCTGACAGACCCCGACCCGAGCTCCCCTTGCATTCCGATGGAAGAGGCCAGTCTCTGTGGAGCTGAGGGGCCCTGGGTTCACGTGTATGTGTCTGGCCATGACTCACTATGGGGCTGAGACTCATCTGGGGGGAGGGAAGCAGCCATGCAGCTCTGACTGCCTCTCTGCTTTAAAACAGCCACCCCCACATTTTCAGCAGCACGCTGGTACTGGAGCATCTGACACCCCCTGAGCAGCGTCCGTCCCCATGCCCCACCTTGGGCGCGGCTTGCTGCTACCCACAGTCCTCTCTGCGGCGGGAGCTGCCCAGAAGATGGAATCCCAGGCCAGTTAAAGCAGACGAGGTTTATTCATGAAAACAGCGATGACTACACACGCAAACAAACCGGCGGCCGCACAGCTCAAGTCCCAGCTTTAACCGTGTTGTTGACCAGAGACTACACCCTGTTTGGAACGCCACACAGCACGCAGGGCATCGAGTGACTGACTATGCCTTGCAAGGAACAGATCATTACTGTCCCCAGTGCACAGGCCACACACGGGCAGACACACTGGTCGTCAGATGCACTGTTCGTATGAGACACCATGGATGGAACCTAGGACCGGGACCTCTAGCTCCTACCACATGGGTCTCTGCTACTTGAGCTAAGGGAGAGCTAAGCTCCTCTAGGTGCATGTGGTAACAGACTCTTATCCTCCCTGCAGGCCGCTCGCTAGAGGGCAACATTGCACGCGCAGGTCACAGCACACTGACATTTGGATGGGACAATCAGCCACAGAACTATCGGATCTCAGGGGCCTACACAGGTTAGTTCAGCCCCAACTCCACCCTCACTTCAGAGAGCAGAGCAGGATCATCATGCTGCAAGGTCCCTGACACCTGGGTTCAAAACTGAAACAGAATCTCACCTACCCCTGGCTCTGGAACCCGAGGCCCCTCAGTACAAAGTCCAAACAGGCACAACAGCTGGCCCGGAACACCTGGCATCATGTGGAATGAGACTAGCAATGCTCCCCTCCCCCACCCAACCAAGCAATGGAGAAACTGCAAACCACCACGGTAATCAATAGTCAAACAAATAAATCACCGTCAAACGCCTAATGCACTCAGGCTGAGAGCACTTTAAACCAGAGAGTGTTCCAAAGAGCACAGGAGAGGGCTGGAGGCACCACAAATGATGGCACAATCACCCACCGCCTCTTCTTGGGTCTCCGATTAAAGGTCAGGGTGGAGGCATCCTGGTCAAACTCCATCTTGAGCAAATAAGGGCTTGTCTATACTTAGATTTTATAGCACTCTAACTTGCTGGCTCAGGGGTGTGGAAAAGCACCCCCAAGCACTGCAAATCTGAGCACTTTAAAGTGCTAGTGTAGACAGGCTCCGAGCCACGCTCCCAGCGCTCAGAGCTAATCCCCTCGTACTTCAAAACGCTGCCGCAGGAGCACTCCCGCAGCAGCGCTTTGAAGTTTCCAGCGTAGCCATGTCCTAAGAAAATAATGCTGCTTTTCCATTCTCTCCAGGGTGGATTTGATTTAAAATCACATTGATTAGGATTTAAATCACTAGTCAGGAAGACACAATTTAATCATGGATTGCTACATAAAAGTGCATTCTTGTTGGTTGTTATAACCTTAATACATATTCTTCACAACTCAGAGACAGATGTAGGTTTCATTTTTAGAAGGTACACACGATACATTTTTAAAGTGATTTATTTTGAAAACTTTTCAGGTCAGTTTTACAGCTATATCAGAAAATGAATGATTGTTTGGTTATTTCATTTATCAAAGGTAATTGAAGCAGACACTTATGAAGTCACTGGGAGGTGAACTATCTCCAATTCAACAGGTTAATTATTAATATTTGGAGGATTTTCTTGCCATGCTATATTAGGAGGAGACCACCACCAGACAGACATTTCAATTGTTTTATTTAACTAAAACAACAACATTATGTATTCTGGATTTTTTTCTTCAACAGCAAACATACAATATTTTAACAAATCAAGCATATGAATTTTTGAATTTAGTTAAACATTCACAGTTTTTAAAATCAGGTTTGTTTTTGTTAAAATTGTTTTTAACTAAAATAGTTAAATGAAATATTTTTTAAAAAAAAAAAATTAAAACTAACGATGTCAGCCAGGTCAACATGAGAAACTTAAAATATAGGCTTCTGCAGCTAACTCAGTCGTCTTCACCTTCATTTTCCTGTTTGTTCATAATCTGGAAAAGAAAAACCAGCTTTCCTGCTTGTTCAGGACCCAAATGATTTCTCAGTTCGGAATGAATTAGTCCAAAAGAAGAAAATATTCTTTCTACAGGCAGAAGAAGCTACTGCTGTTAAAAGCGAGAAGATCACTTCAACAGTCTCTGAATCCAAGTGCTGAACTGACGTCCACCAGTTCACTGGTGTGACTTCAAGAAATATATGTTTGCTGATGATGTCTTAAATGGTTCACCCTGAGCTCTGAAGTTTATTACAGTTGGCATTATGGAGGGCTGACTGCTGGATGTCCATGTCACAGCCAACTCCTCTTCTTCAGCAGTTAAGGTTCAACCCTGGTACCGAGTATTGAGAATATCTGCAAAAAAATGAGCTGGAGATGGTGCTTGTGCCATTTGTTTTTTTAATGCTTGTAATTTAACTCGGTCATTAACTCTTTTGAAGATCTCATTCAGTTCCTTCCAAATTTCAACAGCGTCAGCAATAAAACAGTGATTTCCCTGCGTTTTGTGCAAGGCGACAGAAACAGGCTTCGGGGTCCTCAGCCTGGGTTCAGCGCGTCTCTTCAGCCCAATGGTGAGCACTTTGGCTGTGACGGTGCCATCTATTTTTTCACGATTTTGTTCTCAAACTGTCATCAAATTAAGCCAGTTCTTGATCTAGTGCTCAAAACAGTCCACTACGGAGTTCCAGCTCTTGTGGGAGAGTTAGTTTGGTTCCTCCCACTTTTTTCAGAGCAGCTGCTGCAAAGTGGCTGTTATGGGAAGTATTTTGCAATTTCAACATCAGCCTTTATTTCTGGAACACTGAAGTCTTTGGCTAGGAGATGCATCAAAGGAGCACTGCAACCACATGTTGTTAACTTGGGATGCTCTTCACTCTCTTCTAAATTTCTTCTCATCTTGGATACATTTTCAGCATTGTCTGTGACCAAGATGCGTACTAGACATTTGAATTTTTTTTTCAGTTTGTTATAGCTTTTACTACTACTTCTTGTAAGTATTCTGCTGTGTGAGCTTTTTCTGATGTATCAATTGTTTCTGTAAGGAAGACATTCCCTTCTTCTGTTGTCACACAAGCACATACAAAAAGATCATTGTGGACATTGCTCCACCCATCAAGACTCAGATTAACAATTTCACCCTCTAGACATTTTGCACACTGCTCAATTTCTCTCAAACTTTATCCTGCAATTTGCCTGCATCATCTGCTCTGTTGGGTGGACTGTATCCTGGTCTTAATGACTGAACCATGTTAATGAAGTGTGGGTTCTCAATCATATGAAAAGGAGAATTAGTTGCATAAACAAACCAGGCAATTTTTTCATAAAATTACCTCTTTTTGTAATCTGCTGGTTCTTATCACAAAGTTATCTATGGTTATTCTGGATGATGGAGATTTTTTTTTCTTTTTGCTACAGGTGGTATACTGTGGCTATGTGACATACATGATGTGACTAAAACACGATCAGTGGCAGATAACTCTGAAACTATAGAAAATGATGGTGATCTTGAAGGTGGATAGCCTTCAGAATCCTGTATGTTGAGGATGGATTCCCCTAAACAAAAATAAGTCAATGCAGTTATTTAATTATTATTACCACACTGCTCATTTAGTATTACTCATTGCATTCACTGACACTCAGTACTACTTTAAAGGTGAAATTGTAACAAGAAGATCTGCCTATTTCAGCTATTTATTTTTTATCACAACTGCATCTAAAAATGATAGTACCATAGAGTAACAACTATATTTTTTTTGCTCAAACATGAGAATTCAAGAATAGTCCAGAAGGAAGACGGGCAGTCCTTAAGAATATGAAATAAAAAAAAGTTTACCAACCTGAAGATCCTGCATGTTCCTCCATTTTCCTTTCATCATCTTCAACGCCGCTTTCTCCTGAGAAGGAACACTTCTCATGATGTTGTTTCATTCGGGCAATCAGGCCTTGCATTTCTTTGTTGCACTGTTTGCATTTTGCACGCATACCTGTCTTACCCACATTAAAATATTCCCAAACTGGGTCTCTTTTACGGCCTGCTGCCATTGTACGTTTTCCCTTCTAGTGAGAGAATAGTATGGTAGATCTCAAATCAGAGAAGGCTACACTCAGACTTCTGGAATATGCTGCTCAACCAGTTTCACTTTTGTTTCTACTGGCTGTCCCTCCTTTCTCACTTTTATCTCCAGACTTCTTCGCCTTGTCCAGCTCTATTCTGCCCCCAAAAATCTTCTATTCACTGAACTTTCTAAAAGTGCAAAGTTTCAGAAAAAGGTAAGGGATGGACTCTATGTACACAAATTTGCAGAGGGACAATAGGGTTGAGGTCTGTTATTTCTCGCCTCTATATATTATTTATTTAAAAACATTTTTGCTGTTAACAAGCATATCTCTGGAGACACAAATCCACAGTTTGAGAACTGCAAAACTAAGCATCTCTGATGGTATCTTCTAGACTGAGCACTGAGTCCCATTAGGTAGATAGAAAGATTAACCTAAATAATTTATACAGAAGCCCCTCGAACACCTATAAAATTGGGTCCCTAATTCATGAACTATTGGAACTCATTTACAAAAAACTTTTCTTAAAACATCACATGAATATATTGTCTCATACTATAGAATTAGAATTTATAATCCCTATTCCATGCTGAGATATCTTTGAGTCATAATGTATCTTAATTAAAACTCTCTTTAGATAGGTTTTTTCCTCAAAAATCTGATTTAAAATTAAAAAAATCCAAAGCATTGATTTTTATCCACCCTGATGCTCTCCACAGGACTCTCCCAGTATTTTACAAGCTTCCGTGAGTTCAGCTCCTCCCCTTCCTCTCCCGCACCCCGACCCAAGAAGTAAGTCTCATCTGCATCTTACAGATGGGAAAACTGAGGCACACACAGGCAAAAGGACTCTGCCATAGTCGCTCAATGAATCCGTGGCAGAGCCAGGCACAGAATCCAGTTCTCCGGAGTCCCCCAGCTCTTGTTTTATGAACACAAGCCCACCCCCACTCCTCTCCTGGGGGTTCAGCTCATCTTGCTGCCTGCATTGCTGAATGCACAGCTTCCCCTCCAGCTCACAGAGGTGCCTGCAGCCAAGGGATGGGTGAAGAATTAAGCCTGGTCTGCACTAGAAAGGAACAGCAGCATTAGTTAGGGATGGGATTTTTTGCCAGTACAGTTACACTGATATACGCCCATGTGTGGACGCAGTTATACTGATGTAAGGCCTGGTTTACTCTACAGAGTCAGCGCAAGGCAGCTTACGTCGCCCTTCTACGCTTCATTTCGCTCCCGCTGACGTAACTGCCCTGCTATGCTGACTTAATTACTCCACCTCCACGAGCAGCGCGGCAACAAGGTCAATGTAATTTGGTTGACGCAGCATCAGTGTGGACACCGCGTGGCTTATGTCAACTGTGACTGGCTTCCAGAAGCCATCCCACAATGCCCCACGCTGACTGTTCAAGCGCTCTCAGGGAGGGAACACACTGCCGAAACGAGGAGCAAAGTGTAGACACACACAAATGATGTAATTACTGCGGGGGCTGGATGCTGACATAAGTTAGGTTGACAATTTCGTAGTGTAGACATGGCTTAACTGTAACCTTATACCAATATAGCTGATGCAGGTTCCTGAACCAGCATCAGTTGCACGTCGGCCTATCCTGCCTTTAAATAGTTATGTTGGTTAGGCACATGGAGACAAACAAAAACTGAACAAAAAACACTCCTGTCTACCTGATGACAGCTGGGCCAACAAAAGCCCCAGTGTTGACATACAGTTACACTGGCAAAAAAGGTCCTGTATTTGCTGGAATTGCTTGTTTTGTGCAAGGAAGCACTCCTTTGCGGGGGGAAGGTATTTACTAGTACAGCTATGCCAGCATAGCCTTTGGGGCACAGGCCAGACCACACAATAGGTGGGCACCCCTCTGCCTGTACTGCTGGAGGCAAGGCCGAGAAAGGGGTCCCTCCTGTTCCCCATGTACTTCTGAGTAAATTCCAAGTGCCTGGGACATTCCCTTTCCAGCCTGCCCCTCTCAGGCCAGCAGGGAACGGGTCTGAAAACTCATCTACTTCTCTTTGGCCATTTTTGAGTGATAGTTATTTTTTAAACTCACTCGGCAACAGCTATTCTTCACCAGGTTCTGATCAGCTTTCCAGGCTAAAAACTCATGAACACAGCAAGTCCCAAAGCAGTAACAGAGTACAAGTATAGACTGTAAAATGAAGATAATATTTTAAAACAAAGAGGGTGGTTTATTCATCTCATAATCAGACACATTGTGGGGGGATGGGAAGCAATTAGCTTTATTGGTGACGCCTCCTGAGACTTTTATCCAAGGGTCTTAACATACCTGGCAGATATTAATTAAACCTCACAACACCCCAGTGAGTTAAGAATTGTTCCATGCAGGAACAGATCCTGAGCTCATGATTGGCTTACACAGAGTTGGGAGTGTGCCGAATTGATGTGGCCACACTGAATGAATAGCAAGAACATGGCTTGACATCACTGAACTGCAAAAGAGGATCCTGGGAGCAAAATCCTTCTCGCAGAATCAGGCAGATGGCAGAGTGGCTCCATGCTATGTGTATGATCAATACTGATCTTTGAGTCAGCAAATAGGTCCACTTGAACACAAACAACATGTGCAGAATATCCTGAGTGGTGCATGGGCTGACCAAGGCATCTTGACCCTGTTAAAGGACATTATGCAGGGGGCTGAAGTGAATGATTGATACTGGAGTGAATGTGGGATAATGTTCAGTTGGCACCACTCTGCAGTCTCCTCCTAAAGTATTAATTAGGTAAAAATTAGTAGCCAAACGCCCACTGGGCATGCTTTTAAGACATGTGACTTAAAAAGTATAAAAATCAAGCAAATTAAGTTACTGTTGGGGACTTGCTTAATAAATGCTTAAAGAAGCAACGCTTCTAGACAGTGTAACCAAAACTCTGCTCAGAGGGCTCGAGTAGGACTGTGGCCGGAGGGGTTTCCAGGCAGCCAAGAACTTGCCTCAAGGGAATCTGAGACATACCAGAGGGCTGAGTAGACCAGACACGAAGAGAAGAAGTCGTCCATAGAATTGGTAACCACCTTTTCTGTTTGCCAAGCAAGAAGTGTGTAAGGCTAGCAAAGGCCTGTTTGTGTATGGTTGTGAAAGAGAGGCTCACTAAGAGGAATGTATAGCTCTTAATGTATAGTTCTTTAATGTTTAACGTAGGAGTTATGTGCTTAATGTAACCCTTTGGCCCTGATTACACAAGCAGTAATCAGAGACGGGGGCCAGGAGGGCCATTTGGCCTGGGCCTAAAGCTCAAAGGGGGCCTCAAATTTAGATCCTTGTTAATTTTTTGGCATTTGATAAGTTTTGCAACTTGTTTTTATGCGCATCCCTATCGGACCAAAATGTGACACACACTCTCGGCTTAGAGCTGCAAGTTTAAGCAGCTAAGAGATGTGATTTGGTAAAAGACAATTTTTTAGTTAACTCATATTGTCATATTAAAGAGTTTAAAATGTTCATAAATATTAATAAAAATATATCAGTTCTGATAGCACAAGAGTAGACCGTGATGAACGTGTCTTCTCAGATCAGCTGATTATATAAACAAACCACTACTAATGGCTGGTGCTGGATCAAGTGCGTGTTGAAAGGTAGAGAATTGTTACATTTTAGTGTCTTTATAGTTTATGTTTAGTTGACTAAGGAATTATTTGTGTGAGAATTCCGCATTATCGTCATAGAGTAGATAAAAGAGGTGACTGGTTGGTTGAGCCCTAGCTTGGCCATCATCGTAGGCTTTCGTAGTCTATAGGCCCAGCTTCAAGGTGAAAATTTGTGAGGACAATCTTGTACAGTGAGTTTCATGAGGACACACGTTTGAAATTTGACATTATCCCTTTGTCTGTATCAGTGTCTGTGTTTACTATACATGTCATCCCTTTGTCTTCAGCTCAGCCTGTTATATTATAGCTTACGTGCTTGAGTTTTGCTTCAGTGATAAGGATAAATAGCCTGTCTGTTTCATTTTGTGTTCTTAATTAGCATTCCTTAATTTTAAGTCTTTTCAGCATTTGTGTACCATTCAGCATTTGTGTACATGTTTACAGTAGAAGATTTCAAATGTAGATAAGCTACTTATTTACTGTAGAATATTTCAATTGTGGATAGGATGGAGCATCAAGAGAGGTTGGAGGAAGTTGAAAGACCAAATACCATCACATGAGAGTTCAGCGTCACACAGAGAAAACTATGTTGCATGAAAATCAGCCAGTAAGGCAGCATCAGCTGAAAGTTCAGTTGAGAATTTACTCTTGATTGAACTTTCTACAGGAACTAATAACTGGAAAAAACTTCTTGAGAGCATCCTGGATGTCATCCCTTTTCTTTCTGAGCAGGGATTGGCTCTCTTTGGTTCCATTCAACATATTGGTGATCATGCAAATGGAAACTTTCTAGGCATAGTTGAGCTCCTCAGCAAATATGACCCACTTTTATCAGAGCATATTAAACGTGTTTGAGAATCGCAAGAGAGTCCAAAGTGCATGCAAGTCCATTATCTCTCCACACGCATACAAAACCAGTTTATTGAGCTACGTGAGTCATTTGTACAAACAACCATTCTTGATGGCATTCGAAATGCCAAGTATTTTTCAATCATTCTTGATGCCACTCCAGATTGTTCTTACAAGGAAGAAACTACTACGGTTATTCGATATGTTAAGATTGTAGACAGCTCAAAATTTTCAATTGAAGAAAAAAGTTTTGTTTGATAATTTCATGAGAAAAAACTGGAAAAAAAATTGCTGCTTGAGTACTAGCAACTCTAGAAGGTTTTAAGTTGGATTTTCAAGTCTGCATTGGTCAAGCCTCTGACAATGGATCTAATATGGCTGGGAAGTACAAAGGTGGACAAGCAGTTCTGCTTGAGCAGAATTCAAACTGTATTTTCTCCAGCTGTGGAAACCACACACTAAACCTAGTAGGTGTTGACGGTCTGAATCATGCAAGGAGGCAATCACTTACTTTGTACATTTGCTGAACCGTTCCAATCTCTTCAGTAGCAGTCCCCAAAGTGGAAGTTCTGAAGCAATATCTTCCTGTTTCACTGCATGGGATGTCCCAAACTAGATGGTCTGCATGGATTGATGAGGTTCAACCAGTTGTGCAGCATTTGAATTCAGTGAGAAAGGCTTTAAATGAGCTTGAATCTCTCAATCTCACACTGAACTTCAGTCTATCCAGAAGCACATGTCCAAATTTGAATGTGTTCTGATGTCATCTGTGTGGATGAAGCTACTTACAATGATCCACTAAACTAATCTGGGAATTGAAGCATTGCATGCTTCACTTGACGTCGAGGGGGATAAACACTGAAAGTCTTATCAATGACATTCAACAGATTCGAGACATTCAACAACCCGGATGCAATCCTGACTGAGTCCAAATTAGTAGCACAGAATATTGGAGAACTCTGACGAAATGCCTCCACTCGCAGTTTACCTACTGAATCGGATGCTGAGCAGCATTTAGGGTCAATGTCTTCCTTGTCATCATTGATTCTATTCAGTCAGGTCTTATATGTCGATTGAAGTCACTGCGACAAATTTGTATCTTTTGGGGATTCTTTGGCAGTTCAACCAACTGAGTAGGGAAGATCTACTTTCTGCAGCTGAAAAATTTCAGCAACAGTACAACAAAGAAATCTCAAAAGATCTCAGTGACGAGGTCATATTCCTCAAACGAATCTATTCCACGAACTTTAAATCTGATTGCAAGCTAAAGGAATTGCTTCAAGAAATACTCAAACTTGGACTCTCTGGGGTGTTTCCTAATATCACAATTGCATTGCATATTTTTGTCAGTTTGCGTGCATCAGTGGTTTCAGTTGAACGAACCTTCAACCTGTTGAAGCAGGTAAAGAACTATCACCGTTCTACTATGGGACAAGAGCGTTTGAATGGGCTCGCCAGGCTTAAGATCAACTGAGACACTGCACGAAAAATAGATTTTTCCTCAATAATTAGTGCATTTGGAGAGAAAGGCTAGAAAAGCATTTGTTAAATAAAAAAAATATTCAAATTACGTCTCTCTTTTTTTGGTGCCTTATTTTGTTTTCAGGTGTCGTCATTCTTTATTTTTATTATGGCTGGGGCCTCAAAAGCTGGAAGTGGCCCAGGCCTCTCTGGACCTCTGAGAGGGCCTGTGTGTAATTCCTTCTCATATAAACTACAATGTATGCAAGTTAATTACTGTGGACTTTTTTCAGTGGTATGACAGTAATTTGCTCCTCTGGTAGCCATTAAAGATCCATTCAGGGGTAGCCCCCGGTGCCAACAAGTGTACTATATTAACCAGCGCAGCGGTTAACAGTGCCCAGGTGGGGAACAGCGAGACTGAGCACCCAGCTCTTATTTTAATGGTGACCAGCCAAAGGGGAAAAGTGTTTTTTAGCATGTGCTTCCCCCCTGCCCTGCATTATTCTTCTTCTTTATGGTGCAAGGAGGCAGCAGGAAAGAGTTTCCTCCCTGCTCTCCGTCACCCACAAAAAGTGCACTTTTTCTTTTTAATATGGAACATTCTTTTTTTTTTCCTACGCTGTTTTCCCTGGAAAACTCTATGGACAACTGGAGAGCTAGTAGGTTTCAGACCTCACATACCCTGGAAGTGAAACATGGCTGATTGAGACTGGAAGTGCTTTTTAAGTCAGTGTTTAACAGCTCTGGGGTTGTTGTTTATGTTTACACCCATTTAACACTAATGCCTGAAAAATAGTTGGGACAAAAGATTGCTTTGCCAAAGATTCTACAAGGCTCAAACTTCCAGCTCTCTGGTGCTCCAAGGAGGACAAGACTTTTCTATTTCATAGAAATATCAGGAATGAAACTCAGATGAAAATCCCTTTTCCAACCTCCGTCATGCACCATAAAGAAGTTACAAATATATAAGGCACAGGTCTGTTATTTTTCTTTGCATTTCACCTTCAGGAAATGCTTATTTGCTACCTGATGTCCTAAGATCTGTATCACGCGAACACAGGATGCACTTTGTTCTATATTTCAGCAACACCGCCGCAGAGGAGCACACCCTGTGATACACAGATGGGAATGGGCACCAGATGTCATTGGTCCTGGATTGCTTACGTGATTTCCCTTCATTTCCTTGACAGATCGCTAGCCACCTGTCACACTTCAGGACTAGCTATACCTCTGTCCCCTCCCGGAGTGCACTCCCTCAGGTATCAGGCTAAGGGCCTATACCTATCCCCGGGGTGGATTTGTGCAGTTCCTGTCCTTTAAGATGCAAAGTCTGACATGATGCTCAGCTCTCAGGTGAAGATTGGTTACATCACATCTAAGTTGGCCCATCTCACCTGTCCCCTCTGTGTTTTCATTCCAGGCACACTTTCCCCATGTGTTTCAATGGGCCAGACCATAGGGATTTGTTTAAGCATTGCAGATGCCATTACCACCACTGGCTTTTTCCCCTCTCTATGCTGAGAGCGGTGATTGGACGAAGACACCTGCTTTGGGCTCCTGGCTTCCCTAGACACAGCACAGCCTGGATCAGAGCCACTCAACACATGGGGATCAGTCAGCAATGAACGGCTCTTAGATGCAACTGATTATGTGTAATTAACCTGTGGTGTCTAATGGTCCCAGACCGGGGACAGCCAGGGCATGTTAGATAGCGATCCCGCTCTACAGTGCGGTGAAAGCTAACCTGCTGCTGTTGGTCACTCTGGGACGTTTCCCACAAAGGGAGCGAGGCCAGAACAGAATGAACAGCAATCAGCGATCGAGGGTCTGGCTGCTCTGATGTCACAAGGCGAGCTGCTCCTGATTTACGCTGGTAGGCCAGATCAAAATCTGCCCCACCCCCACCCCACCATCTAACCCTCGGTTGCTTTTCCTTTTGGGTCCGGCCCTCCCACTGCTGCTCCAGTCTGCATGATCCCTAGCTAGGATAGGGGCAGCCACGCAGCCTGCATTAGAGATGGGGACCCAGGGAAGACAGCTCTCCCTCCCATTATCAATGCCCTGAACCAGCCAATTTCCCAGCAGTGGACAGGCCTGATTCTCCTCGCACTGAAGCCAGTGGAGTCACCCCCCAATTTACACAAGAAGAGGGAGAGAAAGGTCAGGGCCAGCCATCTGCTTAACTTGAGGAAATGCTCGAAGTGCTGCTCTGTGGGGGAAGTGGCACCTCCCGACTCAGTAGGTCGCTCCCTGCATGGGCACTCACTGGCTGGAGGGACAAAGATACCTGGGTGGGAATGCAGTCCCGTGCCCATTTGTGCAGCTGTGCAGACACTGGGAGCCAGGCAGGTGTCACTATGCGGCCAAGTTGCCCTGCAGAGCCATTATTCCTGGTGACTAAGCTGGAGGAAGAGACGCCCCTTCTTCACTGGATCGCACCAGGCTGGGCTCAGGGTTGGCTGTCGGAGGCACGCAGTCCGTGAGGGTCTGTAAAGGCAGCAGGTGTGCTGTGGAGCCCTTGATTGACACTGAGCCCTGGGGTGCCATGAGGAGCATCGTGCAGCGGGACAGAGGGGGGCACGTGCAAGGTGGGGCCACGAGACATGCGTGGCTCAGAAGAAAGGAAGCCAGGCCTTGGCCAAGGAGCAGAGCATGGGCTGCAACGTGCAGAGAGCTAGACCCAAACTTCCCCAGAGCTTGGGACATCGGATCCCAGGTTCTGGCTCAGACCCAGCTCCTATTAGGGACATTTGAAATTCACTCTCCTCTCCCACCCAGGGACTGAAGCCGTCACACCTCTCCTCTCCTTGGGCAACCTGGCCTTTTCTCCTCCTCTCTCAGCCCCTCCAACTCCCTTTAAAGTCTGTCAGAGCTCAGGGGCTCAGTGCTGGGCAGGATGAGCCAGGCTCTCTGCTGCTCCTCCTCTCCTCTCCCACAGCTGAGCAGAGCCCCTGCTTTGGACACCCTAGGTGGAAACCCACCTGTGCTACCACTGAGCTGGGATTCCTCCACATGCTCCAGAAACCCCTTCCCCCTCCCTTCAGAATCCTGCACAAAGAACTCAGAGCCCCCTTAACTCTGACCCCAGCACGTATGAAGTTAGCTTTCCAGGCCCCATAATCAGATCTAGCTCTATGCTTCCCAACAGGTTTCACCCATTTCTCCATCCCCAGCTGTTGTTTCCCTGAAACATCTCCAGGCAGGTCTATGCAGACATTTGGCTCATGGAAGCTGGTTTGTAAATCTACCTCGTTCTAGCCTGCCGCACACCAAATGTCTCTGTGGACCCTGCTGCTGTGCATTAAACCTTCCCGAGTGCACTTTGATCTGCCCCACTTTGAAATGGGAGTAGATCAAAGCGCATGTGGGAACTCTTAGTGTCCAGCCACAGGGACAGGTAGTGCACGACAGGTTCGTGCAGAGTAGATTTATACCCTAGCTTGCTGCAAACTAAGTGTTCATACACACACCTTCCCTAACATCCTGGCACACCCACTGTAATGGATAGGACAGAAAACACTGTCACAACATATGGATATCACCCCACAAAATACTGAGTGGAACTGCAAGACAAATTGCAGCACCTTCCAGATACCATCCAGCGCATCTGACACACAGGGTGATTAACTTCAGAAATCACTTTCTATTGCAGACATTACATTTCTTCCTATACACCTATCGCGGAGCCCACACAAAACACTGACTTCATCCAGCTGGCACAGCCATTTAGTCACCCGCTCTGCTCCCATGTCAGGAGAAACGGTGCTGCGCGACCCAGGCAGAGTTAGGGTTACTGTGCCAATAGACTTCAATACCCACACACCAAAGCTCACAGGTTTGGGTAGAAAATGGACCCGATTCTCACTTATGCGAAGGCCTTTTTACACCACTCTGGTCCCCCCAGAGCGTCCCCTATGCAGAGGCCCTTCCCAGCTGCTGGAGAACTGGCAGAAGGATTACATAGACCTTGCCTGCTGCATAGGAGGCAGATCTGGGGCATGGCCAGCACGCAGTGCTCCACAGCTGTTCTCTGCTTCCCAGGCTCTATGGGAAGCAAAGCATGAGTTACAGCAGCATTAGGGTTGCTCTACCTTACAGTAGGGTCCAGGCAGATCCTGCACTCTTCCAGGACATGGAGAGCACACCCTCCCCACCCAGTTCATGCCCCAAGTGCAGGACCACAGTCAAATGCTGTGAAAGCCCAGAGGATGCTCCCCAAATGAGTCTTTTACAACCACTCCTCCCTCTTAACCCTTCCCTGAGCTTTCAGCCCAAGCAGGGAGGAGGGATGTACCAGGCAGGGCCATCCAACCCATGGCTGGAGTCCCCACTCAGAGCAGTTCGTAGCTGCGGCCGGGGTCCGAGTCAGACCCAGCGCCCTGTGCCCAGCCGGTCCCAACGCCCTGTGCCCAGCCGGTCCCAACGCCCTAGGCAGAGCGCCTCTAGAACAGAGTCCTCCAACTCAACAGAGAGGGGCCAAAAGAAACATGGGGATGAACTAAATACAGGGGCCAAAGAATGAACGAACAGCGACAAGGGTGCAGGTCATAGGCCCCAAGCGAGGGATCACTGAGCCGAGAAACCAGGCGACACCAGCTACTCGAGAAGCCAGTGGAAACCAGCCCCTCTAGGGCGAGGTGTCTGCAGCAACCCCAGCCAGAGGATTCCTCCAGCTCCCTGGTTGCTCTCTCTGGGGCCTGCGTGGCTGGTGCTGCTCTCTGCCCCAATCCTCCCCTCTGGTTACTCCAACTCACAATTGTTTCCCTGCGGATGGCCAATGTCTTTGTTCCCTCCCTCCCTTGTTTACTTGTTCTCATAATCGCCCCTTTGTTGCTACAACACATTCAGGGTCTGTCCCCTTTGCCAGCCCTGCCTGGCGCACAGTGGGGCCAGTGTGCTGGCTGGGCCCGGCCAGGAGGGATTGTTGTGGGATTTTTAGAACACGTCATTTACATGCTGATCATGCAAACAAAGACATAACCCAGGCTCTGACTCTGGCACCTGCATTAGAGCAACACCCCCAACACACTCACCCCCCTGCCATCCCCAGTCAGCTGATAGGGGCCCCAATTCTCGGTCGCCTGGCACTACAGGGTGGGTGGAATGCTTTTGAAGCAGGCTGGCTGTGTTTAACACTAGTGCAGAGTGGGGGTGAAACAAGTGCCCACGGTGCAGAGCCCACAGCTTCCCTGGAGGTCTTGACTGATGGACCACAGGTAGGGGAGGCCTTCCAAGGAGCATACACAGGAGACAGGGCACCAAATACTGCTGTTTTCGGGGAAGGTGTGGGGTGACAGAAGCACAAAACTCTCTGAGGGGTGGTTAGATCCAGGTATAGTGTTTGCAGGAGCTGTACAAGCTTCCCCACACAGCCCTGCCAGTGCCCCTCAATCCTGACCCCCCGCCCACCCCCTACTGTCACAATTAAAGAGACCCCTCCTAATCACTGTGAGCAGCCAGACAGCTTCTGTCTCTTCCTCCATCCTCCTTGGACCACCCGGCCCTGGGGAAAGAGCCTTGGGAGCTGCAGGGGGAGCAGTGGTGAGGCGGGGGCGGGTCAGAATTGTTGCAGGGACAGGACTGATTTAGGGGTGGGGGCAGGATTAATTGCTGGGCAGGGGATGGGTAGCTGTGGGGTGAGACCCTATAACAGGAACCAAAAATCTCCTTATTCACTAGCCAAGCAAGCCCTGGCAACATTGATTGTCACCCACGCACAGGGTTGGGCAGGAGGCATCCACCAGCAAGAGACAGAAAAAAAAAAAAAAACCCCAATGAATTTTAAAACACTCATGAATTGTGGGATCTGCCTCCGGATTGTTTTAACCTTCTGCCCAAACGCCGTTTCTGGCCTCTTGTGGTGTAAAGGGACCACAACCCAGCTGATCCAGCCTCCTGGGGAATCAACCTTTGTACAGGGGGGCTTGCTCAGGCTGCACACGGCTGCCAGACCAGCTTCATGCTGCTCCCCTCTATGCAGGGCCTGTCATAGCAGGAGCACATCTGCTCTCTGGCGAGACTCAGCAGCAGGAACAGCCCTAGAGAGCTGCTGCAGCCCTCTGGCTTATCTAGCCCCTGCCAGGGAGTGCGGGGGAGTGGGGATGGGGCAGCCTCTGCCCTGCTCACAAACCTGCAGCAGTGATGGCCATTGGCAAGCCCAGCACTGCAATGGGGCCACAGACACACGCCGGGAACTCTGAAAGAGCAACCCAAACTGAGCCGGACACCCGAGGGCGTGACAAATCAGGGAGATCCTGACTTTGAAAGCTGGGCCAGTCAGAGCCCCAGTAAGAGCTGGAGCCAGGCTCGCCCCGGCATTGGCCCCAGGGAGGTGGCCCAGATGCTCTCCTGGGGCTTTTCCTTCTGTTGTCCTAGGGAAGGAGCCTCTATGAAAAGTAACAACAGTTCCAGCCCAATGCCCCCACGGGGTTGGCAGCAGAAGGCTGCTTCTCTGGTCACTCAGAGAGCACTGTGGGATGGATGGAGCCACCCCAAGCAGGGAGCTCGGCAGCCCTTTGCTCCCCTAACCAGCCACTTCCCTGCATCAGAGCCTGGAGACCCCTGGGCCAGGGCTGGGCGCTCAGAACAATCCCTGCTCAGGACAGAGTCCAGGCCTCCCGCCTCCTCCCCTGGGTTCCCCCCTGGAGCCAGCAGAGTCACTGGCCCGATGGTGCCCTGAACCCCTGGGCCAGGGGCAGCGATCCAAGCCAGACGCTTCTCCCTCACTCAGCCCATCCTTCGCTTTCCTACTGCACAAAAACAGGCGAGTTCTCACCTTGTTGCATTGCCATGGTAACCGCACCGGCGTTGCCAAGGCAAGCGGCGACTGGGAGTCAGGTGCCAGGCTGTGATGCAGGAGCTGCCAGGCTGCTAGGAGGGGCAGTGGCACCTGTTACCAGGCAGGGGCCCCTGCCCTCGAGGCAGCAGCCTTGGCCTTACTCTTTCAGCAATGGTTTCCAAGCAACAAACCCGCTTAGTGACACAGGCGAGAAGACAGCCGAAGGCAGCTGGCTCTGCGAGAGCTGGGCTAGGCTTTCCTGCATGCACGAGCTCTTTGGGGGCAGGGGCTGTCTCTGATTCCCCGTCAGCTCCACACCCAGCAGTAGGGGCCCCAAGCAGAGGCTGCAATAAACATGTTGAATGAGAAGGATACGGACCCGCCCTCGGGGAGAACGGAGGGTAGATAAAAGGACTCTGTCACAAACATGGGCACCCCTCTGCTGCACAGTGGTAGGTTTCAGGGCCTTGCAGGTCAGTTTCCTATTGGAGAAGACACCGGCGACATGGAGTCTGTGTATTTTGTTCATGCAACTGGTTAATTTCTATTATACCCACACCAGTCCTGGGGCAGGGGTGGGCACAAAACGGCATGCAGGCAAATCTTTTGGCAGAAATATCAGCCAAACACCAGCGCCCGGTTCCCAAGAACAGCTCTGCCCTGGAGCACACACTAGTTAGAGGGCTGGCACGGCACAAAGGCACAGGGGCCCTCGAGGGACGCACGGTCCATGGGGGGGGGGCATGTGCTGGAGGAGAGATCAACCAAACATTGCAGCTCAGACCCCACCGGACAAGGCTGGGGCTCACTGGATTATTTCACTGGAGACCCCACCAGACAGTGCTGAAGAGGCAAAAGGCCAGCGCATTAGCCCCCCATGTCCGCTGCTGGGCTGAGTTACACAAAGAGCAGGGCTAACTGAGGGGATACAGGTGGGGATTGGCAGGGCCCATGATCCCCCAAGTCCGACAAAAGCAAACAAAGCAGCATCCTCCAATCTGAGAACCAACACGCTCATCACACTACCACCACATGCCCACTTCTATGAGAGGGAATAAAAAGCTGCAGATACCCTGAAGCAGAGGGTGGGGCCAGATTCTGGGCTGGAAAATCCACCTCTTTAGAGCAGCCCAAGGAAGTGACTCGGTATTACAGCAGGGATGAACCCACATCCAGGGCAGGACAGGGCAGGGGGCACTTGGGTGAGATGCGGTAAGACTAGGGGGGACCCTGTTACTCCTTTCAGGACAGGCTACAGACAACTGGTTCAACACCCCCTCCCAATGCATGCACCTTCCCACCCCGAAGGGAGCCAGCGCTGGACTTTTAAGGAGGACATGCACACCCAAGCACAACCAACCAACCACCTCTAGCTTCTGTTCATGCTTTTCATCCCTAGATCTCTGAGCACTTTACAAAGCAGCGCAGTCTCACGCTTCCCACTGTACAGATAGGGAAACTGAGGCACACCATAATGAAGTGACTTGCTCAGGCAGGCCAGGGGCAGAGATGGGAATAGAAGCCAGGCCCCCTGAGCCCCAGTCCAGTGTTCTATCCACTGCACCATACTGCCTCCTATCCAGCCCTAGGGACTGGGGTCGGAGGCAATGCCCTCTGAAGTCAATGGGAGCATTTCCGTTCATTGCTATGGGCTTTGGATCACGCCCTAACCTAACAGCCAATGAGGACACTTCTGCAGAGGGCCCTGGCCCACGCACCAACACAAGATAAACTCATTTGCCCCTCTGCCCAGCTGCGAGCGGCACAGAGTTTAACAGAGCAACTCTTCCGGGGGAAGGATCCCAGGGGGCAGCTGCTCCCATATCTGAGCCTGCACAGGATACCTGAGCGCCCTGCACAACTTCACTGCACAGCAGGGCACTGCCAACAGCTGAGCACACTTGCAGTTAAGGGAGTGACACGGTCCCAGGTTACATTCGGTGCCAAGCAGCCCCGGGGACCAGCATAGCTGTGCCTGGTTCAGCTAAGGGCAAGGCCAGCATGAGAGGAATGAGACACTGGCATTCGCTCACAGCTTCCATCCTCTGTGAAACCCTAGAGTGCCCTGGAGCCACACAACTCAACCCACAGCTGCTCCTTGCTCCTGTCCCAGCCCCTCCGCCGAATGCCAGGCCTGGGATGCTGGTGGATGTAACCCGTCTCCCAATGAATGCAGTGGGTGTAGCCTTTCGGAGGAGCGACAGGGCAGGGGACCAATCACCAGGCTTGCCCAGGCCCCCCAGCTGCCCACAGCCTGGGTCCAAGGAGACCTGTCAACCTGCACTTCAGACCAGGAGACCCGCCTTCCACCGCCTCTGCCTCCCGGAAAGGTCACACAGCAGGCGATGCCTGGAGAACCCAAATGACGGGGGAGGGTGTTAGAAAGTCACGAGTAAGTCAATGGAAAGCAACCAACACAAGAACTTGCACCAAATGCTCCTATCTTTAGATTCCTGTCTACACCGTGGAGGGGGCCAGACCTGGTGGCTGCTAGCACCCCACACACCCACCTGCATGGCAGTGACCCACAACCCAGCTCTGGAGGGCTGTGGATTAGATTCTCAAGTTATTGCAGGACACCTGCATCGCCATGAAGTCATCCCTTGCATTAGCACCTCGGCAATGGGGGTGAGCGCGGCAAGCCCTAGGAAGCCAGGTTAGCACCCATCTTTGCTCTAAACCCAAAGGATTTGGGGCTATAGATCATGGAGGCTGTCAGGAAACCAGCATACAGAGGCTGCAGGTTTATCCACCCACCCCATCCCACCTCCTCCTTACATAACCCAGAGTGCCAGGAGCCAGCTAACAGCCTTGTCTGCACTGCCCTGCTAGATTTGCTTACACTTGCCCATCCCCTAGGAGCTACTTTGCCATCATGCCCTAAAGCCTTGGCTGGGAGGTCAATCTCCTTGTTCTGTGTTTGTACAGCACCTAACACAATGGGGTCCTGGGCAGGACTGGAGCTCCGAGGTGCTACCAAACCATGAGTCTTCTACTAATCATTATTTGTAATTCCAAGGGTCACTGAATTGGACGTCCTCTGGGCTGCAGCTCAATCAGAGTGCCTTGACCCCCATTTGCTGTTTTGCAAGGCCCAAATCCAGCCCCGAGCATCAACAGGAACAACTCCCATCCAAGCCAGTAGGAGATGCAGCCCTCTAACCTGGGGGACTATTGCCCTACGGGAGTTGGGCTGCTTCTCCGGCTACATCCCCCCGCATAAGTTACTCGGTTTGCTCCGTCACTTCCACTCACTTCCCACCGCCATTCCCCCTTTACATCCCAGCTGTACTGGCTGCCATAGCTCTGCAAGGAACACAGCAGGGAGCTGGGCACGAGGAGGCCCCACCATGCCTGCTGAGCAGGGAGAGCAGTGCTGCCCTCCCTGCTTCCACTGCTATGCTTGGCCGCTACATAACCCCGCCCGTCTGGAGATACCTGCACCACCCTCCCCCACATGTCCCAGGGATATTTAACATGATCGTCCCAAAACATTCCAAAATTGGTAGTCTGCACCCCAAAATCAGAAACGTGGCTTAAAACCAACATGGGTTCTATTTCTTCACCTTCTGGATTTTGAGCCTTTAGGGGCCCTGTTTTCCAGCTTTTCTTCATAACCACAAGGGCTAGAAATCAATTTAAAATTTTTGTCTGTATTCATATGACTCCAGCAGCTGGGGTTTTAAGGCCAAAAAAAACACCCACCAAATAGCTGGAGATTTGCCATAACATCGCAGGGGTCAGCACCACTGGACATTCACCGTGGCTTACACATTTGGGAAAGGGCTGGCGGCTTCCACTTCCCGCTGCCCATCGCTGTTGCTCACAGTGCTCGCCGGCCTGGGGGGTGAGCTGCGGTGCTTGTTGCACAGAGGGGAGGAGCTGGGACCTGGTGGGAAGTTTGTGATCACTGCTTCTTACACTCCAGCCAGTCCTCAATGGTCCCGTGTGCTCCCAATCCACCCACTGACTGTCACCCTACTGAGATCACCAGCTCTCTGGGGTGGAGACTGTGTCTCTGCTAGGTGCGTGCAGTGCCTAGCACAACTGGACCCTACCACAATACATGAGGATACGGTTTGGGGAAGATGGAGAGGGTCCTTCAATTTTTTAAGGGGAAGTTACTTAGAAGCTGAACAGCACAAAGATCAACCCATCTCTCCCCCCGGCCCTCTTCTCTTCCCACCCTGCCAGACACCCACCACCTTCCAGAGATTGGGGACAGATTCACATTCTCCATCATTTGTATTGTAGCCTGGCAGCCTCTGTCCTGGACCAGGACCCCATTACGCTAGGCACTGTACAGCCAGAGCAGAGACATTCCCTGCCCCCAACATGCCGACAATCTAGTAAGCCAAGAGACAGTCGGACACGGACAAATGGGGCAGCACATGGAAACAAGGAGGCAAAGCTTGCAGGCACAAAGGGCAGTGCTCTTCACACCCCACTGACCCATTACATGTTCTGTGGGCTGCCCAGGAAGACTCATCCCCACAGCAGACAGCAAGAGGAAGGGGGACCCATTGTCCAGACTATACAGCACCCTCCTCCCCATGCTGGTGATCTGAAAGGGTCACATTCTGGAAACCACTGACTCACAGCTGCACGCACACGCAGGACTGCACCGACAGGCAGGTACCTGCAGGCTGGGCGCCACGAGTGACCACTGCACATCTTGGACTCTTCTGGCTTAACATGCAGCGACAGCACTTAAAAGAAATGCACTGCACAAACCCTGCCACATACATCCTAGCAAATGCCACAGACTTGCCCACGTGCAGCCGTATGCATCCACCACTCCCATCACCCAGGAGCATGGCCATGACTGATTTGCTGCAGGCTGGAAGGGGGAGCAGGTGAGAGAGACAGTGCTCAGTTCTGATGCCCCGAGAAGGCAAGGCTCGGGAGCTCAACAGCTTCTCCTTTAAACCCCAAGCCCTCGGCCAGCTTAGAGGCTTTGTGTAGGACTTTTAATCACCCACTGGGCCAAAGTAGCCGCAGGGGAGATGTCCGGGGATGGCAGCCTGGAAAGGGATGCCGCATTAAGTACTCTTTGCTGTGGCCTGCTGAAATAAAGCCCTAGGTTCATGCCACCAGCAGGGAGAGCCGACTCTGGTACATCCCATTATCCAAATCCCATGGCAGCTCTAACGCATGCTCACAGCCCCAGAGCAGCCTGCCCTACACCCCCTTGAACCGTCCGATGCCCCTGGGGGTTAGCGTGAAATTAGCTTGCTCCTCTCCCACCCAGCTGCTCCTACCAAACTTGTTCCAGCGCATGCTGCATGGGTGCCCAGTCCCTGCTGCCTCTCCCCATCTCCAGACAGGCCACCACACCCGCTAAAATGGAAGTGCTGCCCCTGGCAAGACAGGGGTGTGCAGAGCAAAGGGATGCAGGCCATGGGCAGTTTGAGACAGCAGGGCGTCAATCCTGGAAGCCAGGAAATGGAAAAACACATACTCCCTGACAGGGATGGGGGAGAAGAGAAACACTGGAAGGAGGGAGAAGGGGGGTGGAGGGGAGGCAGTTGGCCTTCCAGTTCCATGAAGCTGTGGTGGGAGTGGAACTCATTCCCTTACACACCAGAGGCTTTGTGCTTAGAGCAGGACTCCTGGATTCCATTCCCAGCCTCTGCCACTCACTTGCTGGGTGGCCTTGAGCAAGTCACCTTACCCCTCTGTGCCTCAGTTTTCATCTCAGGACTTAAGGATTTCAACCGAGCGAATATCAATATTTACTGACCAAGATCAATGATCCCTGCTCCGCGGTGCAGGGACCGTCTGAATGGTCCGTGTCGGTGCAGCACCTAGCACTGTGCGGGCCTAGGCCACGACACCTCGGTGCTACTGTAATGCAATGCATTAATAAATCCCTAATCCCACAACTCCCTTCTCTAGCCAATGAGCTAGTCAAGCCCAAGTAGTGCTCTAAGGAGGGGCAAAGAATCTGCTCTGTTGGCCCAGCCAGCATGGCCAGGCCCAACTTCCAACACTCAGTCAGGCAGCCAGCGTGCAGCTCCCCACCCCTCTGGGCAGGAAGGGGACAGCGCCAGAGGAAGTCCCACCTAGTCTGCCTTTGCTGGGAGGCAGACGCAGGCTTGGATCAAAGGGAAGCAGGCCCTTGCTAAGGGTCTGGAAGCCCAGTGCCCCCTGCTCCATCTGAAAGGAGCATTTCCCCTGAAATCTAAACATGCTGGCACTTCAGGGCAGCCCAGGAGCAGTCCTGCACCAAAGCAGGCTTGGAGCTTCCAGACTGACAGGCACCTGAGCAGACCCACAGCAATCCTAGGGCCATTCCAGGGGCGCTGGAACAATTTGTACCGTGGGGGGTGCTGAGAGCCATTGAACCAAATTGGAAACCCTGTACGTGATGGAAGCCACGTCAAGCCAGGGGTGCGGCAGCTCCTCAGCACCCCTTGTTCCAGCCACCTCTAGTCCATTTCCCCAACTGCTGGGCTGGGGCAAACAACAGAGTGACACCACCGCCCACCCAGGTGGGCGACGGCAAGAGCGAGCCAGTCTTAGGGAGGAGGAAGAGTTGCACCTCCCCCACCCCCAAGGAGAGCAACGGAGGCTCTTCAAATCCAGTCCACACTTCACAGCCACAGGCGGAAGGGAGGAGGAATCCCATCCTGCGCACTGCCCCGAGAGAGATGGGGCATTACAGAGAGCGCTCCGGGAGGCTAGGCAGCTGTCACCCTCAGTGTTTCAGAAGGGCAAGTCCTAGAGCAGAACAAGCCCAGGACTCCCAACCCTCATCACAACTCTGCACTGTGGCCTGAAGCAAGCTGCTGCACCTCAGTGCCTCAGTTTCCCCCATCCTAACCCCAATCCCTTCCTCCCAGGGTGTGTGCCGGGTTGGAGGAGTTCACACTACCCTTTGAAAGGGAGACACACCTCCTGTGTTACTGTGACCTGATACAAGGGCCCTCCAGGCTTCTGGCTGCTCCGGCCATGGGTCAATCACAAATGGCTGCCAAGGTATGGGAAAGGGAAGTCAGCCATTGGCTGGGCTCACTGCAAGGGTCACTGGGTGGGTTTAGTGGCAGGGGATATACAGGGGGTCAGATACAGTGGTTCCGTCTGGCCTACGAGTGGGACACTATTTTGTACTTAGAGTGGGAATTTTCTAAACTAGGGTCGGTCTTCCCTCTTGTTAGTACAACACCCAGCTCAGTGGGGCTCTGATCCTCATCCGAAGCTACCTCAGGGCTACTTTAGCACTAATGAATAATAATCAGTCCACTCTTGTTCCAGGCTGGCCCAGTATTAATGCTGGCTTGAAAGGGGAATTGACATCAGATGGGATGGTGGAATTCCCAGGCTTGTTCCACTCACTTTTGGCTCCAATTGCTCTGTGACATCCGGGACTGCGTGCAGAGACCTGAATGTTAGGTCAGGTGGGAGCTGGAGCAACCACTTGTCTGCTGTACCCTGTTGGAAACGCTGACCTCTTTGGAAAGGAATTACCAGACCACTCGCAGATCAAACGCCCACTGTGCATGCAGGAGAAGAGCCTCAGCTGGCTGGTGAGCTTCTCCATTGCACCACAAGGCTCAGTTCTCTCGCTGTTCTAGAGGGGGGTGAACTGAGTTACGGCCACCTGCCTTCATGACTAAAAAGCTACAGGCAGCAGAACTGCCTTTAGGACCCAATCCTACCACTCTGAAGCCAAGGCCTCCAGTCCCACTGGCTCCAGTGTTAGGGTTCACACCAAGAAGCCCCATGGCGCTAAGTGTTGTACAGAGAGCGAGGGGGGTCTCTGCCCCTAGACAAGACAAAGGCTGGGAGGGGACACCAAGGCACAGAGAGGGGGCGTGATTTTTTCCAAGGTCCCGCAGGAGGTCAGTGGCAGAGCCGGAAATAGAACCCAGGTGTCCTGAGTCCCCGGCAGCAGAAGCCAAGCCTGGCTGCAGAGAAGCAGAATGAAAGACCCGATTTGCTGCACAGACCAAACCAGGAAGTCCAGTGACATGAACAGGTGGCTCCCCCCCGTGCCACCTTCATTGCCTACTGCTGTTGCTAGCCTTTAAGTGACCACATAGGAACTCCCCACTTTGGCAAGGAGACAGAGCGGTTGGGAAACGAAGTTTCATTCCCTGGAAAATTCCGACATCTCAAAATTTGTTTTCGTTCCAATTTGGAACCAAGATTGCCACATTTCCTGCAGCTCAAGAATTCCAAACCATTTCGAGTCAGATTTTGTATTCTGTTCGGATGTTATCAAAATGAAATCTTACTAAGTCCATATTTTATATACATAATATGAAAATAGATTAAGCTATTTTAAGAATCTAAGCAAACAAGCTGAATTTATCAAAGTGATACATTGTCAAGGTTCCTTCCCCCACTCTGAACTCTAGGGTACAGATGTGGGGATCTGCATGAAAAACCCCCTAAGCTTATTTTTACGAGTTTAGGTTAAAACTTCCCTAAGGTACAAATTATTTTACCTTTTGCCCTTGGACTTTATTGCTGCCACCATCAAGTGTCTAACAAATATATAACAAGGAAAGAGCCCGCTTGGAAACGTCTTTCACCCCAAAATCCTCCCCAAACTCTACACCCCCTTTCCTGGGGAAGGCTTGATAAAAATCCTCACCAATTTGCATAAGCGAACACAGACCCAAACCCTTGGATCTTAAGAACAACGAAAAAGCAATCAGGTTCTTAAAAGAAGAATTTTAATTGAAGAAAACAGTAAAAGAATCACCTCTGTAAAATTAGGATGGTAAATACCTTACAGGGTAATCAGATTCAAAACAGAGAAAAATCCCTCTAGGCAAAACCTTAAGTTACAAAAAGACAAAAACAGGAATCTACATTCCATTCAGCACATCTTATTTTATCAGCCATTTAAACAAAACAGGATCTAACACATATCTAGCTAGATTACTTACTAAGTTCTAAGACTCCAGTCCTTTTCTGTTCCTGGCAAAAACACCACACAGACAGAGCGAACTTTTGTTTCTCCCCCCCCCTCCAGCTTTGAAAGTATCTTGTCTTCTCATTGGTCATTGTGGTCAGGTACCAGCAAGGTTATCCTAGCTTCTTAACCCTTTACAGGTGAAAGGGTTTTTCCTCTGGCCAGGAGGGATTTTAAAGGTGTTTATCCTTCCCTTTATATTTATGACACGCCCCCCAAATCACAGATAGGGTGGAACACTGGCTGGGACTTCTTCCTGGAGCTCTAGGAGAAAACAGAGTTAATAAGACACATGCATCTCTAAATATACTACCAAGTATATGCAAAAAGAAAAAGGAGCACTTGTGGCACCTTAGAGACTAACAAATTTATTTGAGCATAAGCCTGAAGTGAGCTGTAGCTCACGAAAGCTTATGCTCAAATAAATTTGTTAGTCTAAGATGCCACAAGTACTCCTTTTCTTTTTGCGAATACAGACCAACACAGCTGCTACTCTGAAACCGACCAACAATATTTTCCACATTTCAAGGACGATTTTAACCAGTTGATTCTGGGAAACTTTCATGGAAGAGTGCATCAGTCACTTTGTTAGAAGCTCCTGAGATGTCTTGGATGTCGAAATCAAAATCTTGGAGAGCTAAACTCCACCGAATAAGGTTTTTTTTTTGTTATTTCCCGTGGCGGTATGAAGCCACTGTAGCGCAGCATGGTCAGTTCGCAGGTGGAAATGCCATCTCCAAACATATGGGCGTAGCTTTTACAGAGCGTAAACAATGGCGTAACATTCTTTTTCACTGACTGACCAGTTGCTTTCCCTCTCAAACAGCTTCTTGCTGAGAAACACTACAGGATGGAATTCTTGATCCGGTCCTTCCTGCATTAAAACTGCTCCCACACCACGCTCGGACGCATCTCTGGTTACTAGGAACAGTTTGTCAAAGTCTGGAGCCCTTAGCACAGAGTCAGACATGAGTGTTGCTTTAAGCTGGTTAAAGACCTTCTGACACTCTTCGGTCCACTGAATGGCATTTGGCTGTTTCTTTTTGGTTAGGTCTGTCAGTGGGGCAGCGATTTGGAGTATTGCGGTACAAATCGCCTGTAATAACCGGCCAAGCCTAAGAAGGATTGGACCTGTTTCTTTGACTTTGGGACAGCATTTTTGGATAGCATCCACTAGTTCCTTGACCCACCTGGTGTCCAAGGTGGGTCACTCTGTTTAGGCCTATTTGACACTTCTTAGCCTTAACAGTTAGTCCTGCCTTCCTTATGTGCTCGAAGACTTTTTGTAGATGTTCCAGGTGTTCTGCCCAGGAATCCGAAAATATGGCCACATCGTCAAGATAGGTGACTGCATATTCTCCTAATCCCGCTAGGAGACCATCTACAAGTCTTTGGAAGGTGGCGGGTGCATTCCGCAGCCCGAAAGGGAGTACATTAAATTCATACAGCCCAACATGGATGGTGAAGGCTGACTTTTCCTTGGCAGATTCATCTAGCAGTACCTGCCAGTACCCCTTGGTTAAGTCCAAGGTAGAGAAGAACTGGGCCCACCCCAGTTTCTCCAATAGTTCATCTGTGCGTGGCATTGGATAGTTATCTGGGCGAGTTACAGCATTTAGCTTATGATAGTCCATGCAAAAACGTATCTCCCCATCTGGTTTGGGAACTAGAGCCACTGGAGATGCCCATGCACTGCCAGAGGAGCGGATTACACCCATCTGTAACATATCCTGGATCTCCCATTCTATAGCAGTTTTAGCTTGAGGAGACACCCAATAAGGTTGGACTTTAATTGGGTGAGCATTACCTGTGTCAATGGAGTGGTATGCCCGTTCAGTCAGTCCTGGAATGGCTGAGAACGTCGGCACGTAACTAGTGCACAGCTCCTTGATCTGCTGTCGCTGCATACACCCGAGGGTCATGGAGAGGTTCACCTCTTCCACCCCACCATCACTTTTCCCTTCATAGTAGACACCTTCAGGCCACACAACGTCATCTCCTCCCTGGGCTGTAAACTGACAAATCTTTAATTCTCTGGAATAAAAGGGCTTTAGAGAATTAATATGGTACACTTTAGGCTTTTGATTGGAGGTGGGGAATGCTATGAGATAATTAACAGCTCCCAGGCGCTCCTGGACCATGAATGGCCCTTCCCACAACGCTTCCATTTTATGGGCCTGAAGCACCTTTAAGACCATGATCTGGTCCCCTACTTTGAAGGAACACTCTCTAGCATGTTTATCATACCAGGCTTTTTGCTCTTTTTGAGCATCCTTTAAGTTTTCTTTAGCAAGGGCTAAAGAAATTCAGAGGGTGTTTTGTAGGTTGGTTAAAAAGTACAGAATGTTACTTCCTGGAGAAGGTGTAAACCCCTCCCATTGCTGCTTCACCAACTGTAATGGCCCCTTAACCTCGCAGCCATATACAAGTTCAAATGGTGAAAACCCTAAACTGGGATGTGGTACAGCTCTGTAGGCAAAGAGCAATTCCTGCAACACTAGGTCCCAATCATTGGAGTGCTCATTTACGAATTTCCGCATCATGGCTCCCAAAGACCCATTAAATTTCTCCACCAGGCCATTTGTTTGATAAGGGGTGGCAACCAAGTGATTCACCCCAGCCCTTCTGACCTTAATATCTATGAATCTATGAGCTTCCCAAAGGCGTTCCATAGTTCCTGCCAGGAAATTAGTTCCTGCATCTGTAAGGATGTCAGAGGGCCAACCTACCCTGGCAAAAATGTCTGCTAGTGCCTGGCACACACTTTTAGCCCTGGTGTTGCTTAGAGCTACTGCTTCTGGCCAGCAGATGGCAAAATCGATGAAAGTCAGTATGTACTGCTTTCCTCTGGGTGTCCTTTTTGGAAAAGGACCCAGAATATCCACAGCTACTCGCTGAAATGGAACTTCAATGATGGGGAGTGGCTGGAGAGGGGCTTTGACCTGGTCTTGGGATTTTCCCACTCTTTGGCACACCTCTGAAGACCAGACATAGGTAGAAACATCCTTGCCCATTCCCTCCCAGTGTAATGGCCTCCCCAAATGGTCTTTGGTTCTGTTCACCCCAGCATGGCCACTAGGATGATCGTGGGCCAAGCTCAAGAGCTTTACCCGGTATTTAGTTGGAACTACCAACTGTCTCCGAGGATACCCGTCTTCCTGATGTCCACTAGAAAGAGTTTCCTTGTATAAAAGTCCTCTTTCTACAACAAGCCTGGATCAATTAGAAGAGCCGAGAGTTGCTCCGTGCCACTGTCCAAGCTCTCTGGAGGCTTTCATCTGCTTCCTGTTCGGTCTGGAACTGTTCCTTTGATGCTGGAGACATCAGTTCCTCATTGGATCGTAAACCTAGGCTTGGTCCCTCTGGAAGCGATGTAGGGGATGGGGCTGTTTCTGTTGACTGTGAACCGCTCTCCGCTGGTGCACTATGTTGGGGTTCAGACTCCGGCTGAGCCTTTGGTGTAGGGTTAACGGCTGCTGCCGGTTCAGGTTCAGTGGGGCCCTCTGGGTTTGGGGTTGCAAGTACTGGATTCAGTGCTGGCAATGGGTCTGGTGCTGATTGTTCTGCCGGTTCCGGGACTGGCTCTGTCTGGGTCTCTGGGACTGGATCCACTACTGCTGTTGCAGACATTGGCCTGGGGTCCGGGTCCATCACCTCTGACCAGGTCCTGGTAGAAGTTTCCAGAACAGCGCTAGGCATGACGGCTGGTTTAGTCTGGCTGCGGGTGACCATTCCCACCCTCTTGGCTAGCTTCACACAATTCGTCAAGTCTTTCCCCAACAGCATGGGGATGGGATAATCATCATAGACTACAAAAGTCCACATTCCTGACCAGCCCTTGTACTGGACAGGCAACTTGGCTGTAGAAAAATTGAAAGAGTTGGACCTGAAGGGTTGAATTGTCACTTGGATCTCTGGGTCGATTAAATTGGGGTCTACTAAGGAAGCATGGATAGCTGACACTTGTGCTCCGGTGTCCCTCCACGTGGTGACCTTCTTCCTGCCCACACTCACAGTTTCCTTCCACTCCGAGGGTATCTGGGCCTGAGGACCTCTGGTGTGATTCCGGTGCAATGAACTGTGATCTGTTGGGGCTCTTGGGGCAGTTGGCCTTTACATGCCCCGGCTCGTTACATTTAAAACGTCATCCAGCTGACAGGTCACTGGGGCGAGCTGGGTTGCTGGAGAATGGTGTGGTGAGATAAGGTGTCTAGAGGGTTCCTTGGGGGGTAGTTGGGGCCTTGGGCTGCCCCCAGTAGCAGGGTGTGGCCTGAGGTTGTCCCTTCTGGTATCCGCTCCAACTGCGACCAGTTTTTTACTTTTCTGCCACCTCCACCCTTTTCGCTCCAATCTCCCCCGCCTTGATTACAGTTTTGGGCTTCCCATCTAGGATGTATCTTTCCTCAGGAACACCCTCTAAAAACTGCTCCATTTGCATTAGGAAGGGCAAATCTTCTGGAGATTTAACCCTTGCTCCTGATATCCAGGCATCCCAATGTTTCACAATGTGGTAGGCATGTTGGGTAAAATGACACGTCTGGTTTCCACCTTAGGGCTCTGAACCGCCGACGGGACGCTCGGGGGTGTTAGCCCTATTCTGACTCTCGCCTGGTTTTAAACAGTTCATAACTGTTCACGTGTTCCTTAGGCATCTCAGCCGCCACCTCAGCTAAGGGTCCACTGAGCTGTGGCCTCAGCTCTACCATGTACTGGTGTGTAGAAATACTGTACCCAAGGCAGGCCCTTTCCAAGTTTTCTAAGAAGGCCTCGGTATCATCGCTTGTAGGTGGGGAACTTCCTGGGATGGGAAGCGGTACATGGAGAAGGATTGCTATTCTGCTGAGCCTTTGCCTTCTCCATCTCCAGTGTATGCTTCATTTCTTTTTCCCTTGCCTCCATAGATCTCCTGTGGGCAGCCTCTTTGGCTGTTTCTGTTTTGGGCTCTGTCATGTTTGCCTCTCTTTAACTAACTTTACGCCCGAGAGTTAGAAATAAAACAAAACAAAAAACTTGGCTTGTAAAATTTTGCTGTGCTGTAACTGGATACCTATGTTCTCCGATAGTGATTGTCAGCCAACAGATTTTCAGAGTAGCAGCTGTGTTAGTCTGTATTTGCAAAAAGAAAAGGAGTACTTGTGGCACCTTAGAGACTAACAAATGCGTTAGTCTAAGGTGCCACAAGTACTCCTTTTCTTTCAGCCAACAGAATAATCTTTAAAAAAAACCCTAACACCTTTGTCTCCAGGCAAATAGGCAGAAAACCCCCCTAGTTGCTCCTAGGTTTAAAAAAAAAAAAAAAAAAAGCCTTCAGGTCTGAAGACTTGTGAATTTCCCTGCAGGAGGTTAACTACCCTGCCTTTAGGTAGAGAAAACTCCAGCTCACAAAAGACAATTTCCTTTTGTCTCTGCTCTGGCCCCCAAGCAGAGACAAAAAAAAACTAACTGCTTTCAGCCGAAAACCTGCTTTCCAGTAGCCTAAAGGAAAAAAAAAATTCCTTTTTAAAATCTGTGCTTCTTAAAAAAAAACAAAAAACAAAACAAAAAAAACACCTCAAATTGATCTCAACATGATTTCAAGTTAATCCCACTGCTCTGCCACCATGTCAAGGTTCCTTCTTCACTCTGAACTCTAGGGTACAGATGTGGGGATCTGCATGAAAAACCCCCTAAGCTTATTTTTACGAGTTTAGGTTAAAACTTCCCCAAGGTACAAACTATTTTACTTTTTGCCCTTGGACTTTATTGCTGCCACCACCAAGCATCTAACAAGTATGTAACAGGGAAAGAGACCATTTGGAAACAGAAAAGGAGTACTTGTGGCACCTTAGAGACTAACAAATTTATTAGAGCATAAGCTTTCGTGAGCTACAGCTCACTTCATCGGATGCATTTGGTGGAAAAAAAAAAAACAAAACACACCTTTGGAAACGTCTTTCAGCCCAAAATCCTCCCCAAGCCCTACACCCCCTTTCCTGGGGAAGGCTTGATAAAAATCCTCACCAATTTGCATAGGTGAACACAGACCCAAACCCTTGGATCTTAAGAACAATCAGGTTCTTAAAAGAAGAATTTTAATTGAAGAGAACAGTAAAAGAATCATCTCTGTAAAATCAAGATGGTAAATACCTTACAGGGTAATCAGATTCAAAACAGAGAAAAATCCCTCTAGGCAAAACCTTAAGTTACAAAAAGACACAAAAACAGGAATCTACATTCCATTCAGCACAGCTTATTTTATCAGCCATTTAAACAAAACAAAATCTAACGCATATCTAGCTAGATTACTTACTAAGTTCTAAGACTCCAGTCCTTTTCTGTTCCTGGCAAAAACACCACACAGACAGAGCGAACTTTTGTTTCTCCCCCCCCTCCAGCTTTGAAAGTATCTTGTCTTCTCATTGGTCATTGTGGTCAGGTACCAGCAAGGTTATCCTAGCTTCTTAACCCTTTACAGGTGAAAGGGTTTTTCCTCTGGCCAGGAGGGATTTTAAAGGTGTTTACCCTTCCCTTTATATTTATGACATACATTTTTACCCGATGGAGACATTTTTCTGATGCAAGTTTTGACAGAAACTGATGTAGTCCCACAAAATCTTTAGGTTTTGGCTAAACTGCAATATAGAACAGAAAACTGTTCCATAGAAAACATTTTGACCATCTCCAAACATGGCCACTTACCCTGCTATCCAAAGGAGCTTCCTGGGTACCAGTCCTGGTTTGCTGGGTCAGGAATTCACTGACTGAGCCAATCCAGGCAGGATGCTCCATGACCGGAAGCATTTTCTGAGTAACCCAGCAATGCCAGGCAGAGGTTTCCTCTAAACCTGCATGTGGGCCTGTCAGCCAGGAGGGAGGGCTCACACAAAGTAGATTAGTTTGACCCAACTTGACGCACATCAACTCTACTACCCTCACTGTCTCAGAGAAGATACTGAACACCCTGTGCACTGCTCAGTAAGGGACTTATTGCAGATGGCGAGGGGCCTTGCAAAGTGGAGGAGTCCCACTTCCAGCTACCTTCAGGTATAAATTTTCTGACTTGAACTGGTTGGAGGCTGTCACTGATCCCCAGGATTGGTGCAATGGCCCCAGTTTTGGAAGGGTCTCCAGGAGGAACCCCCTCAGCGTGCCAGATCCCCTCGGGCCCTCGCTCTTCAAGGGTTTTCTTAGTATAGGCACAACGTGCCTCAGATGGTGCCATGCAGCCGCACCGCCACCTTAGACCGGAACTCTGGGCCTGCGGCACCCCTGCTTCCCACCGTGAGCCCCATTCAGCGAGTCCAACTGAGACCGGCCCCGATGGAGACTTGTCCACTCTTTGGGAATTGATGCACCTCGCCTAGCATTTGCAGGGACCCTCACACAGCGTTGTCCGAACAGCCGGGTTTATTTGTTAACTGGAACGCAGTGTGGGAAGTTCTTAGGGGAGTCTAGAGAAATGAAGGTTAAAGCATCATCAATGCTGGTCAGTCCAGAGCACAGCCAAGCTGTAGCAAACCCTTTGGTTCAAGCTCTGTCTCTCTCTCTCCATCTGACCTCCTTGGTCAGACTCCATGCAAGAGTCCGGCTTCTTCCATCCCCCTCCTCATAACCTTCCAGTGCTTTGATCTCAACCTGGGAGATTGTTGTTCAGCTTTCCTAGGCAGAGGCAGGGAAGTCCACATTCCTCTCGGCCATTCGGTGCTAGGTGCCCATGTCCTGGCAATTGGATTTGCGGTTGTCTTCTCAGCTGCTTCCTGGACATGGAGACTAAGGCCCAGGCTGCTAGGTGCACCCACACCTACGTGTCTCAGCCTGCCCGGAGAGCAAACTGTCCCTTTCCACTCACTAGGTAACAAGGCAGTATATTGGGGAAACCGAGGTCCAAAACAGGACTCCAACATATTACAGAATTAATGTCCACTTTGTCACAGCGGCAGCAAAGTATTTTGATCTTGCAACACTATTCGGCATTTAAAAGGCACAGGTGCAACTTTTTGAAATGGATTCATTCTGGGACGTTCCCGTTGCCAGCAGAGCTGCCTTCAAACCCTTTCCTCCCGATTCTTTCGCTCTTGCGTTTGTCGCACAAACTATCCAGATAAAGGGTTTCTACTCCCCTTTCGGTTCAGAATGGACTTTTCAGAGACCAACCACTCCACAGAAACAAACAGTGACAAATCAACATGCCACAGGCATTTTCAAGATTGCTCAGGGCCAGATTTACAGGTGCTCAGTGCAAACTCAGAGCCAGATTGAGAAACCTAGCCCCTTCTTCTGGTGCCCATGAGGGATGCCCCAATGCCCGCAGTTCTTCGGGAAACCTGATTCTGTGCTCTGAGCCCTTTGGAAAATGCTGGCCAGAGCATGGGAAATAAAGGTCAATGTTTGCATGCTACTTCCAGGGACACGATCACAGAAGCTACTTGTATTTCCATTTTGTGCCTGACATAGTTACAATTTCCAAGATGTCCTCTTAACAGGATACATTTGCCACCAGGAACAGTGTGTTTGAGAGTCTTGCAAGCCAGCAGTTGCCCCCCTGCAATTTCCCCGTTTGGTTTAGATTGCAAAGTCAATGCCCCAAAAATGTATGCGCCCAAGGGAGCCAAATTTTTCTTAACCCTTTCGTTGCTGCACCAGCCTGCTTTGCCCTCCCCTCGCCCTGCATCCTCAGCTCCCAGGCAGTCTATAGAGCACCAGGAAATACCACGTACATCGGGCTGCTGTGAGGGCGCCCACCAGTCATGGCTAGGTCTGCCCAGTAGTCACGAAGTGGGCGATTGAGCCAAAGAGGGCAGATAACGCAGCAAGCGAGAGAGGGGATGAGTCAGAGGTGCCCAGAGACAACCTTGCAGATCCGTGGATGTTGGCCGCAGGTTATCCCAATCCACTCCACAAACTGAAAAAAGTCCAGGCTTCCCTGGGTAACTGACAGCAACATACTGCCCCTCTACCTATCGATCTTGAGGTTTCATATGATGCCCTTCACCGAAGTATCTGGGGGCCTTCCATGGGAAAACCAAAGACTTGCTAGTGAAGGAAAGCCAAGCTCCCTGGGAAGCAGGTCATGGTCTTCATCCCCATGTTACAGATGGGGAACCAGAGGCACAGAGTTGCAGGTCACGATAATCAGACCTGGGCACCTGTATCTAGGGACCCAGAGAAATGGCCTGATTTGCAAGGATGCCAACCATCCATGTCTCCAAGGAAGCTCAGCATCACAGGCACCTAAATATGCTTAACTTTAGTCACCCAGGTTTGAGGGTCTTTCCCCAGAGTCCCACCTGACAACTAGGAAGGCCACTCCAGACGGCCGGCACTGCAGAGAAGCAGCGTTTTGTGCCATCAACAGCGACATTAAGATGAGAACTACATGGTAGGTGGGAGGCTGCTTCTCAGCGTTAGCTCTGTTTGAGCTGGTGCACTCAAAATACCAGCAAGGCCGCAGTGGCAGGCGCTCGGACTAACCACCTGAGCTCAAACCCGCTCGACCCCCAGACGCGCTCTTGGGTAGCTAACCCGAGCCACCACCCCTGCAGCAACAGCCACGCTGCTGTTTTTAGCCTGCTAGCTTCAGCGCCGCCAGCCCAGGTCTGTCTCCCCACTCTGCCCGCTGCCCTACAGACAGAGAGACACAGGTGAGGCTGCTGCTGGCTGAACAGGGAGGGGGAACAGAGACAGGGAACAAAACCAGCTGCCCCCAAAAGCCTCGACCAGGGGAGTGGCATCACCCTCACCAAATGAAGGCATTTAGCTCTGCATTATGTAACAGGCATTATGGTGCCAATCTGCAACAGGTGTGGGCTGCCTTGCTCCCAGAGACTCTAGACCAGGGGTTGGCAACTTTTCAGAAGCGGTGTGCCGAGTCTTCATTTATTCACTTTAATTTAAGGTTTCATGTGCCAATACTACATTTTAACGTTTTTTAGAAGGTCTCTCTCTCTCTCTCTCTCTCTAAGTCTATATATTATAACTAAAACTATTGTTGTACGTAAACAAGGTTTCAAAATGTTTAAGAAGCTTCATTTAAAATTAAATTAAAATGCTGATCTTACACCGCCGGCCCGCTCAGGCCCACTTCCAGCGTGGGGTTCCGTTCACCTAGGCTGGCAGGGGGCTGAGCGGGGCCTGCAGCCGGGACCCCGGCTGGCAAGGGGCCGGCAGCCGGGACCCCAGACCGGCAGTGGGCTGAGCAGCTCAGCCCACTGCCGGTCTCGGGTTCCGTCCGCCGGCTCCTGCCAGCCAGGGTCCCTGCTGCAGGCCCTGCTCAGACCGCTGCCGGTCTGGGGTTCTGGCTGCCGGCCCGGGGTTCTGGCTGCCGGCCCCTTGCCAGCCGGGGTCCCGGCTGCAGGCCCCGCTCAGCCCCCTAGATCTCAACCCCAGCCTAGGTGAACAGAGGGGATATGCCGATTCCACCCCCTTCCCCAACGTCCCCGGAGCAGAGAGCCCGCTGGGGCTCTGCTTTTCCCTCTCCCCCTCCCTAGCAAGGGCCGTCAGCTGATCTGCCGCAGGGAGGTAGTGGAGGAGGGGCAGGAACCCTGCAGCTGGGGGGAGAGGTGGGGGGGGAGGGGGAAGCTTGCCTGCCCTGCAAGGAGAGAGTGGTGGGCGGAGAAGAGCGGGCAGGGCTGGGCAGGATTTTTAATGGCACACTGCTGTCCCTGGCAGACAGCAGCGTGCCATTAAAAATTGGCTCACCTGCTGTCTTTGGCACACGTGCCATAGGTTGCCAACCCCTGCTCTGTTCAGTATGTAGAGAGAAGCTCAGGAGTCTGCGTGTTAGGTGACACCCTATTTGAACCTCATACACACCCTCCGAGGGATAAGTACATTGTACTGCACAGGGTCAAAGAACACCAGGGACTCTTAAAGCCCAGAGCTAGCGTCCATAGAGTTAAACCTGATCTTTCAGAGCCCCCCCTTAGGAGCATGGGTCACAGCTCCAGCACCTCCATTCAGCAGCAAGGGTTGTCTCTCACTGGAGGCTCCCAGCTGGGGCCCCAATCCTGCACAGAGCTCAGAGAGAGGATCTGGAAAGGACTTGGGACCATTTCTGCACCCTAACGGTGGAGAGAGCAGGTGTGGACAACCTGTTGGGGGTGGTTTTAACAAATGAAGTCCTCTCCTGCCTCCCCTTCCCCAGCTTTTCCCTCTTTTCTTTAAACTTTAGAAACATGTTGCAAATACAGTCTGGCCTTCCCAGTCGGAGGGTCAAGAGAAACAGGACTCTGGATGTGGCATGGGGGCTCCGTCCTGTGCCAAGCAGCAGGAGGGGATAATCCTTCACAGAACAAGCGTCATCCTCCCCCCCATCCCACACACATACACACAAGGGTTGAGTTAAAGAAGAATTTCAAGTAGTCTGAACAAAAAATCATCTCCCCACTCGGGTTGCACTTCCTTGGCAGCTCTCATGGCATTATGCTGTGCCCTTAATGCCATGATTCAATCTCCCTATTCTGTATGAAAAACCCAGCACCTCTTCCCCAAACATATAGCATTTACTTTCAAGGCTAGAATGGCTTGCCTGGAGCTTTATAAGGAACTCTGGCAAGCTTGTAATTCTCCCAAAACCAGGCATTACAAAAACCCAGGAAATTCAAGGTTCAGATTACATGTAAATCCAAACATGTTAAAGGTAAGAAATGCACAGCAAAGGCATGCAAATAACCTTAACTCTGCCCTGCAGCGATGCAATAAGGAGGAAGAAAACATGAAACAAATGTTTGTTTAAAGAAAAAGAAAATGTGATCTAATGGTCTCAAGTTGCAGTGGGGGAGGTTTAGGTTGGATATTAGGAAAAACTTTTTCACTAGGAGAGTGGTGAAGCACTGGAATGCGTTACCTAGGGAGGTGGTGGAATCTCCTTCCTTTGAGGTTTTTAAGGTCAGGCTTGACAAAGCCCTGGCTGGGATGATTTAGTTGGAGATTGGTCCTGCTTTGAGTAGGGGGTTGGACTAGATGACCACCTGAGGTCCCTTCCAACCCTGATATTCTATGATAATCTGGGACTCCAAATACTCAAATCCCTTAGCCATACTGGCATGGCACCACAACATGGTAGAGTGAATATTATTTGGGTACCTTCAATGTGCATTTCTTACCTTCACACATCTGGAACGAAGTGAAACCTTAAATCTGATACCCTGGTTTAAATGCTTGGTTTTGAAGAGAACATTACTGGGATGTTGTAATTATAGACCTTGAACTTCCTGAGACATACTTTTAGGTTTCAGAGTAGCAGCCGTGTTAGTCTGTATTCGTATTCTGAGACATACTGTCCATCTTAACTGCATCTCAGTGTAGTTCTGTTGACGGGGAATGCTTTGGCTGGATCTCCAGTCAGCTACAGACTCTTGCAGGGTAGACAAGACCCGAATTTCTAATGTCAAATATACAGCCAGTCCCCACCCCTTCGACATGTGCCCTAAAGGGCACAAAAGGGAAAGTCCCACAATTGCCCTTTGCAAGGGAATCTTTAACGAAATGCCACAAGACTCTCATGCTTTCCCTGCCAAGTCACTGCTGCCTCCCACCTCTTCTTTTCCCAGGAAGCCCCCCATTCTCCTGCTGCCTGATCCTAATGCGGGTGGCGTCACATCCCAATGCCGTAGCTGACAGCAGCGACGCCACCTTAGGCTTTTGCCGAGGGAATCGGGCAGGAGGATGGGGCTGGCGAAGGAGGAGCAAGGTCACAAACATCTTGGTAACAAAGAGCAAGGAAGGGAAGAGGGATGCAGAAAGTGACTAGTGAAGCATTAGTGACATCCCATGGCGCCCATCTAACGTTTGCTCAGTGACAGTGGAGATGCCACCCTGCCCTTACTTGCTGCATCACCGCAGAACTGGGATTGGCTCATCATCACTCTCTTGTACAACTCTCCGGCTGCTCCGCTCACTCTGATCCAAACCTGGCCTCACCCTCCGGGGCAAGGCAGCCTGTTACCTGGTGGTGCGGTGCAGTGCAGTACCCAGGGCCACCTGCCCCAGCCGACCTCTCCAGAGGGAGCCAAATGACAAGCAGCCCGATTTTCAGAAGAGCTGAGCACCCACCAATGCCCTCAAAGTGGCTGGGGAATGCAGACGCTCAGCCCCTAAGGAAAAACAGCCTTAGACTTCAACACAAGACATTGTTCACAGCTGATAATTTGTATTACAGCAACATTTAGACCCCAACTGAGCTCAGGGCTCCATTGTGCCAGGTGTTGTACCTACACACAAGAGGCAGTCCCTGCCAGAGAAGCTTACAATCTAGATACACAATACAGAGGGGACGGGGAAACTGAGGCACAGAGCAGGGAAGTGACTTGCCCAAGGTCATGGAGAAAGTCAACGGCAGAGACCAGAATACAACCCAGCTCTTCTGACTCCCAGGCCAATATTTTATTCGCTGGGTTTTTCCACCCACCACATTCCTGCACCTCTGCAGGTGAAAGACCATCCTGTCCACGATTCCAGGAAGGTTGGGAGAAGGCAGAGATATCGCCCTGTACCCAGTCCCACACAGCAGGGACAGGTGCATGCAGCACTAAGCGGTTACCCCAGCTGGAAACAGGAGAGATGGCCCTACTGTGGAGAGGAGGGAAGTTACACTTATTCAGCTGCCCCCTGGCCCACATCTGGGGCACAGCTGGGAGACTGGAACCCAACTCAGACGTGTATTTTTGCCTGGCAGGGCACAGTTTCCATTTTTGCCTGGTCAGGCAGACTTGCTAGCTATTTAGCAAACAGGAGGAGCAGGGAAGAGCTGCTGTGACCAGCCTGGTCCAGTGTACCTTGGCACCTGACCCAATCAGCCCAGCCCTAGGGTGAGGTACCAGCTAATACAGAGATTACACTGGTGCAGAGGGGAAGTGTGTCCAGTTATGCAAGGCAAGGAGCCTGGGCCACACTGAGCCGCAATGCCTCAGGCAGCAAGCACACAGGTCACAACCAGGTGCACACTAGGGGAGAGCAGTGCCCAGCCCACAGCAGGAGTGAGGGGTGGCAGGAGAGGTGCTCACGAGGTGCCAGGCACCAACCAAACAGGCTGCACAGAGACAGGGCCTAGGGGACGCCCCCACATACTGATGCTGCTGCAAAATAGATCCCTGGCTCCCACAGCACCTGCTTGGGTGGCTGCTCTGATGCATGCTCTGCAAGTCCCCATGCAGGGCATGCACTCCTAGGCGGCACGTGCCATGCTGCCATCTGGGCCACTGCTTGCCAGGTTCACACACACGTTCTTTGGGTGGGCAGGGAGGTGCCACTTCTTGGTCAGACCCTGCCAGCCTTGCGCTGAACACCCGGCTCCTCAGGACCCTCACCAGTATCAGAGGAGTAGGGCACTGTCCAGCAGGAGGGGGCAGACTCTAGCTCGGCATGCATCCCCCCGGCAGCACTTCACTGCTCCAAGGCGCATCATGCCAGCACAACCCACCTGGGCAGCTTATTGACCTCCTTTAGCAACTGAGAGGCATACCTTGCGCATTCCCCCCGTTTCCCCTCCCTCCACATTGCCCCCGAGGCACATCTAGCTAGGTATGTAGCCCACACACAGTGCTATGGGGGGCAGTGGCTTGGAACAATTTGCATAGTGGGGGTCCTGGGAGCCATTAAAACTGCAAACCCTGTATATGATGGAAACCACTTTCAGCCAGGGGGTGCTGCCACACTCCTGTACTGGGGGCGCTCTGCGTTCTCATAGCAGCTGGATCCACCACATTCACTGCTCCAGAGAGCAGGGCAGTCCCAGTGCCAGGAGAATGGCAGCTTCTACAGCAGCTTTGTGAAGACACCCCCCTGCTGTTTGCCCCTTCTTCAGAGAAGCTGAGCCAGGTGTGAAGAGGGTTGAGAAAGCAAAAAGCCTCCTTTCTAGCACACACAGCATGCAGCCCACTCAGCCTGGTGACTGCCCAGCTGTTAAGGAACTAATCACAGAGCTTTCTGTGGTCAGTGTGGTTCGGGAGCCATTTGAGTTTGCCACGTGTCACTCTCGGGGAAGAGAGCACCCAGGGCACGTGTCAGACCTGATAAAGCCAAAGTGCCCTGAGCATTTACCAGCTCCGCACTTCACCCTCCAAACCCCTCAGCATGAGGTTCCTATGCACCTTTCCTTAGGGGCAGGAATCCACAGTACAAGGCTTGGCTCCTTAGCATGACTGGCCAGCACTGCTTAGTAATGCAACAGGATGACTCAGTGCTGGTACCTCTGGATAAAGCTAGTGGGCCTGGAGAGAGCAGAGCTTTGAGCATAAAAGAGAGAATTCTGCCCAGCCTTGCCTGATCTTTCCCTCCATAAGCAGGTCCCAGCTGGACGATCAGAGACATAGATGCTCCAGATACCAGGATGACATAAGACCCAATGCTGCAACCACTCACTCATGCAAGTTCCCCCATTACTTCAATGGAATGGACGGCAACGGTTGCAGGATCTAGGGGGAAACATAGCAGCCCAACATTTCTGAAGCAGTTGCTTGCTAACCCTCAAATCAGAGGCTAATTAGACATGTCACCTGCCCCCCCTCCCAATCCCGCCAGCGACGCATTGCCTGTTCCCAATGCTTTGTCCACTGCGCTTTCAAATGTGTCCGAGGAGAGGGCTTCTGCCGCTGGCCTGGGAAGGGCTATTTCCCCTAACCTGGCTTCACTCGCCCGGTCACCCAGCGAAGCTCCAGGATTGTAGCCAAATAAGCAAGGAAGAAACTTCCTCTGCTCAGGAACCCGCAAGCACATTCTGCATTAATTACCCTGCGCCTAATTCTTCTTTAAATCAATGGCCCTTGCAGCTCGCTCGGCAGACTCTGCGCAGCCCATGAACCCAGCCCATGAACCGCACTCGCCAGCCTAGGGATTTCTTAACAATGAATCAGACCGAAGTGGGTGGGGGAAGGGAATGAGTTAAATGTAAGTAAGAATCATTATAGCCTCACCGATTCCAAGAAGGGACCATTGCAATCATCTAGCCTGATCTCCTGTACAACACAGGCCAGAGACCTGCCCCAAAATAATCCCTAGAGCAGATGGGATGTTTTTCTAACCAGTCTTGTCAGTGATGGAGAATCCAACAGGACCCTGGGTAAAGTGTTCCAGTGGGTAATTACTCTCACCATTAAAAATTTACATCTCATTTCCAGTCTGAATTTGTCTAGCTTCAACTTGCAGACATCAGAATGTGTTCCACCTTTCTTTGGTAGGCTGCAGAACTCAGTATTAAATGTCTGTTCCCCATGTAGGTCCGTACAGACCGTAATCAAGTCACCCCTTAACCTTCTCTTTGTTAAGCTAAACAGATGGAGCTCCTGGAGTCTGTCACTATAAGGCAGGTTTCTTCTTCGTTCTTGTGCTTCTTCTCTGACCCCTCATACTTCGATACCAAATTGATTCTCCTTTTACAGATTGATCCCAAGGGCTGTATCCAGAGAGGGGTCAGGCTCACGGAGGGGCATATCCTATATACACCTTAAATCTCTCTCAGCCTGCAGCGTTGCCTCCCGAGCACCCAAAAGCAGGAAAGCTCTCTCCAGATTAACAAATGGGGAAAGATGCAGCTGACCCACATATGATTTGGAAACCTATTTATAGCACATGGACACAAATGGCTTGTGATAGTGCTCTCATAACAGCCATATCCAGGGGGATAATGAAAATGGAGCTTGACAGAAGCATGGCAAACCTGGGATTTTAGTTACTTTCAGGGAGCAGGGGGGAGAGGATGACAAAGCTGTAGACCTTGGCACCAACATGAAACCATCCCAGATGTTCTGAACCGGCACCAGCATACGGTGCCCCTTACCGGAGAAGGCCCCTGGGTAACTCAGGTGATCCTATCCCACAGTGAGGCTGCCCAGGTACGGGGCCCAATTGTTGCTGCCGCACACAAATGTGGAGGACAAAGCACACAGTAACACCCATGCGTGCACACACACAACGGACTCGGAGCGGCCTCTCTTGGTTACTCCTTGGGTTTATATAGTCTGGCTATCTGTGCGTGCACCCAGCACAGAGACAGCCAGACAGCACCAGATTTCTGCATCCAGAGCCCATCCATTATTCACCTCACATAGCCAGAGCCTGGGATATTGCATCTTCCTAGACCCACACCTGGGGGTGGGGGGGGGGGCAGCCTCACGCTCAAAGGCGAAAGAGAAATAAAAACAGGAGCCGCCTGCAGACCCAGGGAGGGGGGCTCCGAAGTGACCCCTCACCCTCCTGCAGCTCATTAAATAGACACGGGGGTTCAGCAAAGCAAATGCAGATCCCCAGCTGCCATCTCACGGCATGCAGGGCGTGAGGTCTCCCGGCCTCTGGGCTGGGAGGCTGACCGGGGGAAGGGGGCAGATTGCCCAGCCCAGGATCTCCAGGCACGGCCGGGAAGGCATTCAGAGGCCCGAGGCCCGTTGCACCGCTGCTGCTAGCCGGGGACAAGCAAGCTACGGCGTCCACCGGCGAGCAGTGGGGATCTCGCAGGCAGCAGGCAGCTCTCCCCCCTTCCGTGCAGCAACCTCTCCCGCTCCGGTCTCTCCTTTCGCAGGCCAGCCAGCGCTTTCCACCCCCATCACCGCGGCAGATTTCTAAGGCTCTGCCCTTTCACCTCCCTCCCCCGAAGAGCAGCTGGGCTCATTCCTCTTGCACCCCCGGGCCCCGGCAGGCCGCCCAGCCCAGGTGGCACCTTCCACCCCAGCGCAAGGGAACCAGCGCGCAGCCTTACCGGGCTCCTGCGCTTGAGAGTCGCGTTCTTCCAGAGCAGGAGATGCAGCTGGTGCAGGAACCCCATGTCGGCCCGGCCCGGGAGCCCGCTGGCGGCGGAGATCGGGGCCGGCCGGGGTCAGTCGCTGGAGCCCGCTGGCAGCCGGGCGAGGCCTCGCCGCTCGGGGGCAGGTTGCTCGCCGCGCAGAGGCGGGCCGGTGGCGCTCGGCAGCCCCGCAGGTGGAGGTGCGCTGGCGGGGCGAGCCCTTAGTCTGCGGCGACTTCAGTTCCGTCGCAGGGAGCCCCACCCCCCCTGCCAGCGCCGGGGCCCTGCCTCTTAAAGCCGCAGAGCCCCGGCCCTCCCCGTGGAAGCCTGGCAGTGCCGGCACCGAGCCTGCGGCTGCTGCTGCTGCCGGGGGGGGGGGGTCCGTGCAGCCCCCTCCCCGGGCCGGGAGCCTCAGCGGGAGCAGGGCTCGATCCGGCCACCCCCGGCGCGCTGCGCTAGAACCGCGCTGCAAGCGGCGCCCTGCGCCGCCGGGAGAGCGCGCCCCAGAGCCCGCTGAGGGAGCATCGGCCGGAGCGGGCCGGATGGCACGGGGATGGCCGCCGCAGGCCCCGCCCCGAGCTAGACAATGGTCAGGCATCGGTACAGGACCCACAGCCCGGCCTGTCCCTTCCCCCCTCTGGGCCCGGGTGTCTCCCCCACCCTGTGTCTGAGTGGGGCCGGGCTGGGTCTCGCTCTGGGGCCGGGCCCCCCCCAGTGCAGCCCCCCGGTCTCTGGGGGCAGAGCCAGAACTAGGCATTTTAGCGCCCGGGAAGAGCCGGCGTGTTTGCGCCCCCTGCTGGGTTTTGTCATTTTTCCGCCCCATAATCAGAGGTGATCCGTAATTGTTGATAGTGGGGAACACAATATAAGGGGGGTGACCACCCCACAGAAGGGTGCAGAGGAATGTTGGCGGGGGGTCGAGCGATGGCGCCCGCACGGTGGGGCCCAACATGGGGAGCGCCACCTTCACCCCCTGACTCACCTCAGCGGGCCACTCAGTCACTCAGGGTTGGGGGATGGGTGCAACCAATAAATGGGGGCACATGCCCCACACACATCACCTGCGGCACCATTTTTCCACCCCTGCGTCTTTTCCCCTTCGCCCCACCCTGGTCCCACCCTCACACACGCTGCTTGGCAGTTCATGGCCCCAGCATCTCTGGACTTGCTGCTTCAGTTGTGAATGTAAAAAAATTGCTTAAGCCCTGGCTCCTCTTTCACTTCAAATTAGGCATTGATCACACTGCCCTCAGGAACTGAGCGGGGAAAGAACCTAGAGCTGTCAAAGCTCATGGCCTTTTCCTGCACCCCACGACCCTGCTAGATGAGATTTTACAGACTTTGGCTTTTTTTCCCCCATCTTGCAAACTCATCCTCATTTTCTCTCAGATTTTTGCTCCATCTCCTTCATGCTTCCTTACCTGTGCCACTCCCTCTGTCGCCTGAACACTGGGGAATATTTCCCTCCCTACTTTGAACCTTCAGTCATTTCGCTGTCCCAGAGTTGCCCCTCTGCTATGTGTTTTTCTCCGCTTTGTATTAACCTTTTGCTAGTTTACATCACAGGTAGCCTTCAGAGCCTTCAGCCAGGACACATAGTTTGTATATTTCAAAGCACTGGATAATTAACTAATCGGCTCTCAGCACAGCCCTTTGAGGTGGGTAAGCAAATAGCATTATCATCTCAGGCAGCAGTGTGTGCCCATGGTGTTTTGGATGCCCTCTAATGCTAGTTCCACTGAAAGTAATTTTTGGACTCTATGGCCCAGATTTTCAGAAGAGATCTGCTCCCATTTAGGCCCAGATTTTCAGAAGCGCCTCGGCGTGTTGGGTGTCCCACACTTTTGAAAATCTGGCTCTGACTGCAGGTGCTGAGCACCTGAAAGCCTGGCCCTACAGTCCCTGTTGGACTTGGTGAGCACATGGGCGCTGTTTCTTTACATTTGTGGCAGGAAGCAGGGCCCTGGGGCATCATCTAGGCAGGAGAAGCTTTCGGAGTGATGCTGGGTTCCTTACAGTAATCAAGTTCCTTGTTCAGCATCAGAAAAAGCAACTCTTTGAATCTTGACCGCTGCCACATGACACAATCTCTTGCCCAGAACCCTTTTGGGGGACCGACTGCACTGTGTTTGGAGAATTCAGAAATAAAGCAGGTTACGTTATTAGCACTAGCAGCACACTTCTGGGTCACTATTCCCTCTAGCAGGTGTATACAATGCACTACCCTAGCTAGCTCTTATATAGCCTTCCCTCGGTAGATCTCAAAACATTCCCAAATGCTTTTTGGTGTTAACCTCCCAGCACCACCGTGAGGCAGGGAAGTGCTATTATCCCTCGTTTATAGCTAGGGAACTGGCAGAGAGAGGCTAAGTGGCTTGCCCAGAGTCCAACAGGAAATTTGTGAAAGAGCAGGGACCGGGGCCTCTAACTCCTCAGCTAGTATCCTAACCGGTAGAGCAGCCTTCCACTCTGCACCCATTTTACAGCTGGGAAAACTGAGGCACGGAAAAGTCTTACCTTACCAAGAGACATAGAGGGAGTCATTGTCAGACCCAGGACTAGAACACAGAAAATCCTGCTTCTCAGATTGGAGTTCTTTGTTCGAACCTCCTCCTCTTTCCCTCTCCATGGACTCCCTGTGGCTCAGACCTTCACCAATAAACCGCTGGCTCACCAAAGATTGTTCAAGCTTCTGCTTTAGCTTCTGATCACTGACAGTACCTGTTGGTGACCATTCTAGCATGGAGTCTTCACTCAGGGAGGGCAGGGACTGTTGTTCACTGTTTGTCCAGCACCTAGAACAATGAGGCCCTGATCGTGGCTGGGGCCTCGAGCTGCTGTCATACTACAAACAGTTACTACTCGGGAGAATTAAGGTTCTGCTCTGAAAGCCCGTTCACAGGGGAAAGGCTGACCTCTTCCATGAAGAAAGTCAGTCCAGCTGTATCAAAGGTGCACACGCTTTTGGAACAACCCTGGATGTGGTATATCAAGCAAATGGGCACTGAATAGAAAATGTACATTCTGGAAGAAATTAAGGGTTGATTATCTGAGCTGTCTCATCTCACCATGTCAGTCCCAAAGAGTTTTGTTTTATTATAAAAATATCATTGCAATCTAATCTGTTGATCTTCAGTTAGCACAGGAGAAAATAATCACACTGTCTTCTGCCAGGCTCTCGCTAAAATGCCAGGCATGCCCAGGGAGATAGTCCAAAACAAACTCTCCTGTCAAACAGCTGAGATATTTAAGCTGAGGGGAAACAGCCACCAATCATGGACAAGAGCTAATTTACATGCCATATTTTCTGAAACCTGCTTGCGGCAGAATAAGCCCCGAGATGTGGAGTTTTGATGCCTGACTTTTGTGCTTTAATGTCTCAGCCGTTTGCATTCACGTCCATTGAATGTGGCGAGCTTTATTATGCAGGGGACTTACCTTTCCTCATGTTTCCAAAAGTAACAGAGCACAGTGGGAGGAAGGAGAGACTGGTACTGTTTGTGTCTGAGGGACTCTCCTGAAGATCTGCACACAGATTTATTGCTTAGGACTCTGAAGCAAGACTTCATGGCCAGAGAAGGGAGAGGGAGAGGGCATTACTCCAATGCTGCACTGCAGGGCCAAATTGGAGAGCAGGGTGCAGGAGGACTGGAGAGCTAAGAGAAAACCTGTATTGCAGCAGGGCAGGTGAGCCAAGGAGCAGAGCACTGTGGGGAGCTGGGAGCACCAGTCAAGCTCCAGGACAGGGCTGAGATGGGGCACAGGGAAGAGCAGGATGGCAAGGAGGCTCCTGGACTTCTGCAGAGCATGGGAGCCCTGGTAATGCAGCTGGCCAGGCAAGGTTGACCATGGAGTACAGGAGACCCGCTACATGTGTGGGTGTTGGTGTCCAAGTATCAAAACAGTTCAGCCCCTAGATCTTTAACTGCAGTATGAAAATATCCAAGCCTCAGGTGCCTCAGGTGCTCATCTCAGCCTGGTCTGCGCCTGGCAGTCACTGCTGTCCTATCCTGGGCAGGTTCCTGAGGGGAAGGGGGCAGAGCTGCAATCCTGTGGGAGAGGTAGAATCGCTGCTTGTGAACCTGGCGGCATCAGCGCAAGAGAGAGAAGAATCTGCCTTTGGGCCACCCCACTTTCCCCTCAGTAGCTCCTATCCTGTAAACCCTCCTATGCCCCGTGCTTTCTACTCAAACAGCCCCACATGGGCCGCCCCTGCAGTGCTCGCCCCAAAGGTGAGCGTGAAGAAGCAAGTCCTTATATCAAATTTCTCTACTGAGGCCCCGATTCTGCAGACAGGCCCATGAGTACATTTACTCACCAAGTAGCTCCACTGTTCAGTGGCACAACTCACCTGAGCAATGTATTCACCAGCGCTTTCAGCTTGAGGAGACTGGGATTTCCAAAGCTGCTGAAGGGAATTAAGCCCCCAAAGCCTGCTGCAGCCAGGAGCCTGGTACTCTTTGGGGTGCTAGAGACATAACAAAGACCGCACGGAATGGGGCAGACCGTACAGGCTGGGCTGTGGACAAGCCGTACTGGGCAGACATGACCCTGATGAGGTGACGGGAGCCCTGTTCATGCCGAGAGTATCATTCTCCTCTACCAGAAGCAACAGCAGAGGCCAGAATGCAGCCAATGCCCCAGGGAACCGACAGGCCCAGAGCTAGCTGACTAAGGGCAAAGACTGTTGGTGATTTATTCATTGCTACGATATTTTGCCTCTCCAGAGCTGGACACGCTGTTCTACGCCCTCTAGGGCTGTAATGCAGCCTGGGAAATCCATGCCGCAGCACTATCATCAACCTGAGAGAGCAGCCAGCATGGGCATGTCAAAACACACCACGTGCACACTCACCCACATGCTCCACCCAGCACACCATACACACATGCCTCACATTTAGACAGACGTGCATGCTTCGCAACAACCTGCGTTTCTGCACAAGAGGTGGAAATGATCATTAATGCAAGAGGAAAACCTTGGCCATGTCAAGATGTGTGTGAAGTTTACACAAACAACCTTAACTCTGCCCCTGCCTCCCCCGTGCGTGGTACACATCTGATGTATGAGAGCCCACGGGGGAGTAGGGCTGCTAGAGTGGGATGTTAGACTCAGTCAGCAGCCACAGTACAGGGTGCAGGAGGAAGACTGGGCCCTCTGGGTGGGGGCACAAGAGGGTTGCTGCAGGGCTGTATGTGGAAGCCAGGGGGAGCAATGGAGTTTCTCAGGACCTTGGCAATTAACTGGAGGAGGTGGCGGTTTCCAGTCCAAGAGCCATAAGCAATGGCCACACGCTGCATTACAGCTCTGGGTTTGCAGGGAGTGAGCTATGGGTTTGTGGCCCCTATTGAAGTGTGGCGGAGGGCTGTTGGTTTGGTGGCCCGATTGCTTGGTGTAACGGTGCCTTGCGCAGCAATGAGGTATTCCCAGGTGTAGTTTGGTTTGGTGGTGGAACCAGAGCACCCACATGGCATGTTGTTGATAGGGACTGATGGTGGGGAGGGGTCAGAGTAAAGGGGGTTTATAATAGCAGAATTGTGTTAAAAAGCCAAGATGGAAGGCAGTGTGGGCTAGTGGACAGAGCACTGGATTGGTACTTTGGAGACCTGGCTTCTATTCCCAGCTCTTCCACTGGTCTTCTGGGTGACTTTGAGCAAGTCACAGCCCGTCCTTGTGCCTCAGTTGTTATGCAGACAAAACTACACAGGATCATTTTACGGGACAAGGCAAAGATGCCATGTTTATTATGACAACAATTTGATCTATAACCACTAGCTAATAGAGAAGGAGTACTTGTGGCACCTTAGAGACTAACAAATTTATTAGAGCATAAGCTTTCATGAGCTACAGCCCACTTCATTGGATGCATTTCGTGAGCTATAGCTCACGAAAGTTTATGCTCTAATAAATTTGTTAGTCTCTAAGGTGCCACAAGTACTCCTTTTCTTTTTGCGAATACAGACTAACACGGCTGCTACTCTGAAACCTGTCACTAGCTAATACCTATACACACACTTAAATGTTCTGCAGCTGCTAGATAGTTACCAGTCCTGAATGTAGCTTAAGTTCGTGGCTTGGGTTTGTAGCTTGTGGTGGCTAACTGGCCAGGAAAGCTGGGCACAAGGAAGGGCTGGGTCTCTGTTGGGCATGCACCAATGCCCTTCCATGTTGGCAGCAGAATGTTACCCTCCAAAGTCTTCCATCTCACCCATCCTTTTTGTAGGCTTTAGTTTGAATCCAGAGTCTATAGGTCTTGCTGTGTCACACTGCCTCTGGGTTCGATGTGATTGATCACCCGCCAATTGCAGACATGACTTTCATCCTGGGTTTGATGTTCCTTCAATTGTACCTTTGTTCTTTTCTTTTTAGGGTGAACTCTTCTTGCTTTGTCAGGGCTGTTGTCTGCATCTTCAGCCATTGGTGTTTACACTTTATTTCATCAGGACAGGCTGGAGTTTGATTCCATCATCCATACATACCTCATTCACACATCTAATAAGATACATCAGGGTTTTGCAAAATGGAGTGAGCACTTTAAAATGAAGTTTGAGTTACAATATGGACAAGTATAATGAATGGCAAACAGTAAGCAGAAGTTACAATGTTGAAATAGTGCAAGTTTCAGTGATTTAAGCAGCAATTGGATTGAAAGTGAAATTTGCAAGGCCAGCTGGCTGAACAGCTATATCTTAATTGTCAATTAGTTAGTTATTGGGGTGACCAGTTTTATGAATGAATGTTGTTTCATTGATAATAACTTTACTTATGAACAATTTCATTTATCAGTTCTACACAGTTTCCCCTAATGTAAAACGGGGATAATGATCCTGACCTCCTGTGTAAAGGAACTTTGAGCTCTACTGCTGATAGGAGCTTGGTATTATTATTAACAGTGAACTGACTCCCATTTGCTACTTGGGAGGTTTATTTCCTCCCCCACATGTAGCTCTTGACAGCTATTAGCACCCAGGCTCCTGTCACTGCTCTCCTCCAGGCATGAATTCACTCCCCTCCAGCTCAGCTGAGACCAGATCACGGGGCATAGGGATAGGCCACATGCTCCAACAGGGCACTTCCATGTCTGTGTGAGACGGACCCCACTAGTACTTATACCCCCACGGACAGAGAGACCCCTCCGGCATCACACCCCAGTGTTCCCCCGCCTCTTGGTGCTCTTTACCTGTGAGGCTTTCCCAGCAACAGCCTGGATTGGGGACTCCCATCCATCTCTGACTAATCTGTGTGGTGAGAGGGTGACAAACGACCTTCTCCAGATTATCTGAAAGATGTTTCACTGGAGGCCCGGCAGGCTTCTCTTCACTGGGATAAATAACTTTACTCATCCCCTGCAATAACGGGCCAGGCCTGCTTCGTTAGGGGAAGGTGACACCTGGAAGAATTCAAAAGCCCAGGCAGACAGACCTGAAAATGCAGGTCCCCCTTCTTCCCCATAAGCGTGCCTGGAGTGCTGAATGAGACAGCATTGCTTTGCACATGGTTAGCGCCCTTCCGGCCAGGATCTCAAAGGGCTTTCCCATCAGGATTGAGCCTCTGTGAATTGCCTGTTTTTATCCCCATGTCACACCTGGGGAAACTGAGGAACAGAGAGGTTGATTGACTTGGCCAAGGTCACCAGGGAAATCAGTTGCAGAGCTGGGACTGAAACCTGTGAGCCCTGGTGCCTTGTCCCTTGCACTAAGCACTCGACAGCCTTGTGTTTCACAGCACACACACACACACGTCAGATAAAAACATAGAAACTGTTGCTGGCAGGTTGCAATGTTACAATACATTAGGGCTTAGAATTCAGAACAATAACCCCAAAACAGAGAGAAAGACAAAGCAGACTGCTTGTATGGCAGAGAGTCACAACTCACACCACCTTATGCTAGGCAATTCTTTACAGACTGACTACTCCTAGATCCAAGCTTTGCTACAGAACCCACTTGTCTGCAAGCAGGACCAGGGCCCCCCCCCTTTAAAATGATAGCTTGCAATTCCAACACAGCTGTACGCCACAGACAACATCCCCACCACGTCAAGAGCCAAGGAGAGTGCAGCGGAGGTCAGAGAGCAGGAGGAGGAAAGAAGCTAACAAAAATAATCTATGAGGAGTTTGCTCCCCCCAGTGTGCCTAGCTCACCTCTCACAGGCAACCCTCCAGTAAAAACACCACCGAGCAGCCCAGGCTTCATGAGCAGCCCTACAATAATAAAGCAATGTTATGGGCATCGTGGAGAAAAACAGTTTCCGGGGGGAACAGATTTTAATTCCAGACTTCCAAGGGGTGAACAGAATGAAAAAAACAAACACTTAGATTTTTGGACCATTGCTTAGGGAGGCAGTACAGTCTAGTGGATAGCGCCCTGGGCTGGGCGTCAAGAGACCTGTGTTCTAGTCCCACAGAGCTCCTGTGTTATCTTGGCCAAGTCACTTCCCTTTGTCTGTCCTTCCACATTTTGTCTATTTCAGCACTTTGGGGCAGGGACTGTCTTGCTATGTACTAGATTTCATGTGCTGCTTCTAGGTGTTACTGGAATGCAGATAATTAATACTAATATCTTGCCAGAACTCTTTGAATATCTTGTTGGTATTTCCATTAAAACTCTCTATTTTTAGATTATAAAAGCCATCTGTGACTGAAATCTGGCAAGCATCCAGTCCAGGAGCAACTGTTTATTTCAGCAGTTCGCACTGTACCAAAACCACAAAGTTTTATAAGGTTTTAAGCTAGTCTTATCAAGAGGGAGGAAGATACTTTCCCTTTGTTGATTTTCCAGCCCTACCGTTTTCCGAGCACAGAATTTTATGCTCGTGAACAGATTGTATCTGTCCTTTGGTCAGTGTAAACAAAGGAACAGAAAGATACAAAGGAGCTATTGGGAAACATTTCTAGAAGGCTAATTGGTACGTAAGGCTGGAGTTTTCAAAGAGGCTAAGGCAGGAGCCCAACTTCCACTGAATTTCCCACAAGCCACATCTTGAATTAAAGAGCCAATTTTCCCTAGCTGGCAAAGCAACAGACTCCTACCCTCTGTGGCTTGGGCACTGGTGATACACTCACCAGTCGGTTACAACATCAGCTCTTTGCTGTGTATGAGCGCCTCTTTGGATGGTGGTCTAAAATTTAAATTACCTGTATTTACAGCAGCAGAGTTTTCCGTCTAGGTCACTGTTTGGCTGGTTCCCATGCTTCTAATTTGCATGGGGATCTTGAAAGCCAGCGCCAAGGGGTTATCATTAAAACATTTCAGTACTGCTTCCTTGTTCCACAGGAACAATCACAATCAGAGCTAGCATGTGTATGTCTACCTGAGTTGGGAATTACACCTCCAGCTCAAAGCGTAGGTATCCTCATAGCGTGGGAGCTCTGTTCCATCTGTGAAGTATTACTGCTTGTGGTTAGTTTTGGGAGACAGTCACTTTTGGGAGGCGCTCTTGCAAGCAGCAGGGGAGTTGGCCCCAAGAATTGCCTCTAGTTACAGAGATGAAATCAGAGAGCAGACTTGCTCCCTAGGGAACAGGTATCGGAATTTTGGCTGAGATCTCTGAAAGATGGGGTTGGCCTGCCCGCCATTTGTGATCACCTCTGTTCCAGGATAGCTGTGTCTAGTGTACACCAATTACACTAAGCGTATCCCCAGATTCTGCCCCACTGATCTCTCCTCCAATAGGAAAGTGACCTGCATGGCCCTGCAACCTGCTGTCACTCAGTGAAGGGGTGACATTAGCTTACATTCTGCACCACCTCGCACCCCAAAGGTCTTTACATTGCAGGATTTTCTAGTCCAGTGTTTCTCAACCCGTGAGTAGTGACCCAAAAGTGGTTTGCAGGAATGTATCAAAGGGTCACAAACAAACTTTAAAAATAGATCATAGTTTGCATATGTTTCACTGCATGTTAACACTGTGCATACCCAGGGTATTGCCACCCTTATTTCTGCGCTCCTGCTGGCGACAGTGCTGCCTTCAGAACAGGGTGGCCCGAGACCAGCAGCAGCTGGCTGGGTGCCCAGCTGTGAAGGCAATGCTGGCATGGTATGGTATTGCCACCCTTAATTCTGCGCTGCTGCTGGCGGCGGCTTTAACTTGTTATTAGTTACTATTCCTATGATTAGTACATGTACTGGGTAATAAGTATTTTGGGACCAAAATACTTGTTTTCTACTTAAGCTATTTTCTGGGTCGGGACTGGCCACCAACGTTTATAAATGGATCCTGGTCCAAAAAAGGTTGAGCGCCACCATTCTAGTCTGTGTGAACAGCACCTGGCACAATGGGGCTTCAATCCAGATGAGGGCCCCTCAACATGTCCGAGATATAAACACTAAATACCAGTAACAAGGATGATGTTGGTATGGAGGCGCTCCGTGCTAATGCCAATGTTAAAACTCTGAGCATATCTAGTGTGAACTCAAGGAACGCTAGTCACTGCTTCCCCACCACAGCACTGAGGATGCCACGTCCACCTCCTCTATTAGAGGCTGCTGGGGGTCAGCACAGTCCTTGGTGCATCAACCTACTGTGTGTCTGTGCCTCAAAGGCCCCTCGAGGGCCCCACAGGGTGTAGGTTTACTGGCATATATGAATGCTCCAGCCACCTGCCTCCCTCACTGTCCCCTCCAAATGAGCTTGCTGGCGCTCCCCACACAGCGAAGAATTGAAGCAATTGAGGCGAGGCTCAAGCAGCACCGTTGGATACGTTCTCCAAGGCAGGTATCTTGCTGCATCAGAGCCATGTGCTCTGTGCACCAGCGCAATGACGTCTTGCCTCACCACATGGGCCTTGCCTAGCCCCAGCTGGCACGAAACTGCATCCAAGGAGCAATTGCCCCCTGCCAGTGGGTATCTCCCGGCACTGCCCCCAGGGCTCTCCTGGCGCCATTTGCCTCCATGGGCTTTTCCTCCAGGCTGTTCCAGTAGCACATGTTGAGAGTGCTGGGTGCATAATGATCGCCTCTGATTCCTTCACTCGGCTCCCTCCAACCTGACTGTGCTGGGTTTGCAACCTCCCCTCCCTTTTTCTGATTTACACAATTTCAGTAGCTGCTGTTACATAATCTGTTCAAAATCCTCCTTGCACTCAGGGCCATGCTGAGCAGGGGAGGGGTTGTCTGCTCTGTACACTGACCTGAACGTGGCCAGAAACATATGGTGGCATGAAGGGTCGATTTCCATCCTGCCCTCAGGAGGTGCTCTGCCATGCCTGGGCAAGGCCCCATCACAGCTGGGGGATAGCACCAGGCAGATACTGGCGTGGGGTGCTTAGGGGTTCATATTGCTGCATAGCATTAAATTCATGGGTAGCGTGGCAAGGCACCTTCTCAGTTTCACCTGCCTCAGCTGTTTTTAGCCTTGGTGAGATGGGCTGGGGTAAAATGGCCCTTCTAAGATGCACAGAGGCAGTCCGCTCCTTCTCCCAGCCAGGCTTTTGGGCTTGTTTTTCTTCCCTTAGGGGAGGGAATACAGCCCGAGGCGAGGCTCACTGTCTTGTGGCTCCTCACCTACTAGCAGCTTGATTCCTTCTCTCTCTCATCCTCTCCTCTTCTCCCACCAGGGGAGGGTTTAAAAAGATCTCAGGCAGCCCTTAGTTCGAATCAGCTGATCCTAACTGACCTCAGGGAACTCCCTCTCAGCTGATCCTAATTGATTCGCTGGTAACCCCTTCTCAGCTGAACCTGATTGATCTGTAGTTACCCCTCCTCAGTTGATAGGGAGGAGGCCCTTTCAACCTTCTGGGACTGTTTTCTACCACCCCCACCCCCCTTGCAGCTGTCTGTCCTGAGTTTATCACAGAAAGAAAAAACAATACATAACCAGACTAGCTCTGATCACATTAAGAATAGCTCTGCCTCTCTCGGAGGGCCTTAAGCCCAGGTTCTCAGAGACATTTATGGGCTTTAGTCGATAAACAGATCATCCTCCATCATGGAACTCCTTTGCCAAACCCCACTCCCGGTGCAAAATTTGCCAGGATGCTGGTAAATGAAACCAAAGCACGAGAACATACTGGGAATCTGCCCTGAGCCAGCAATCAAGGACTAGCAACCAGTGCCCAAGACAAGTTAAAACACCATTTGTATTGGCAGAGTTGATCCTCTGCTTGAAATTAGGTAGACTACTAACACTCCTGGCTGGGTTGTCTGAGCCCAGGATTTAGAAGCGTGGACTCTATTGACTGAGCTAAAGGATAAAGTCTGTGGCAGTGACACACTTTGAACCACTATCCAGAGCCATGTGGCTTTTCTTGCCTATGCCAGGGGCTTGCACCAGTCCAGCTACATTAATGGCTCGTTCTTACTTCAGACAAGGCTAAAAGGTTTTAGCATCATGGTTGGGACCTAGGGCCACATGAGATCAAAGCTCATTAGCTGTGATGGTCACAGTGCCTTAGACATGCGAGGGATTGGGCTAGCAGTGCCTGCTCTCTGACTGTGAAGGGAGAGAGGGAGGGAGGGAAAGATGCTCTGAACCTCCTGGGAACTGGGCACAGGCGTGTGGATGAGAGCTCAGAAAGTGGGTTGTCTATGTGCCCACTTCTGTTCCGGGACAGGTGAACAGAGAATCAGTCAACCAGCTCCATGAAGAAAATACCCAAATTCCACATCACTGATCTCTCCTCCAATGGCAAACTCACTTGCGAGGCCCTGACAGCTGCTAATACACGGCAGAGGGGCAAGAGTCAGCCCAGGGTATTTTAAATTTGTCCAGCACCTTCTGCTGCCACTCTCTCTCTCATTCGCCCAAACTCTGTTTATCCATCAGTGTCTCATATACCCTCTCTCCCCATTCACAGTCATCCCTCCACAGCGGCTCATGCCCCAGGATCCTGGTTCTATTCAGGGCCAGCTATACCAGAGCCCAAGTTCACAACATCTGTTCCTGCTGCCGAGTATCACATTGTGCCTCTGAATCCAACTGGGCTGGGTCAGAACAGATGTGACCACTTCCCTGACCCAAACAGACAGCTGGACACATGGCCATAGTCATCCACATCTCTCCTTCTGTCTCCAACTCCTATCTGACTCTTGCTAACTCTGGAGCTGACCCAAAGCCCACTGAGGTCAATGGAAAGATTCTCTTTGACTCCAGTACTGTGGTTTATTGAAAACTGTGTTAAACTTGTAAGCTGTCACTTTAAATTCCAGGGGGTTTTGCAGGCAGGAGGCTCTGTAGGCAAGCGCATGACCTGGGCATAGCATAGTCAGATCTGCAGAAAAACTGTCTTGAGTAAAGTGAGGTGAATTGTGCCTCTGTTTTAGGGAGCAGCCTGCTTTGTCTCACTCTGGTTTGGGGCTCTTGGGTGTTTTCGGTCTGAATTCTAAGAAATAGAGCTGTGCTACATGGCAACCTTCCAGCAAGAGCATTCAATGTTTTTATCTAACTTCTCTGTGTGCGTGCTGTGAACTTATATATGCTTGTATCAGGAATATAGTTATTTATCCACTGCTGTCCAATTACTATTTCTGTCCATCTGTTTCAGTCCATCCCTCTGTCTCTCTCACTCTGTCTCCCTCTGCCTTGACCCATCTCTTCCTCTCCCCTGTTTCTACAGAAGCAAGACGTGAGGAATTATTTGGCTGCAGAAGATATGAGCTTTGTTGTTAAGGGCAACCGAATTTCAATAGCTGCTCTGGAACAGCTGCCCTGTCACTCGACAAAGCTGCCTGTTGTCTTGGAACAAAGTTCCATTATTCAAAAACTTCTGGCAGAAACATTGTGCAGCCCATCAGCCATGCTGATCTAACCTCCAAATGCATGGAAGGGAAAGAAAAGAAAGGTATGTGGTTACAGACACAAAAGCCATTTAAAAACCAGAGCAATGGAGACAGGCCTTTGAGAGAAATGATTGTGGGACAGCTTTAAGTGGCCTCCAAAAGATGGCCTCCAAAGCAAGCCAGGAAATCCTAGGGCCTGTGAGGGGCGAAGGGACCTGTCCTGGGGCAGTCTCTCTGGGATAAGTTCGCAGATGTGCTGCTGCCGGGGAACCCAGTCCAGTCTGCTTCCCACCATAAGGCCAGTGCGGGGAGCAGGGGGTCGTTTGGGGAAGATACCACACAGTTGTCTCTCAGGAATTGGATGGCTCAGCACTTGGGCTCTCCCTGGGCCTGGCTCAGACAGGGATTGGGAGGGGAGTGAACTGGCTGAGGTTCAATGCACACAAGGCAGAAGCAATGGTGATGTTTGGGGAAGCATGCAGAGATTGTGGTAGGTGGAGCCTGCCCCAGGAGGCGGGAGCTTTGTCGGGACACCTGAGTCTCTTGATTGCACCCTGAGGTGGGCCAAGGGGGCTAGAAATGCCTTTGCCCAGCCGTGTTTGGCATGACGCTTGTTGCCATTCCTGTTGGCCAATGCACGGTCCCCGGCAGTCTGGGCTGGAGCAGATCTAGCTGGTGCAGAACGCGAGCAGTGCTCCCCAGCTCCCCGAGCAGGGTGCAGTGTTTCTCCAGAGCTGGCTCTCCCTTGGGGCCTGGCTCTCTCCCCACACACACAGCTCAGCCGCTGCACCTGGGCTCCTGGATTAGGAACGCTGGGCTCTGGGCCAGAGAGGTTCACTGGGGGGTCCCAGAGGGCTTCAGAGCTGGAGATAGTGGGGGGCTGAGCTGAGAGAAAGCCTTGTGCCTGATCTTGGCAGCCATTTCCCCCAGCCTTGCAGCAGGTCTCCTCTGCCCCATCGGCATTTGGTCACCTCCCTCCTCAGGAACGCACAAACCGGTTCTCCGGGCTTTCAGCAGGCTTTGTGTTCCAGCAGCGCGCTGGCTGGCCCCAGCTCTGGCTTCTCCACAGGACCCTCATCCCTGTCAATGCTCTCCTCCACTCCACACTCTGGACCTCCAACCAGGAGTCTCCCTGTCTCTCATGACAGCTCCTGCTCTACCCCAAAGCCTTGCCCTCTGTCCCCCCGAGAGTGGTGTGCCGGGGCCTGCAGAACAAGCTGTGGAATCTGTGCCAGAGGGGCACCAGGAGCCCTCCCCAAACATGGCAATCAAACCAAAGAACAGGTCCTGAGCGACGGGAAAACTCCCCTGGAGCCTCGGACGGGTGTTGGATCCAGCCACAGAGAGTTATAGGTCATTGCAGGCTCTCCCACCCCAAAGCTGTGAGCTGAAGCAGCCAAGTGGTTCCACCCCAGAGAGCAGCACCATTGAGCATGGACTGGGGAGTATGTCTGTGTGTGTGAGAGAGAGACAGAGAGAACGCAGCAGCAGACAGTCATCCCCCTGTCCCCCCTCCCCGCAAAGAGCTGCTTTGGTATAGCAACATTGAAAGCTAGGACCCTCAATACCTGCACACACGCACACACACACACACACACACACACACACCGATGCTGACAAGGTGGTGCCATCTCATGGGTCGGACAATGGATTGGGACTCAGGAGACTTGGGTTCGAATCATGACTCTGCCACTGACTTGCTATGAGCCCTTGGGCAAATCACTTACCACGACACCTGTTGCTTGAGACAAGCTTTGCTTTTCCAGTAAGCCTCTCTGCAGACAGGGCCCGCTTTATAGATGTTATGGCCAAAAGGGTCCATTGTGGTCACCTAGTCTGAGCTCCTGCGTAACACGGGCCCAGAGAACCTCCCCCAATAATCCCCGTATCCTGCCCATACCTGCCGGTAGAGTTAGCGCAGATCTCTCTGATGTCAGGAGGGAGAATCCCTCATGCCCCTCGCTAGGCTGTGCCCACGGTTCATTGCCATTGCTGGGCCCCAAATTTCTACTCAGAATTTGTCTAGCATCATTTCCAGCCCCTGGAGTTTGTTCTGCCATGTCATAAATATAAAGGGAAGGCTAACCACCTTTCTGTATACAGTGCTATAAAATCCCACCTGGCCAGAGGCAAAACCCTTTCACCTGTAAAGGGTTAAGAAGCTAAGGTAACCCTGCTGGCACCTGACCCAAAATGACCAATGAGAGGACAAGATACTTTCAAATCTGGAGGGGGGGAACAAAGAGTTTTTCTGTCTGTGTGATGCTTTTGCCAGGAACAAATCAGGAAGGCAGCCTCAGATCTTCTGTTAAGTTAGTAAGTAATCTAGCTAGAAATGCGTTAGATTTCCTTTTGTTTAATGGTTGATAATCTGTGCTGGATGGAATGTATATTGCTGTTTTTGTGTCTTTTTGTTACTTAAGGTTTTGCCTACAGGGATTCTCTATGTTTTGAATCTGATTACCCTGTAAGGTATTTACCAACCTGATTTTACAGAGGTGATTCTTTTACCTTTTCTTTAATTAAAATTTTTCTTTTAAGAACCTGATTGATTTTTTATTGTTCTTAAGATCCAAGAGTTTGGGTCTGTGTTCACCTGTACAACTGGTGAGGATTCTTATCAAGCCTTCCCCAGGAAAGGGGGTGTAGGGCTTGGGGGGATATTTTGGGGGAAGACATCTCCAAATGGGCTCTTTCCCTGTTCTTTGTTTAAAACGCTTGGTGGTGGCAGCATACAGTTCAAGGACAAGGCAAAGTTTGTACCTTGGGAAAGTTTTAATCTAAGCTGGTAAGAATAAGCTTAGGGGGCCTTTCATGCAGGTCCCCACATCTGTACCCTAGAGTTCAGAGTGGGGAAGGAACCTTGATATGCCATTACAGATGCCTCCCTGGATCAGTGGGAGAAAGGGCCAGGCTGCGCCCCTGCCTTCAGAGAGGCGCAAGAACACCCCCAGTATGCTCAGACCCACCTCTGGGCACAGTCCCATTGCCTCTGCAACATCAGCTCCACCATCGTCTCTGCTGCTTGTGGGGTATGAGTACCTCCCAACTCGTGTGGGAGGACATCTCTGTGCTCGTGTAACCCACACACCTCCTGGGGGTGCTGTTCTGTCTCATCCAGTGGCACCAAGACCACTTACAGAGAGACATTTCAATGAGTCTGCTCTACAGCCTTGGCTAAAAAGCCAATCGGCTTTTAGTTCATGTGGTAGCGGCTCATGCAGGGATTTCCCTAGACCCCCCCCAGGGAGTGTGTACACCTCCCCTGAATTTCCCCAGCACCCTCCCCCACCCCAGTTACATGCAGAGCTGCCAATTTAGTCCTTGGTTGGAAATTTGAATTGAAATTGAAACATGAATACACACTTTAAAAGCATCTACAGTATATGAGAAAAGACTTGTACCTGAGAAAGCAGAATGGGTTTGAAAAGTCTGAACAAAGACTAGCTTTCTCATACAGCTGGTATTTATGACAATTTCAAATTATTATTTATAAGCAAGGTCTGACTGAGCTCTCCCCTGACAGCTAGTGATGAGCCAGGGGTGGGTGGAAAGGCTTCAGGACCAGAGTGTATTTACATGAACTCACCTACTCTACCTAGGTATCCAGCAGACAGAGCCATGCTGCCCAAGAGATCAATTCTGGCTGGTGTTTGGGTTACAAATCACCTAAGTATTAAATGTGGGGGTTATGAAATCCTTGTTATCCTTATTGTATGAGTAAAGGGCAGCAGAACTGTACCTACCCTGCCTGAATGAGGGGGTCTCCCTCCGGGCTTAATTTGTGCTAGGGCTTGCTAGGGCTGACCCCAGCACCTCCAGGCTTGGCAGTGAATAGCCCAGGGACTTCTGAGCTTGTCACATCAGTTGTGAAAGTAACAAACTTGCTTGAGCCCCGGCACCTCTTTGGTTACAAATTAAGCCCTGGTCACCAGCAAGTGAACTGCACTCCTCAAGCAGGAGGTTTGGATGCCAGATCCCAGTGAAGAGAGAGAGGGGAGGCACAGGTGTTTGCTTGGTGGGATGGGCTCTGCCTAAGGGTCACAGGCACTATTTGATCTGCCCTTCTCTCCTGTTTAGAGAGAGCTGATTAGGCTTCATAAGTGATCACTAGAGCTGAAATCACTGATCATCAGGTCTAAGTGCTTAGACCGGCTGTGGGACAGTGTTTCTGTGGAAGAGACAGCCCAGCCTGCACTAGCAGTGAGATTCCCCCCCGAGAGCTGAAATCACTGAGAGCCAGTGGAACCTCAAGAGACCGACTCCCAGAGGTCACAGTGGCAGGAGGTAGCAGAAGGTGACAGTGCGGGACATTGGGGACAAAGCGGTAGAGTGAACGGTGGCACGACAGCAGCGGCCAGAGCATTGGACTGTGTTTCAGTGAGTTCACTCCAAAATGCCAGATTTGTGACTGGGAAACTTCTATAAATATCTTTCCTAGTAGGCCAAGATTTTTGAAATGCATTATTTGCCAAGGTCATTATCTCACATCATCGCTATCTCAGGAGGTCATTATCTTGGAGAGTTTCTGTACTAAACTTTTTTAGTATTATAATTATTTTTATGTAAGAACGGCCATATTGAGTCAGACCAATGGTCCATCTATCCCAGTATCCTGTCTTCCAACACTGACTATTCCAGTGCTTCAGAGGGAATGGACAGAACAGGGAATCATCAAGTGATCCATCCTGTCGTCTACTCCCAGTCTTTTAATCTCTCCTCCTGTGGAATCTGTTCCACACCCCTAATCATTTTTGTTGCCCTTCTCTGGACCTTTTCCAATTCCAATAGATCTTTTTTGAGATGGAGTGACCAGAACTGCATGCAGTATTCAAGATGTGGGCATATCATGGATTTATATAGCAAAAGTGGAGGAGCTTGGTTTGCCAGACTGACCAGCTAAGCCAATACTGACAACCTATGTGAAAAGGCTGCAAAACACCATGCCTCTGGACTGCATCAACATGCAGAAAGCCTTATAAGCCAGTCACTGTCAAAGCCAATTTTAGAACTTAATGAGGCTGTTATGAATGCTGGAGACACAACTCAGTTTATGTGAACCAACAGGGCTGTTGCACCATACTTTCTATTTAAGCAAGAGAGACCACATACTACAAACTGGAGGCCAATGTGAAGTGCATTGTCACTTGTTAATCCTGAAGTTGGACACTGGTTTCGAACAAGACCAGCAAATGCTCCCTATCTTTCTGAAAAAACTCGGCTGACTCGCTAGAAGCATGTGGTGCAACAGTGAAAGACTCAGCAGTTGAAAAAGTGAAGAACTCTCTCACCATAATCAAAATACGTGCATACATGGCTGATGAAGCTCCAATGCAAATAGGCATCAAGTATTAGTCATTGCGTATGCTATCTTGATGTCCACTGCAGGCCAGTAGATGCATTCTAGATGTTCAGATTATAGAAAACGCATCGGCTGCATCTGTGAAATCTTAAAAGAGTTAAATGATTGTAAATTGAACCCCAAAAGAGATGGCTGCTTGTGCATTTGATGGAGCTGCAAACTTCTCTGGAAAACATGGTGGAGTACAAGCTTTGCTCAGAGAAAAGTGTAACCCTAATCTCTCCTATACACACAGAGGCCATCTACTCCAGCTAGCACTAGTACAAGCTGCAGAATCTTCAAAAGACATTAAAAAGCCAAAATTTAATGGCTTTTTTTATACTCTTTTTTTTTTTTTTTTTTTTTTTTTTTTTCAACAAGAATCCAAAAGGACTGAACGTCTTGGAAACAAATAGAAGATACACTGGGATTGAAGTTCAAATTAGTCCAACCCGGGAAAACCTGCTGGCTTTCTCATGAGCGATTCTTGGCTGTTGTCTTAAAATTACTGCAACCGTTATTACTGGCTTTGGAAAGTATCCACCAAGATAGGGCAGATCTAAGTAGTGAGGCTGGTGGACTACTTTTGTTACTAAGTTCACAGAAGACTATCTTGTAAGTCTACTGTTGAAACCACTTGGGTCATTAAACAATGTCATCTGGTCATCTGCTACAACAGTAGTAGATCTTTGTCCAGCAGTAGAAGCTACCCATGGATCAATCAGAGATGTCCATTGAAAATGTACTGGAAGAAGCAGACTTTAGTCCAGAAGTTGACTAATGAAGGTCCTTATATTGACTCCTTAAGTGAAGAGGATAAGAAGTGATTGTTAAGCCAGCTGAAAAAGTACACAGACTTGATTCTTACAAATCTACAACAGAGATTTCTGGATTCTACTCAACCTCCATGTAGCTTTTACAGATCCCTGTCCTATAAACCACCTATAGTTAAGTGGAGTGAGACACTACCAGCAATAGGGCTGCCATGTGATCAGGACAGAATAGAGAATTTTGAACACAGAGTGGAATATCATATGACAAACAAATGAAGTTTTATCTTCAACTGCTTTATCATCACTAGTGGTTCGACCCAATCTTTGTGCTATGTTTCCTGGGATGAATGAAGTAGGAATACATCTCTTGCTACTCCCAGTCACGACAGCTACAGCTGAGCGTTCTTTTTCTTCATTGAATAGAATGTTGTGTTCCGAAAGAAGTCGCTTTCTGTCTGATCATGAGCATATCATGAAGGACTGGAAGTAACAGACACACAAGAAGATACGAAAGAGTGCAAAATTAAAACAAGAAACCAAGACGGATGTAGATGTCGTGCTTTGTAGAAGGCTTGAGTAGCCAACTGTAATTTTTGTGATGATTTTAAAACATGAGTTAAATCTAATAAAATGGTTGTGAAACATTTTTCAGTTTTTACTATGGTGCCATACAGCCCACCTTTGCCCTCATAGTCTCAACCCTAATCGGCCCTCACCCCCACTAATTTTAATTTCTGCCGAAAACACTGGGCTCATGCACTAAGCTTTAGAGGTCCCAGGTTCGATCCCACTTGCCAACGACTGGGGTCTGTCAGCATTACACAAGCTCACATGCTAAACACAGCAGTGCAGCCATGGCTTTAGGAAGGGCTAGTCACGCTGAGTGCTCTCCCATCTGGACCCCTAGAGGCTTGCTTGGGCAGTTACCCCGTCCCACCGCCCATGTGGCCATGGTTACACTGCTATTTTTAACGCACAAGCTTAATCAAGGCTAGCGTGGGTGTTGCTACCCAAGCTCGGATCACACCTCCAGCGCCAATGTAAAGGGGCCCCTTATGATGAATCCACTCTTGTTGGGCCTGGGTCAGAGCCGGCCTGTGAGCTCCCCCTGGTGCATAAAACAGGGACTGCCAGTGACCTACGGTAAGTGCTGTTAAATGTACCGAGTAAATACAGGGAAAGAACTAGAGAAAAATACCAATATTCCTCAACATCTGTCAGTTGCAGTGATCATAGGGATTACTTGTCACAAAATGGATAAAACATTTTTGATAGCAGTGTTCTTTTTCCGGCTGGTGGTGTCCCTCTGACTGCTCTGCCTCAGTTTCCACACCCATAATGAAGCTAACTGTAGTTCTGTCAATCAGATAAACCCTGGGCTCACTTTGCAGGTAAAAAGGTATTTTTCCTGGTCCTGTAAACTCAGCCTGGCATCTAAGAGCCAAGCTGGGGTCTTGTCATCTCATGCAGCAACCCCGTAACAGAGGATCTACACATTAGGTTAGTCCCTTTGTGACACGTGACACCGAGGTGTCAGTGCATTTTCACAAGTGCAGCTGATTGGGCCTTGGCAAACCCATCTGTTGTTGCTGCACAAGCAGAAATAGACTCCAGCTCCCTGTCTTGTAGCTGTGTTGGCCCTGCAGGGAGAAGAGGAGTAAAAAGGAGCAGTGTAGCAACCTCGAGGGGTGCATTTCCTGCTCATCACCCCACAGTGAGGACAATAAACACGTCTCCCTTCTGGTGTCTCATAGTGTCTAACAACACAAGCAAGTGGCAAACTTAGACAATGAGGAAGAATCCTGAAAATCTGGGGGATTGATGTGGAGATGCAGAGAATGGCAAAGTTCAAAGCTGCAGTGACACCAGATTGTGCAACCTCCTTTGCAGTAATAATAGACTAACAACGAGGCAGCACGTTTCATACAGAGGTCTTCAGATGCACTTCAGCATTTCACCATCCACAGCTTAGAGAAGGGGAAACTGAATCACAGAGTACTGATGCCAATTTCCCCAAAGTTAGGCAGCGAGTAAGTGCCAAGAATAGAACCCAGGCATCCTGACACCCATGCCGCTGTCCCACTCATGAGACCACACCACCTCTCTCAAGGTTCCTGATGCTTCAAATCCAAGAGAAGTGGACACTACTAAATACTGAACAAGTCAACCAAATCTGTATCCAAACATTTCAACAACTACAAAGTGGCAGGAGACAACAGAACTGCAAAGCGACCACCTGCTAACAAAAAAAAATTGAGCAAAGTTCTACAATCCACCGGTAGAGGGCAGCAGCTGCCAGTATATATTTGATTTGTCTCTTGAGGAGCACCTGTACTGTGCCCCAGTCTCTCTCAGTGTGTGCACACAGGAGCTCTCCCAAATCAGACTGGCTTCTCTGCACTGTTTATCCTGTTTCTGGTCACAGGAAATCACGATGTTACAATCGCAGATATGCCAGATACAAACCTAACGACACCCTACAAGAGCTACCACAGCACATGGCTGAGTGATGGGTTTCAGCCCCAGGGCCAGAGTCTGGATTTCCTCCGCAGTGAGCGAGAGCAGGAGTCAGCCCCTAACCTGCAATATCCCAATGGAACAAAAGACAAAGCAGCTGAGCTCTGTTCGAAGGAGTATACACAGGAGAATGAGATCCTGGGCCAGAAGATTCCAGAGGGATCGGCCTGACAGCAGGATCCCTCTCACTGACAGATCATGAAAATAGACTGAACACCATGGATTCATAGAATGGTAGGACTGGAAGGGATCTTGAGAGGTCATCTAATCCAGTCTCCTGCACTCATGGGAGGACTAAGTATTGATTCTGGACCATCCCTGACAGGTATGTGTCTAACTTGCTCTTATAAATCTCCAATGATGGAGATTCCACAACCTCCCTAGGCAATTTATTCCACTACTTACTTAACTGACAGGAAATTTTTCCTAAAGTCCAACCTAAACCTCCCTTGCTGCAATTTAAGCTCATTGCTTCTTGTCCTAGCCTCAGAGGTTAAGGAGAACAATTTACCTCCCTCCTCCTTGTAACAACCTTTTATATACTTCAAAACCGTTATGTCTTCCCTTCTCCAGATTAAACAAACCCAATATTTTCAATCTTCCCTCATAGGTCATGTTTTCTAGACTGTTAATCATTTTTGTTGTTTTTCTCTGGACTCTCTCCAATTTGTCCAAATCTTTCCTGAAATGTGGCACCCAGAACTGGACACAATACTCCAGTTTATTTGAGCATAAACTTTCATGAGCTAAGTGAGCTGTAGCTCACAAAAGCTTATGCTCAAATAAATTTGTTAGTCTCTGAGGCGCCACAAGTACTCCTTTTCTTTTTTTGCGAATACAGACTGTGAATAACACGGCTGCTACTCTGAATACTCCAGTTGAGGCCTGAGCGGAAGAATTACTTCTTGTGTCTTGCTTACAACCAGAGCCCTCCGCAGATACAAAATTTGTATTCTCATCTGATCCGCAAACATGGTTTGCGGATATCCGCAGATTTGCAGGGCTCAATTTACAATACTCCTGCGAATATATCCCAGAATGCTGTTTCCTTTTTTTGCAACAGTGTTACATTCTTGACTCATATTTAGCTTTGTGATCCACTATGACCCCCAGATCCCTTTCCGCAGTACTCCTACCTAGGCACTCATTTCCCGTTTTGTACATGTTCAACTGATTGTTCCTTCCTAAATGGAGTCCTTTGCATTTGTCCTTATTGAATAAGGACAATAAGGATGAGGATCTAGAATATGACAATGCTATAAGCAGGGGTTATGCCCAGCCTGCTCTAGACACAATCCACAAACTGAATCCCAGCTCACCCTTTTCCTCAGCGTGGCCTCTGTTAACACAGAAATTATAACAATAGCAGAACAAAGACCAGCTAAGACCTTGCACCCAGCCTTGGCTGCTCTTACAGTTCCTCCCTCAGAACTGCTCAGCCCCCACCCTAGATCCTCTGTCTAAAGACCACACTCACCTTCCTTTTCTCCAGGTGGGGTAATGAAAGTTGGCAGAATCCAATTAACCCTTTTTCAGCAGGATTATCATCTGCTAACAAGGGGGGGAGGGGGTTCAAGCAAACAATGCCAGCCTGTTGCAAGTTATGTTGCAAGCTAGTGCACAAGACTGTATTGCAGTGGTCCCCAAACCCTGTAGGGGGTGCAGAGGAACATTTGGGGGGAGCACGTGGGGATGCAGAAGTGTCCAGGCCAGCCCCCATGGGGGAGGGGGAGGGAGCACCACCTGGCCCTGTTATGCCCCCAGCTCTGCTCCTGGACCCTGGCTCCTGGCTTGGTTGTGGCTCCACTTCTGCCATGGCTCTAGCCTTGATCCCAGCCTCAGATCCCAGCCCTGACTCTGTTCCAGCCCTACTTCCAGCTGCAACCCCATCCTTGGCCTCTGGTTCCTGGCCCGGCTACAGCCCCAGCCACAGCTCCAGCTTCAGTCTCGGCCCCCAACTGCAGCCCCACTCCCGGCCACAGCCCCAGACGCAGCTCTGGTCCTGGCCCCTGCCTCCCAAGGTGGCACAGACAGATCACATTACGGGTAAGGGAGGGCGCGACATAAAAAGTTTTGGGATGACTTCTTTATTGGCTGAGATTAATAGCACTGATAATAGTTCTGTCCAAAATAGCTGCTTGGTCAGTGACATTTACTGATTTACAAACAGGCTATTGACCTGCCTCACTATCTCAGTAGCTGAGGTCCTGTCTACACTAGAAATGCTTTTTGGAGTGCAATGAGGAGCAGCAGCTTGGACTAGACCAAGTCTGTATTGTGCCTTTACTTTCTTCTGGGATTCAAAGTCTGATTTCTAAGGGTAGGACGGGCAGCAAAAGCAGTAGGAGGAGAAGCATTAAGACAGGCTGCTTTTAGGGGACCCCAACCCCTCGGGGGGTTGAAAGATTTTTTCCTTCCCTTCCCTTCAAAGATTTTTATTTTTATGAGCTGGCCAGGGATGTTAATTCTGCTGCCACCCTTCAATGCTAACTGCAAAGACACATGACTGACAGTTTGGAGCACCAGTAAAACACACAGCACATTCCAGATGGGCCTGAGCTGCCGGACTCTGAGCTGGAGCTGGATTAAGAACAACTCAAGGTTTTCCAGACTATCCAGAAACACTAGCTGGGTTGTGTTTAGATAAGGGTCTGGCACAAAGGCTCTCTCTCCAATGTAGATCTAGTCATCTGGGGCTAGATTTGGAAACCCTTGTTCACAATGTCAGTCTATTGGTGGACTAATGGACAATTCAACATGAATAAAGGTGCTACATTTTAACCTTATATATGAGTGTGTGTGTGTGTGTGTGTGTGTGTGTGTGTACACACATACACACACAATCACAGGTTATTTTTGTTCTTTTCAAGCAAGCGTGAAATATTAATACCTTTGGAATTGCTAAATGTCTGCCTAATGGGTATTTCACCTCCACAAACTGTATTAATTATTCTTGTGTTTCCATATTAGATGCTGGGTTTACCATAGGGCTGGACCCAGCACCAGTCACACCACCTTGATTAGTGTGTTTCCACTAATCTGGGGCTACAAGTCTGGATTTGTGAGTCTGGATCCCTGGCTTCCCAAAGGGAAGAGTGGAACAGAGAGGAAAAGGGAAACTACCTGGTAGGAAATGAATTTACACAGTGATTTTTAAAAAATATGTTGATGAAACTTTGAAAAAAAAAAACCCTCTCCTTTCCCTCCCAGAACCACGAAGTCAGCTGAGATAGAAGAATACAATTCAAAATGTGACCCAGTCACTTCTTCTGCACTGACCCACCAGCCTATCAGCCATGCAAGCACACTCCTCTGGGCTCTACCAGCCCTAACTTTGCCTGGAAGGTTAACAATGGGTGCCCCGCCATCCCCGAGTCCCTTTGAAGCATTGCCCTGTGATATCCAGCCCCTCCTCCATTGAACAGTCATAGAAATACAAGCTCTGCTGTCTCCGAAGTGACAGAGTACACATCAGCTTGTTGCAGAGTAGCAGCCATGTTAGTCTGTATTCGCAAAAAGAAAAGAAGAACTTGTGGCACCTTAGAGACTAACATTTATTTGAGCATAAGCTTTCGTGAGCTACAGCTCACTTCATCGGATGCATTCAACTTGTGTGATTCAACATAGGATCAGCACCTGCCTTAATATCACAGCACTGAGATATATTGATAGTGAACGCCAGGAAAAGTGAGCGTGAGTAAGGAAATTGGAAACAATAGGTTACATATAAAACACAATCACCACACGCTTTCTAGAGACAGAATTTAGCAAGTTAGTCTCTTGTTTAAAGACTCTAATCTTACCCAGAGCCACTTCAGCAGTGTCTTCAACCAAGGTTGGCTGAGATCCTGTCTTCATGAATGTAAACACACTGCTCATTTATTTAGACTAAGGGGGTATTTTCTTTGCCTCCTGCTTATATCCCTAAAGTTCATTGGCTGTATCCAGAGGCAATATAACCCCTCCCCTTGGCTGGTTTTCCTGTGGGCCGCTGCCAAGTTGACTTCACATCTCGTTGATGACTTCATATGTAAATGGGCATCCACTGTGTTAGCTTACAATGCTTAGTTAACAGCCTGACAGAGAGACAGCTGAATAACGATCTCGTGTCTGACAAAAAAACGGTTTCTCCATCTCTGCTGTGATATCGAATCTAAAACTGTATTTTTGGTATATATACCTAACTCCGTATATAGCATGTTTTACATACATTTCACAATGCTATCAATTGCTAGCGCTACCCCAGCTTTCATTTAAGGCCTCACAAGACCAGAATGTTCAGACCAAAAATTAAGACACTCCTGTAACCCCCTTGCCCCATGGCATTAAAGGGCTTTTGTGGGAATTTCTGATTGTGACCCTTCAGAGAGGATTCTGTTCCCATCAAAGGTGCAGCCCTGCTCTGCCATTCTACTTATTACCAACCTCCCAGGATAACTGGGTCTGCCCAGCTCATTAAAGTAAAAAACTGCTGGTTTCTTAGGGTGGCGGAATGATCTTGCCCACAGAGGAGCAGGGAGGGTGAGGAGGGAGGGTGTGGCAAAGTGCACATGCTGCTATGCACCTGTTCATTGCTCCACAGTGGGGAAGGTAGGAAATCCAACCGCAGCTAAAATAAAGGGTGACCAAAGTCAGGTGGGGAAGTGGACTCATTTCAAGGCTGATAAAGAGTGAGTTGATTTGATTCTGGTTTCATTTTCAATGGGAGAGTCTCATATTTTTAAAAAAGAAATGAGGCTGTGAATAAGAGTGAAGAGGGTGTTAAATGGTTGCCTGAATGATGGTCACACGAAGAGGAGCCCTTAGTCTAGTAACAAGATGGGTATAGCCTGAGCAGCTGCAGTGCAACCTTCCTCTGTGTTGCTCCACTGAAGTTGCTCAAGCAACAAGTACTTTGTCCAAACTGTGGGAACTACCAGAGGTACTAGGATGGCTCCTCAATATGCCGACCTCTTCATGGGCCACCTTGAGGAAGAATTTCTTGACAATGCACCATGAAACCAATGATATACCTGCATCAATGATATTTTCATCCTCTGGACAGACAACCTAAACTCTCTCAGATTTCCACCACAACTTCAACAACCACCACCAATCCATCAAACTCTCTCTAGATCATTCCCACACTTTCATTTCATTTCATTTCATTTCCTGGATATAATGATCAACTTCAACAATGAAATCTACAGACAATTATACACAGGAAACCCACGGATCACAACACCTACCTTCATAGATACAATAATCACCCCAAACACACCAAGAAATCTGTTATCTACAGACAGGCACTCAGATACCATAGAATATGCTCCGAGGAGGAAGCTGAGGTTATACACCTTAACACACTTAACCTTCACTGAACATGGACACTCCACAAGAGATGTAGATTGCATTATGGAATAGACCACCAATTGCCTGCTTAAATAAAACTCCCTCTGACTGCATACCCCCTAGTTGTCACCTCACACTGGAACCCATATAGGCTATCAAACAACTACAACCCACACTTGATGCAGCCCACATCCTGAAGATATCTTTCCTGAACCCCCTCTTCTGGCCTTCAGACAGCCCCTCACATAGGCACCGACTCCATGGGTGCTCGGGACTGGAGCACCCCCAGAGAAAAATTAGTGGGTACTCCACACCCACTGGCAGCCAAGCTCCCCTCACCCCGGCCCCACCTCCTCCCCTCCCGAGCACGGCATGTCCCAGTTCCTCCACCTACCTCCCAGCGCTTCCCGCCCGGCTGCCACCAAACAGCTATTTGGCAGTCTTAGCACACTCCAGGAGGGAAGGGGAGGAGCAGGAACATGTCGCACTCAGGGGAAGAGGTGGGGCTGGGGCAGGGATTTGGGGAAGGGGTTGGAATGGGGGCAGAGCAGGGGTGGGAAGAGGCGGGGCGGGGCCTCATGGAAGGGGTGGAGTGGGGATGGGGCCTGGGGCAGGGGGGAGTCGAGCACCCATGGTAAAGAGGAGAAGTTGGTGCCTATGACCCCTCAGCCTCTCCAAGTTCATCAGAAGCAAGCTCCTCACAGACCAGGAAACACCATCTTAAAGCAGCATCAGATGCTGTCAGAACAACAGATGCAAAACCTGTAAACATATATCCACTGCTACGATGACCAACATGCCCAACAAGACACCTTTCAAGTTCCATGGGCCCTACGCATGCCTATCACAACATTTGTTGTACCTCATCCAGTGCACTAAATTCCCCAATAACAATTATGTGGGTGAGGCCAGACAATCATTAGATTCTCCAGTGAACTCACACAGGAAACTGATGAGACAAAAACATGCATCTCCTGTGGGTGAACCCTTTTCACAAAGCGATCACTCGATAGCTGACTTCTCAGTGCTCATTCTCAAACACAATCTGTGCAGTACCTTCAAAAGAGGAGCTTAAATTAATAACTTTGCTAGACCTGTAAACTCATAGATTGAATAGAGACACTGGATTTATGGTTTATTAAAACAATCTATAACCCACTAACACCCCCCCCCACATCCACAAGCTGCCCTTCTTTTCTGCTCCTTTCCTTTCCCCCTCTATGACTGGTGGGTGTTCACCTTGAATGGTCCCTTGAAATACATGTTAACTTATGCTAAACAATCTGTTCCACCCTGTATTTAGCTGTGACACTCTGAGGCCTGGTCTACACTACAAAGTTAGGTCAACGCAAGGCAGCTTATGTTGACCTAGTTGTGCATGTGTCTACACTTAAATTCGTCTCCCACTAGTGTAAGTGCCCTGTTACGCCAACTTAGTAACACCACCTCCCTGAGCAGTGTGGAGGCAGGGTCCATGTACATAGAGCGACATAGTGTGAGTGTAGACACTGTGCTACTTATGTTGACCGTAACTGTCCTCCAGCTGCTATCCCACAATGCTATACGCTTATCACTCTGGTCACAATTGTAATCTCCACTGCTCAAAGGTTATGTAGACTGGAAGCTCCCCCTCCCCTTTAAAGCTCCGTTAATTTTTGAAATTCCTTTTCCTGGTTGCCCGGCTTGGTGAGCTCCTCTAACAACTCTCCATTGTTGAATGTAACTGCCCAGCTGACCATGCTGGCTACACACTCCAGACGTGCTCCTGCCTGGAGTAGCCAGGAGATCGCAGATCTCCTGGGCGTTTGGGGAGAAGAGTCTGTGCAGGCACAGCTCCAAACAAGCTGTAGAAACACAGATGTCAGTGAGCAGACTGCTCAGGGAATGCAGAAGGGCTATGGCAGGGACCTGCAGCAGGGCCACGTGAAAGCCAAGGAGCTGCAGCAGGCAGACCAGAAGGCCAGGGAGGCCAACAATCGATCCGGTGCTGAGCGACACACCGGCCACATTTACAAAGATATGCATGCCATACTCAGCCGAGACCCCAGTACCCACATCACCGTGGATAGCGCCAAGGAGCACCAGTCACAGTCCCCTGCTGTGAACACAGAGGAGGAGGAGAAAGAGTAATATGGGGGTCAAGAGAAAGGGGAATCCAGCTGCACAGCGAGCCTGAACCTGTTTTTGATTCCACCATAGTCCAGCCAGTCTTGCCAGTCAGGCACGGGCAAGACGATTGCAGGAGAAGGAACTTTAAGTAAGTGTGCAGATACATTTTCAATTACAGGGATGGCACACACACAACCAAAAGAGGTAGTGTTGCTGTCTGCTTTCCATTCCCCAGTAGAGTTGCGGGGGAGTTTGTTTATGTCCACACGGGTGTCCCTTGAATCCTCCAGGGAGAGCTCTGAAACTTTCCTGGAGATTACTCTGCACTCCCTGCTGAAGGTTTCTAGGGAAGGCTGCTTTATTTCTTCCTCTGTGGTAGGACTCTTCCCCATGCCATGCAGTGATAACTTCAGTAGACAACATTGCAATATACGGACTAGCAGAATCTGGGCCTGGGGAGCTTCTGGACTCCAGCTGCAGCTGTGTTCTCTGTCTGCCTTTGTTACCCTCAGGAGTTAGAGATCAGCTAAAATTACCATTGCCGGTGGGAAATGGTGACAGTATTCAGTTCCATTGTCCTCTACAACTAGAATCATACAACAGAACAATTCCTTCCTCATTTCCTCATCCCCCAGCAGGCCATGCTCACCATGGCTGGTGCTGCCACTGGTGCCATTGTAACGCCGACAAACCCCACTTGACAGTGGTGGGATCAAACCTGGGACCTCTGGAGCTTAGTGCATGAGCCTCTATCGCATGAGCTAAAAGCCAACTGGCTGTTAGCTAAGGCTGTAGAGCAGACTCATTGAACTCTCTCTCTAAGTGGTCTCGGTGCCACTAGAAGGGACAGAACATCACACCCAGAAAGTGTCTGGGTTACACAGGGCGGTCCTTACCCATATGCAAACTACGCAGCTGCGTAGGGCACCAGGAAATTTGGGACACCTACGTAGCTGCGTGCTGCTCCAGTGGCCAGCCCAATCTCCCAGCCCGCTGAGCCGGCCAGAAAAGCTGCCCCTGCCAATGCTTTGCCTCTTCCCCAAAGCCCCTGCCCCTGCCCCACCTCTTCTCACTCCTGCTCCACCCCAGCCCTGCCTCCACTCCACCCCTTCCCCTGAGCTACATCCCAGAGGACTGCAGCAGGGGTTGGGCACACCCCGCACTCACTGGGCAGCGGGAAGTGGAGCAACCCGGCCCCAGCCTGCTCCGCTCTGCTGGCTCCCAGCTGGAGGCCTGGGGATGCCCCCCGACCCCCGCAGGGGGGCTGTGTATGGCACCAAAATGTCTAGGGACTTCCCTGGGGTTACACCAAGCAGAAGTGACAATGCAGTGCCTAAAACTTTAGGGAACCAAGGGGAATGAGTTCTGCATCTTAAGTTTTACTTTCCGAATAAATACATGACAAAGCTCTGTGTATTTTATCTGCAGCTGCTGCCATTGTGGCCTTCAGTGTCTTCCCCTCTCCGTATCTGTGGAACGCCAGAGCCAGATGAGGAGGAGCAAGAAGAAGATTCGGGATGACACATTCAGTGAGATCCTGCAAGCCAGCGCTGCTTCAGACCGTGAGCACAGGGCCTGGAGGATGAATATTGCAGCTAGCCTGGAGAAGGAAAGAGTGGAGAGGAGAAAAGGCCAAGATCCCAGCAAGAAAAGGAGAGGGAGATGCACCAGGACATAATGGGGCTTCTCAGGCAGGAAACAGAGATGCTGCAGACTCTAGTGGACCTGCAGGTTCAACAATCCTGGGCTCACAGTTCTCTGCCACCCATTGAGAGCACATATTGAGAGCTCCCTATGCCCCTCCCCAACATTGTACATGTCATCAGGGGTTGCTGCAGTACCCCGACCACTCCACCCTGGGGACATTAAAGACAACCACAGCTTCACCTACACTGACCTGTGAAAACCATGGGTTGTGGATGTGTAGCTGAAATGGACATGAACATTTTTCCCCTCCATAAGTTCTGTTTGATTGATTTATTAAGTTTTATTAAGTTTTTAATGTATTTGTTTTAAAACATTTTCAAAAGCACCCAGGTGGTTTAGAAACTTACATCCCATTTTCAGAAGTGATCATGTCAATGGGTCTTCGGCTCCTAAATCAGACAGTCTCGCCCAGGAGCTGTGGGCAGCACCCTCTGCCAGCAGGAGGGGAGAGCCATGGTTGAAGTTGGCATAGAACATGCAGGCCTGGGTTCTAGAGACTCCGCAGGGCTGCAGCTCCTGGTTTCAGCCACCCTGTTCTCCTGCCTTTCCAGCCCCAGCTGAGTGGATTTGGTGCTGGAGAGCACCAGCCCCAAGAGCTGGTGCTTTTTTCCCATAACTGGAGCTCTGCCCTAAATTCCAATGAGTTACTCCTGTGCAAGCCTGTCAGGGACTGGGGCTGGGCAGTCATGTCCAGATGTTAGAGCCATAGGCAGTCAGGCTGGGGGAGGATAAGCTGGAATCAACAGCCAGGAACCAGAGACAAGGCTTAAGCCAGAGTCAATAACCAGGAACCCAGGGCAAGGCCAGGAAACAGGAGCAAGACAGGGTGAGGGTCTGCCTCAGCAGCAAGTCAAAGTTCTGCCTAGTTACATAGACAACTTCCTGGGCCTCCCTTCATGCTTAAATAGCTGGTCTGGTCCAATCTGTGGTCTGGGGAGGAGCTACCAGTCACCTCTGCTGTGGATGACACGTCCTGCAGAGACTGGTCTCCCAGGATGTTTGGTGCGTGACCATGGCTTTGCCAGGGCTGCCTGGAAGTACTGCCTACCTGGCACTCTACAAACCTGGGTTCCAGTCCCGTGAATCCTCACAGAGCCCCCTGAGGGCTATGAGAATCACATAGGATTAGCTCCAGGGCTGACTTGGCCAACAAGATCTTGTTCACTGAAGGCTAAGTTGTAAAAAGCTTAGCCCAACTCTCTGATCGCAGCATGAGCTCCCACAGAGCAAGGGTGGGAGACCTGCGGAGACAGGCTCCTGTTGTACAATGGCCAGCAGGCTCCATGAGGCTGTTTGCACCAATCCTAGCCCCCACTCTCAGGGGGAACTCCCCTCCAGGAGGACATGGCACAGTGGAGTGACAGCAGCTCAGGAGCTGGATATCTGTCCTTACTTCCTAACAGTGCCATGGAAAGTAGGTGGCTTTGCCCCAGATGAAGTTTACTATTGGGGAGAACTGGCCTCCCACATTCCACTGCTCTCTACTGGGTGTAATCAAAAAACCCCCAGCTGTGTGTCATAGACCCGTGGCACCATGGGCCAATGGAGATTCTTCTTTAGCTAAAGGGGCATGTTTGGAGCAGGACCAGTGTTGAAGCTTAGCATGCCCGCTGCAGGTAACCCAATGACACAGGGCCCTAGGCAGCTGCAGGCTGTTATGGATGTGCCCGTGCCCTTGGGCACGCCTGTGGCCTCCTCCCTTTTCTCTTGGGTGTGGGTTACAGCGTTTGTTCTCAGGAGATCAACATAGGATGATTAAACGGCAGCAAGGCGGAATTTGGGCTGCAAGCCACCTGGTATCTAGCTTACACATCAGTGAAGGGGGAGCTGTGTGCTGATAACAGGAAATAGGACACACATTTGGGTAGGAAAAAAACACCCAACCCAGAGCTGTAGCTGGCCTCAGAGGGTGCCAGGGGCATTGCTTGAACCACATGGCACTTCCTACTCCTGGTACCAGTGAGACATTGCAACAGCGAGCTGAGGGCAAGTAGTTGCTGGAGCCCTGAGGAGCTCCTCAGGGCTCTTCCTGCTGGTTTGCTTAGGGACCCCGACTCCCCAGAGGGCTGGGGGAGGGGATCAAGGGGGGATCAGCCTGCAGCCTTGAGGAAAACCCCCTTGTGTTGGATTTAGCACTGGGGAAGGGGCCCAGGGTTGCTAATTTGTGGCTGCGGTGCTGCCCTGACCTGGCAGAGCACCCTATAGCGGCGACAGGGGAGACTGGCATTTTGTCTCCTCAAGGAGTCGAGGGTCTAGAGAAAGGGAAAGGCATTGAGGGCACTGTCCTCTCGTGCCACACAGGAGCAGATGAATCAGGCCAGCAGGGCCTGGGGAATTCTAGGGTCTCCTCTTTTGAAGAGATTTCAACCTAAACAGCAGGGCCAGGTCCTGCCTCGGTTGCCCCAAGAAACCCCAAGAGGTGGAGGGAGGGTGACTGGTTTGAGGGGAGGGAGTCCAATGTTCAGATTAGCCCACCCATGCCAAGGTCCCATGACACCAGGGCCTTGCAATTCCCAGCAGGCTGTGCCCATGTGGCCACCAGCATCCACCAGTTCAGGGGCAAGAGCAATAAACCAGGAAGCAGGAGACTTGGGTTCTACTTTTGCCTCTGCTGTGTGACCTTGGGGAAGTCACAGCCCTGCTCTGTGCCTCAGTTTCCCCTTCCACCCTTTGTCTGTGGAGACTGTGAGCTCTTCTGGGCAGGGGCTGTCTCTTACTATGTGTTTGCATAGCACCTAGCGCAATGGGGCCCTGATCTCCAGCTGCTATTGTTATACAGATAATGACATGGAGCCCCGTCAGGGTTCTGCTGGGGGCTGCTCTGGAGGGGAACAGAGAAACTGCCCCTATATGTGGCACACACCTGCTCTCCTTTCCTCTTCTGTAGCAGCGGCGTGTCAGTGAGGGCAGCAGGGGCAGAGTTCGGGGAGAGCGAAAAGGCTGCCAGTACCAGTGAGTGGGCGGCAGTTTCAGGATGAGTCATTGGGGTCTAGAATGAGCCTGGCATCCTGTTTGCAGTCAGATTGTGACAGGACATAGACGGTGGCACCAAGCACCACATTGAGTCAGGAGCCCGCCAGCCTGCACAGACCTGTTGCGTCTGGGGCAGGAACTTTGGGCAAGGACGTAGGAGGCTGGCTGGAGCCCACCGGCCTGCGCCCACACACAATTTCTGTGGCTGGGCAGGTGCCCTGGGGCAAGGCCATGCAGGGGTGGACCCAGATTTCTTATGAATTCCCTAACAGGGAACCGCAGCTTAAAGTGCTGGAAGGATCTACCATACCCTGAGTGTAGCCACGGTAATAAGACAGTGCTTAAAGTGTGCCCCTTAGCTCCCCAGCTCAGCATTTATATTTTTTTGGCTTGGTTTGTGAACCCTTGTGACCCTCACCCCTTAGGCACTGCAGGAGCCACATGAATCAAGCAGAAAACCAGCATTGCTCACAAGATTTTTATCCCCCCAAAATCTTCACTCCAGATGAAAAACACCTGCTGCCCGGTGGGAAGCTTCACCCCTATCGTACCCCACCGCTAATATTTAAACCCGACGCTTCTACACAAAACCACCCTTCCTGGTTCATTCAAAACCTCCTTCGCCCTGGGGTTTGTTTTTTATTGTTGTTTGTTTTAAAACGAACAGCTGTTGAAAGTTGAAACAAAATTTGTTGGTGTCATTGCTAAACGGCATTTTGAAATCTCCTCCAGGATAGTTGAAACTTGAGATCAGGGTTGACAGTTCCATGGGGGAAAAAACGTTGGTTTCAATGGAATTGTACATTCAGGTGGGAAATCTTTCTGCCGCTGCAACAAGTATCTGCCACCGCCAGTATCTGGGGTACCGCTAACTACCTACCCCAGCGGAGGGCTGGCTGGCAAATAGGCTGGAACTCCAAAGCAAGGGTAAACCCTGCTGAGTCCAGCAGTAACGTGCTCCATAACACTGGGACAATTTACCGAGGGTTGTGATGGCTTCTCCATCCCTATTTCTAAATTTCTAAAAGCTCTGCTCTAGGGATGACTGTGAGGCAGGTCTCCGGCCTGTGTTGTACAGGGGGGGTCATATTAGATGTTCCCAGTGGGCCTTTTTGGCCTTCAACTTGATGAATCCATGCCTAAATAATCCTCATGACCATTGAGAAGGCAGGGAGGGATCATGGATCATCTTTAGAGGCATTGTGGCCTAGGGGACAGAGCACTGGACTGGGAATCGGGAGTTCTGGAGTCAATTGTCAGCTCTGCTGGGTGACCTTTGGCAGTCACTTCCCTTTTCTGGGTCTCAGTTTCCCCTTCTGTGAAATGGAGATAAAGCGATCACCCTCATTTGTAAAGTGCTTGGAGACCTACAGATGAAGAGTGCTATGTAAGTTCTAAGTACTAGCGTCTAGTATTTATCCCCACCCCAGAGCCTCCACTACTCAGAGCACAGGTGAGCGGAGATCAGACCAAATATCTCTGGGAACAACCCAGCTGCCCGGCACTGCCAGCCAAGGCGGTGACACAAGTGTCACACCCTCCTGACGCAGTGACCCCACCTGACAGGATCAAGGCTGAAAGGGGGCAACATTACAGACATTGCATGAAGGGCACAATGCAACCCTGGTGCACATACCCCGTGGAAACCCTACCCAACCCACAGAACACACAGCCCTGGGGGACGTGCATCTCCTTGCTAAAGGGCTTTCTCTGATATGTGCACCCTGCAGATAAAGACAGGCCCTGGGAGCTCAGTGGTCTGTAGTGTGCATTCTATTAATCTAGCATTAATGGTGGGGCAGGTTAAACTATGCAATGAATCTCCCAGGTGCTCAGACAGCATGGGGGAGTTGGGTGGGAGGATCAGAACTGAAAGGGAAGAGCTTGTTCCCCACCATCTCTCATTGGTTTCCCCACACAGGATTCCCACGGGATCCCCCACAGCAAGCAAGGGTTTCCTTTCACAGGCTAACCCACCTACGGGGGAGAGGGGGGGTGCAGATACCTCTGTCACTGCGGCATAAAGTAACACATTGTGCAGAGCTTCCATGAGCCTGGCAGAGATCACAACCCTCCAAAGCTTGGCTCTTTTGCAGCCCATTTTGTCACTGGTACGTCCCCTCCCCACCCATCACACACTCACTCATTTATGGACTAGATGAAAGAGGAAGAAATAAATCTCTGAACAAGGACGTGCCAAGGAATTAAAAAAAGGGGGGGGGCTGTGTCATTTTCTACTTCTTTATGAAGGAGAATGAAAGGGCCCCAAAGTATTGTCCTGTTTCCCCCCCCGTTCCCCCTCCCGCCCGCCACTTGTATTTTAATGAGCACTCCAGGTGAGGCAGACTCTGGCTGACCAGAAAACTAGCAGGATCCTGAGACCAAGGAAGAGGGACACGGTTAGCGGAGAGAGGAAGGGATTGGGTTGGGGGGGGGTTGCGAACTTTCATTTAACTCAAATGCTGGGAAGAAAAACTTCTTTCTTGGCAACGTGAATCCCGACTGCATTGATTAAGGGCTGGGAAAGTGGCCAGGCTGCTTCGCTACCATATATCCCCCCTTCACCCCTCCAGCCAGGGAAGGCAGGAGCTGACAGGCTGGAGAAAATAAATGGGGAAAACCCAGAAAAAAAACTAACCACAACCTTTTTTTATTGAGCGGGGGTGGGGCTGGAGTGTGGGGGAAGAGAGAGAGAGCACAAGCAACCTCAGGTCATCATGTAATAAAAGCAAGCAAGGGTTGCCCTTCACAGGCTACCTCTTTGAGGGCTCGAGATGGAGGGACATCTGCTGTCCCCTCCTGCCTCACTTGAACTAGGAGTGGAAGCGGAGCCGGGTGGCTGGCTGAGACAGCCTTCTCTAGAAACAGCTGAACAAGCAACAGGAAAGGTTGAGGAGGAAGAGGAAATGGTGAAACCACAGAAAAGCAGAAGTTAAGAGTGACCACAGCCTGTGAGCAGCCCTCAGCTGGATGGATTCCTTCAGCATTACCAGCAGATATGGGGGGAGAAGGAAAAACCATCCAGGACACACTACAGTGCTTCTGATGTTACCAGACGGTAAGTCTCTGCGCTCAGGTCGCTGCCTGAAATCACCAGGACCGTGGCTGGCAGATGGCTGGTGCATTTTGGACCAGGACTAGACAATCTTGAGGAGTGAGCGCCTTTTAAAAAATAGACAGCAAGGCAGGGTGACCAGACATCCCGATTTTATAGGGACAGTCCCGATTTTGGGGTCTTTTTCTTATATAGGCTCCTATTACCCCCCACCCCCTGTCCCGATTTTTCACACTTGCTGTCAGGTCACCCTACAGCAAGGTCAGTGACTAGAGAGCTCTCCTACAGCAGCTCCTCTGGAAAGGGTCAGGGAAATGCTGTCCACTGCTCCATTAAACAAGATCCACTGAAAATGCAATGTTAACAGAGAAAACCAAACCTCGCTGTTTAACAGGGGGTGAAATGACTTCATTGCACTTAAAACCAAGGGTGTTCTGAAGTTCGGTGTCCATCCAGTAAAAGCAATAAGAGGACGGATAGCATGTAGGATTTGGAGAAATTCACCTGGCTTTTGAGAGATTTTTCACCACTGAACTAACCAAACCAGACAGAACTGGCTGGGCTATCCCCTAATAATCTAACTCAGTTGCCATAGCAATAACAAGGCGCTATTACCACAACAACCAAATACACCACCATAGTGACGAGTCAGTGAGGTTAGTTTGCACTAGACATCTCGGCCCCATTCCCAGCTCGTGGCTCCAGACCCAGGGCTAACCTTCCTTCCTCTCCGATTCAAATCTCGCTGGGCCAAAATGGGAATCCCAGACCAGCTTGCAATTCCTCTCTGCCTGAGTAAGTAGCATGCTGGGTAAGGGTTTGGTCCACTAAGAGGGGGGTGAAAATAGCCTAGCAGGGCAATCCACGCAATGGTCTCTCAAAGGGAATGATGGATACACTGGTGTTTTTTATTGAAGATGTAACTTAATACAGCTTTGGAGACCAGACTATAGGGAACAATGCTGCACTGAGTGGGGCATGGATTAGTTGTCACCTAACATTCGCTCTCTGTATATTCCACAAAGAAGATTCAAGGAAGCAGAGATTTCCCATCTCTTCAGGTATGAGAGTTTTTCTGTAACTAAATCCCAGCTGCTGTATTGTCTAGAGACTGGAGAGGAAGAAAAGGAGGGACCTGTCAATGAAAAGTGACTCAGAAGCAGCCTTTCTCTGGAGGTCAGAGGAAGAACATGAAACTGACTAAAGGATTATTTTGTAAATCAGCGTTTAAGCAGATCATCTAGGCAACAAAGGTAAAACAGTCATAAGCCCCTAAGTGGTTTAGGAGCTTAAGTTTCATTGACAGTGAAATTAGGCTTCTAAATCACCAAGGGACTTTTGAAAATTTTACCCACCAAAGCCAGATTCTCCAAGGCACTCTGCATGTTGGGTGCACATTGGGTGCTGAGCTATTTTTTAAAAATTGAGCCCATATTTTGAGTGCTGAGCATTTGGAAATCCAGCTCTGAGCTCTTTGGAAAAACTCGATCTGTCAAATGATTAAATAGGCTGGCAGCTTCAGCTGGAGGTTGGGGGGAGATTGAACTGTCTCCCAGGCTTTGTTAAACTAAACGTTGGCACAAACACGGAAACCCACTCGGGCACCGCCAACCTGCAGGGAATCACAGCACAGGCACTTACGGCTGCGGACTTTAGTTCCAGTCCAGCTTTTGTTGTTTTTATTGCTGTTATCCCAGGAGACTTGGAGCATGTGTTTGTTATGGAATGGACCCTGGAGCGCAGGATGGGAGCCCAGAGGGGGCTCTGTAAAGCTCAGTAAATCAAAGCTGTGCTTAATTTTCAAAGATTCTGAATTCTAAGGGCTTGTCTACACACAAAAATTGTATCCCTTTAGCTACACCCGTGTAGGAAAATGCTCTAGAGGAAGGAGAATATGCCAGATGGTATAAAGGCACCTTTATACCAGTATAGTACCTCCACAGTAGGGGCTGTGCTGGTATAATTGTATCAGGACAGCTCTTACTGACAGTTATACCAGGACAGAAACTCAGCGTAGCTCAGGCCTTGGTCAATTCTCCATTGCAATGCTGCTTGTGTTGTCAGTTACACCCTTGCAAAGTGCTCCCATTCTGATCTGGTAGCATTTGGCACCCACTTTGTATTGATGTAGGTGACCACACAAGGTGTAGAAGCAACACAATTGGGCCCTACATGTCTGAGTTTTTCCTCTTGTCTATATACACACATGCAAAAACTATAGTAAAATAATGTTACTAAGGTTGCAAAGTCAAGTCCTCTCAAGTTAGTAAATGCCAGAATTAAGTTGCTTGTTCAACCTTCGTTTGCCCTGTCCTCTTGTGCATATGTATTATGAGACAGTCTTTAATTATACGATCAAATGCTATTTTTTCCACAAGCCCCTGGCCTCTTTCAGTGCACAAGATGGATGGCACTCAATAAATGAGCACATAATCTATATTTTGTTTTCTCCTCGTTGTTCAACGTGTAACCCCAGAGCTTAGTTATTACACACTATTCAAACCTTACTCTGAAGACACCATTATTAATTTCCTCCTGGGCTTTCCTATGGCTCTCCTCACTGGAGAATCTGGCTACTTTACAAACATTAGTCAATTTATTTTCACCACCCCACTGTGAGATGAGGGGCAGTATTTGCCCCATTATATAGATGGGGAGCTAAGACACAGAGAGATTAAAGGTTAAAAGTATTCACTAATTTTGGGGGCCAATTTGAGATGCCTTGCTCCTTATTCTTCAGAGTACTTAGCGCTCTATAGCATTTTATATATCCAAAGTGCAGCTCCCAGTGACTGCAGTTGCAACTGTCAGTGCTCAGCACTTCTGCAAATCAGCCCTGAGGGTCTCACACTGGGCAGTCAGCAAATGAGTAAACACATAGTTAGTGACCACCTGTGAAGAGTTTCATGTAAGTGATTTGCCCATCCTCAAACAGGAGCTCTGTGGCACACGGTTGGATAGAATCCAGCTCTCCAGTGCAGCGTTAAACTGCCTTAGCCATCAAACTGTCCTTTCTTTTCCTGCAATCCCTTGCCTTATCCACTACACACCTTCCAACTTCTGCAACTAGTGATGCATAGGGATCCTACAGACAATGTTCTCTATGACACAATGCAGATTCATCCCCAGTGCAGGTTCATCCTGCGCACTGAAGGAGGCTGGGGCCTTGTGGAAGACATAGTATGTAATTAAAGACTGTCTCATAATGCACACACATAAGGGGGGTGAATTAAGGTTGTACATAGGTCAAAGCGCACTATGGAACTTTTAGTGCACTGTAGCAGGGTCCATACGGACAATGCGTGGCAAGCTGGTGCGCTGTAGATGTACACCCAAGCTTGTCACAGATTAAGCCTCCATATAGACAAACTCTCAGTTCATAGAATCATAGAATATCAGAGTTGGAAGGGACCTCAGGAGGTCAACTAGTCCAACCCGCTGCTCAAAGTTAATTGATCTTACTGCCTGAAAAATATTTATTTGTATTTAAAGTCGTACAGGAATGAGTATTCGTGCATTTAAAGTCGTACAGGAATGAGTATTCTCTGGTAATGGCCTTAAAAGGCAGCAGGAGACCCAGGTTCTGTTTCCAGCTCTTCTAATGACTCTCTGCATGACTATGGACAAGTTGCTTCCTCCGTCTCCATTTTCCCCTCTATAATACTGGGATAACAATACTTCCCCCCTCCACCATTTGTAGAGTGTTTAGAGATAGACAATGGAATCTGCATGCTCCTATGGGACTGTATGTGAATGGGGTAGATAGTATTACTATCCAATGCAGCCTGGTCGGTGATGGGGCTGGTATGTGCAGAATGAACCAGAGATGACATTAAATAATCTGAACCACAGCTCCAAACACATAAGAACAGACATACTGGGTCAGACCAATGGTCCATCGAGCCCAATGTCCTGTCGTCTGACAGTTGCCGGTGCCAGATGCTTCAGAGGGAATGAACAGAACAGGACAATTATTGAGTGATCCTGGCAGTCAAGGTAGGGACACCCAGAGCATTGGGTAGCCAAGATGGTCAGAGATGCAAATAGCTATTGATGGACCTATCCTCCATGAACTTATTTAGTTCTTTTTTTTTTTGAAACCTGTTATATTTTTGGTCTTCACAACATCCCCTGGCAAAAGGGTGACTGTGTGTTGTGTGAAGAAATACTTCCTTTTGTTTGTTTTAAACCTGCTGCCTGTTCATTTAATTGAGTGACATTGGTTCTTGTTTTATGTGGAGGCATAAATAACATTTATCTAGTCCCTTTTTCCACATCAGTTATGACTTTATAGACCTCTCAGAGCCCCCCTCACGTTTTCAGAAGTGCTCTCTGATTTTGGATGCTCATCTTGACACACCAGGGCCTGATTTTTAGAGGCACAGAGTGCCCTCAGCTCCCCCTGGAAAGCAGCACTTGAGCTCAGCCTGGGTGAGCCTGGCTCAAGATGGACTCCCAAGATCAGTGGCCACTTGTGATAGATTCATAGATTCAACAGGCAGAAGGATTGACTATGATCATCCATACTGACCTTCTGTCCAACACAGGCCAGAGATCGTCCCCAGCACAACTCCTTTGGAACTAACATAGACCCTTAAAAAACAAAAATCGAATCTTGATTAGAGATGGAGAATCCCCCACAACCCTGAATAAATTGTTCCAATGGTTAATTACCCTCACTGTTAAAAATGTACACCTTATTTCCCATCTGACTGTGTCTAACCTTGGCCATTGTGTTTTCTGGCAGGTGGGTGACCAGATGTCCCATTTTTAAAGGGACAGTCCCATATCTAAGCCCTCCTGCAAGTGTCCTGACTTTTTCTTAAAAACAGGCAAATTGCCCCGTATTTTCTGTCTGGCGGGGCCTGCTGCTGGCCGGATCCCTGCTCGCCAGCTGCCTGCCCATCAGCAGTGAGTTGGGGGGGTCCAGTGGCTGATGATGGGGGTGGGTGTGCAAGGCTGGAGGTGGGATAAAGATGCAGCGTGTGGGGCGGCCACTCCCCCTGCTGGTTCATCAGCACAGTCCCCACTGCGTGTCGGCTCTCAGCCACCAGGGCCCCGTCCCCCATCTGGACGGCGGTGGCTGGTGTGCGCGGGCAAGTGCCAGGCAGAGGCCGGTTATGTGTCACCTCTGCTGCCCACCCATCAGTGCTTTACATGCTCCCCCTCTCGCCGTCCTCTCCCTGCTTTGCCCCTTCACCAGCTGCTCCTCCAAATCCCCCCTGGCGGGGCGCGTCCTGCTCCCAGTGCTGTGCGTAGAACCGGCCCCTGGTCGGAGTGCTCAGCTCACCAGCAGCCTGGCCGGCGGCTCCTTCCTTTCCCTGCTGCCTGTGGCTGGGCCAGCCCCCTGGGGGAGCCCAAGACCCTCCAGCCTTGGGCACTGGCCAGGAGGAGCAGAGCCCTGCATGTGTCAAAGCCCCGCACAGCACTGGCACGGGGAAGTCTCTCCGCCCCTCAGCTCAGCTCCTGAGTGGCGGGGGGCAGCGATTTGCAATCCGTTCATACCCTGAACCTGAAGGCTCCACAGCAGCCTCCCCCACCCGCTGGGCAGGGGCTTAACATCCTCTTTACCTGTCCCTCACCCCCGCCCCCCCTCGGGTCCTGCCCCCAGGAAGTGTGGGGCTGCTTCATCCCCTAGGCACCCTCCTCTGCTGAGCCACCTTTCTGGCCGGGTTCGCTGAAGCCCCTGCAGTCAGGTTCCCTGGGCCCTGATGCATCCTTAAGGCTTAACCCCTTCCTGCCCATACTGTAGTTTGCAGACAGGAGGTGGCTGGGTTGTCTGTGTCCTGCAGCAGCCTGCAGGTGTTAGCTGCCTTTCAACACTGTGTGGACAGGAAGGGACAAGCTGCTTCCACTTCCAGCCACGGGGGGAGGGAAAGTGGGGAAGAGCAAAGACACAGGCCAGGGCATTCCTCCCCCATGGCTGGAAGCATCTCCCGTCCCTTCCCTCCCACTCAGTGACTAGAAGCTGCTGCTGGCCACATTCTGGTGTGAACCCTGGCAGAAATCGGGGGCGGGGGAGCGCATGTGACCCTGCATCCCCATCCCCAACCCGCACACGTGCACGTTGCCTTGGGAAGATGTGGCGCCAGGTACCAGGAGAGGCGGGTCCATCCCAGGGGCCCAGCCAGGCATGGAAGGTGGAAAGCACCAGGCAGGGAGGAGAGTTGGGTTGGTCGGTCACCCTTCCTCCCAGCCCCCCCCCCGTGTGAGAGAGAGGTATACCAGAGTGTATTTGTGTCACTTCTCCCCGTGAACCCTAAAGCCTTTGTCATAACCATAAGGGTAGCCTAAAATTCCTCCCTACCTGTAAGGGGTTAAGAAGCTCAAATAACCTGGCTGGCACCTGACCAAAGGAACCAATGGGGACAAAAGATACTTTCAAATCTGGTGGGGGGAGAGGCTTTATATCGGGTTCTTTGTTTCTGTGTTCGTTCGCTCTTGGGACTAAGAGGGATCGGACATCAATCCATGTCCTCCAAACCATTCTGAACCAGTCTCTCATATTACAGAAACTGTAAGTACAGCCAGGCAAGACATATTAGTTTATCTTTGTTTTCTCAACTTGTGAATTTTCCCTTTGATGGAGGGTGGTTTATCCCTGTTTTGTTGTAACTTTGAAACTAAGGCTAGAGGGGGTTCCCCTGTGTTTTGTGCATCTTTTGTTACCATGTAAAGTTATCTTCCAACCTGATTTTACAGAGGGGATTTTACCTTTTCTTTTTTTTTTAAATAAAATTCTTCTTTTAAGAACTGATTGATTTTTTTTTTCAGTGTCCAAAGATGCAGGGGTTTGGGCCTGTGATCACTTTGTAACCAATTAGTTAGGATATTATTCTCAAGCCTCCCCAGGAAAGGGGGTGTAAGGGCTTGGGGGGATATTTTGGGGGAACAGGAACTCCAGCTGGTCCTTTCCCTGATTCTTTGTCTAAATCACTTGGTGGTGGCAGTGTACTGTTCAAGGACAAGGTGGAATTTGTGCCTCGGGAAAGTAAGCTTCAGGGGTCTTTCATGCGGGTCCCCACATTTGTACCCTAGAGTTCAGAGTGGGGAAGGAGCCCTGGCAGCCTTAAAGATCAGAAGGTAAATAAAAAGAATCCAAATACGCAGTATTTCTTTTTAACGGGGGCTCAGTCAACTTAACGTTAATTTGAATGTTTGTGCTGCATAGCTCTGATTGATTGCTATTGAACCCGCTTGAATAAGAGTAATTTTACCAGGTGTCCTCTATTCAGCATAGGGAAACATGGTCACCCTAGGCAGGTCGATCTCTGGAGATCTATGGAATCAGCCCAGCTAGTGTGTTTGTGAGCATCCAGCTGCTAGGGGCTCTCAAGCCAGGGCTGCTGCGGCAGGGCTCTGAGCTTTGCAGCTGAAAACAAACTGCAGAGGCCCCGCTTCTGCAAAAACACACCTCTCAGGGGTATCACGGTTATAACCACGATAAATAAGTACAAACCTTCCAGCATGTGACCACATCCCCTTTGTGCTGTTTAAACCCTTTAGCAGAATGAAAATAGAGCCATCTATATACACACTGCAGCTCTCCTAGGGCTCAAGCTTCTTGTCCTGGCTGCTAAATAGCAACCCCTCCCCCACCTCGGGCATTGCCCAGTTTCTTCCTAAGGATCCAAAAGTGGCTAGTCTCAGCTGCACCAGATTCCGCTCCAGCTAGGAAGTGCTTCCCTCATCCAACTCTGCAGCCCTCTGCTGAAATTTAATCCCCAAAACCTCACACAAGGTATCCCCTCTGGGCAGCACTGGGCTGGGACAGCTCATGGCAGGAGGGTTGAATCCAAGGGGCAGCAAGAGTCCTGTAAATCCTGTCACACAGATCCGTGACCATGTTCTGTAAAGAGCATGGCCCTTAGCCATGCTAGTGATATCAGCTCTTCTCCTTTCCTTCCATCTGCTAGTTCCCTGCATCCCCTTGAATTTCCTCCCAACCCACCAAGATGCTCAGACACGTGCCCCCTGAAAAGAGGAGGCTGCAGAAGGTGCATTGTTATATGGTGGAGCAGGCTGATTTTTACTGTCCCTCTTCTCCATTCCAGGGGCTGGATTCAACATTGTTCATGAAGCAGGAATTCTGCCAAGAACCCAACCCACCCAGCGGTTCAGCACTGCAGGTGCAATGTAAGCTGCTGCTGAAGATGCGAACTTGCTCCTTACCTATGTTGAAGGCCTTGGCCAGCGCAATAATATTTGCAGTCATTCTCTGGAACCTGAATTTCCTTGGCTACCAATCTGAGGTCCCTGGCCCAGCCCTGGGGCACAGCAAACCCCTGACAGTCCTGATCTGGCACTGGCCCTTCCACCACACACTGAACCTCAGCACTGACGTTTGCGCAGACCGCTACAAGATCAAGGGCTGCCAGCTGACAGGGGACCACAGATTCTTTAACCAGGCAGATGTTGTGGTGTTCCATAACCGGGAGCTGCAGCAGGGCAAGGTAAGACTCCCAACAGAAAGGAGGCCTCCTGGACAAAACTGGGTGTGGGTTACCCTGGAGTCCCCCACCAATACTAAGGCACTGACTGGCTGGAACCGAACCTTCAACTGGGTCATGACATACAGACAAGACTCGGACATCTTCATGCCATATGGGGAGCTTGTGCACCATCCATCAGCCAGCGTGGACATTCCAGCCAAAACTGGCTTGGTGTCCTGGGTCATCAGTAACTACCACCGGACTCAGAAGAGAGCGCAGGTCTACAGAGAGCTGTCCAGGCACCTCCATGTGAACGTGTATGGGAAAGCAAACAAGAAGCCACTGTGCCCAGACTGCCTCTTGCCGACTACCTCCAGGTACAAGTTCTACCTGGCCTTTGAGAACTCCATCCACAAGGACTACATCACTGAGAAGCTGTGGAGGAATGCGCTGCTGGCCAGCACTGTGCCGGTAGTGCTGGGGCCCCCCCGAGCCAACTACGAGAAGTTCATCCCCGCAGACTCATTCATCCACACCGAGGACTTCAGCTCCATGAAGGAGCTGGCCAGCTTCTTGAAGACCATGAATTCCAGTCGTTACAGGGCATTCTTCGAGTGGAGGAAGAGGTATGGGGTGAAGCTCTACACAGACTGGCAAGAACGGTTCTGCGCCATCTGCACCAGGTACCCCCGCCTGGCCCAGGGGCAAATCTACCCTGACCTGGCGAGCTGGTTCAGTGCTTGAGAAGATGGGGCTGGGCCAAGCTGAGGCTTTTCAGAGATGTGTGACTTGTACAGAGAAGCCAGGCCGTCTGCGTCAGCAGAAAAGGATGTCTGTGAGGGCTGGCTCGTCAAGTGGCTGGTGGGGTGACTGAGGGCACTGAGCAGGACCTGGGTCTGGGAGCTAGGATCTCTGAATACCAGTCCCAGCTCTGACACAGATGTGCTGAGACCTGGTGCGTGTCGCTGGTACTCAGCTTCCCCATCTATAAAGGCTTGTACACTTACCTACCTCACAGGGGTGTTGTGAGGACTAACTGGTGCCTTGGAAATAGACGGTGGGCGGGTTCTGCACTGGCAAGGGCAGGGCAGTGAGCTTTGCTGGGCTGGGAAATTAGGATTTGCCAGCCCTTGTCTAGGGAATGTCAAAGAAATGGCTAATTGCTCCCCTTTGCCCCCTCAGGAATAAATGGGGCAGAGGAGCGAGGTCGGGGGGGAGGGGTAAATGTGACCCCTGCTCTGCATTACTATATTGCAGTGTTAGGGTGGGGCAGTTGGGGAGTGGCACCAGCAAGGATAGCGAGATCAATGAACTCTCCCTGGGGTTCAAATACCCTTCAGATGCCAGCCAGACCTTGAGCTGCAGAAGGAAGGCCAGTCTCATAGAATCATAGAATATCAGGGTTGGAAGGGACCTCAGGAGGTCATCTAGTCCAACCCCCTGCTCAAAGCAGGACCAATCCCCAATTTTTGCCCCAGATCCCTAAATGGCCCCCTCAAGGATTGAACTCACAACCTTGGGTTTAGCAGGCCAATGCTCAAACCACTGAGTTATCCCTCCCCCCAGTCTCTTCCTTGCACTCTCCTCTCTGGGAGGCGCTCAGATGCTCCCCGGGTAACAGGCACCCATATAAGAAACTGGATCGATAGAAGAGGAAGGGACTCCAATTTGTCTGTCCCTGCTGTGTAGTCCATTTCCTCCCCGCGCCGGAGACCCTGCCATTCAGGCAGTGGCAAGAGCAGGGGCGTCAGTCCCAAAGAGGTTTCCTGTCTTGCTTCTGCTTAGTCAGTCCCAGGTGCACTGCTTGGGGGGCACCCGCTGAGCCGGGGTGGTGGGTGCTGGCAAGGCACAATGCTTTCTCAAGAGCAATCACAGCCCGTTCAGTGCTGGGGACAAGTCATTGGGGGATGGCTGTGGTTTCTCACTCCTTTCTCGTATTCTTTGTATCTCTGGCAGGAAGCCGTTGAGTCTGGTTTCGCTCTGATGTGATGCTCCCTGCAGCAGGTACTGCCTGCCCAAGCCCTATATGCACCCAAGGAAGGGGTCACTTTACGGGAGGTGTCATGCAAATGAGCCGCAAGCAGCAGATGCCCCCAGGCAACGAGTAGCACCCCTACTCACCCCGACCCCCCGCCCAGGGGTCAGCTTTGGTTAGTTTAGTACAATAGTAGGGTTACCAGACAGCAACTGTGAAAAAATAGGACAGGGGTGGGAGGTAATAGGCGCCTATATAAGAAAAAGTCCCAAAAAATGGGACTGTCCCTTTAATAACGGGACAGATGGTCACCCTATACAACAGGAAAATACAGCTGAGATTTTCAAAGCCACCTGATTTGAATACTCCGTTCCCATTATGTTTCTACACGCCTCTGCCTCAGTCGGTGCACAGGACGGATGGCGCTCAGCAAATGAGCAGCTACTCAGCGTTGCATTTTACCCTCATTCAGCATGAGGTCTGGTGTGATACTTTCAATGGAATAAAAGGGCCCAGAGAGGCAAAAGTGTCAACCAGACCCTGTCCCTGCACAACACAAGACCGATAAACACAGTTTGGGTTTGAGTACACAGACGCATGACAACAGACACCACTAAAAGTACCTTCTATTAAAGATAGAGCAAAAGGAAAACCAGTTAAAGCCTTGCAAATGTGAAGTACTCAGTAAGGCTTTCGTTGTAGGAGTAGCCAGAAGGTTCTCAAACTTTTCGTGCTGTGACCCCCTTTGAAAATATTTCAGGCTGTGATGACCCTCAACCCCAAAAAGTGATGAGCCCTCCACCATCCCATGCCGCCCTTATTTCTGCGGTCAGAGCTCAGTGTGCGGCCAGCCACTCTCTCAACCCAGCTACAACAGTCTTGCAACCCCCTGTTGGGTCAGGACCTTGAGAAATTCTGTTTGTGGAGTGTTTTCACCAGGAAACTCCCTCCTCCCCCAGGCTGATAGTTTTGGAGACTGGATTAAAGATGGTAATTTATGCTCCTCTTTGGGGGGGAAAAAGAAGTTAGTGGAGATAGGCAGGCGCTGCTGGTGGCAAAGTTTGATTCTGCCTCCTTTAAGGAAAAAGGAAACAAAACACACACAGCAAAGGGACAGGGCAGAAAAGAACAGCAAAGACAGAAAACGCAGCTTCTCTGGTGCCCACTCTCACTTGCAAACTCACGGCTGGAGAAACACAGGGCCCTGTACCATCTTTCTGCCACTCCAAGCCCCAGCATGCTGGTTCCAGTGGCAGGCTGTTTAGGGCATTGTTTTCAGCTGCCTCTCAGGTCACAGGCTCACAGCAGTTTGCAAAAGAGACAGCCTCAGCCCAGCCAAGTTGGACTTATTAAACAGCAGGCAACAAGGAGAGTGCTAGGAAAGAGAGGTAATAAGGTGGGGAAGGAAAGGGACACAAGGGAGGGGCTGCTAATAGGAACCCAAGTCTTAACTTTCAGGTGGCATTTGTCAGGACAGCTCTGGGGCTGGCTGAGGTGGACACAGGCTGGGGCAGACTGGCAGAACTCGCTGACAGTTAGGAAGGTAGCAATATGGATTAGGAGCCTATATACCTGCCTCGCGATCACCTGGTTAGGCCCTCGCTTGTGGATTGGCTGGGACCTGGTTGACTGGCATGGGTCTATCATAGGACTTGCAGGTAACAGATGATTCACCAGCTCTGGCTCAGGAATGACTCATCACAGTGTCCAGGAGTTAGCCAGAGCCAGAGGAGGTGGTGATGTCATCAGGTCCTTCTCTCTGGCCGGGTCTGGTCAGGCTAGCAAAGGCCCAGTGGTGTCACAGTGGACCCTGGGGTTCCAGGAGACCATGCAGGTAGCAGCTGTGATGGTGAAGCTTGCTCCTTTCAGTCCACCCATCTCTCAGCCATTTGATCCTTTCCCCAGAGTTGTTTGTTTTTTTAAAGCACCCCAAAAGGGGGTGATAGGCCTCATGGCCCTTTCCCTCATTATTTTGTCCAATTAGGCTCCAGCTTTCGCCCATTAATTTCTGGTTACATTCTTACCAGGCATGGCTTTAACACAGTCCGCAAGTGGGATCAGGGGAGCTTTTCATTTGGTCTAAACCACTTTTCGTCTTAACTTCTGCTGCCTTTTATATGCAATTTTGTGTGAAAGGTTGAGTTGGACTTTTGCTGGTTTAGACGGCTTAGAGCAGGATGGAGGGCTTCGCAACAGGCCACAGGCCTTATTTCCTGCACACTCTTCAAACCCTGCTCTGAAGACAGAATTATTACATTTCCTTAGGGGCTTTTCTAAGGCTCCCATGGCAAAAGCACAGTGCTTCACAGACATTAGTGCATTTCCCTTCCCAATGCTCCTGTTAGGGGAGGGAGCTGTTACCTGAACTGAGGCACAATGAGAGATGATGGTCAGAAGTTTCTACTCATTTGGGTACCCAAGCTGAGACTCTTAGGGCCTGGCTTTTCAGCATATTTAGCAGTTCTATAGCACTTCAGATGGGCAAAGCACAGCTCCTGGCGACTTCAGCTGCCACTGAGCGCAGTCAGCACTTCTGCAGTCACACCCCAGGGTCTCAAGGCAGGCATCCGGAAAATGAGCAACACACAATTAGTCACCACCTGTGAAAAGTTTTGTGGCACTCTGCGTCACACAGAGCCTTTGTGGCAGAGAAAGGGATGGAATACAGTTCTCCAGGCCAGCAATCAGCTGCCCTATGCATGAGACCGTCCTTTCTCTCCCTGCAATACTCTGTCTGATTCTCTGCATGCTATCCAATTTCTGCAACAAATGAGAAAGGGCTCCTAGGTCCAACAGTCTCCTTCACTACACACCCTGAGTCATCTGCAGAGGAGCACCCATCTTGTGTACTGAATGAGGCAGAGGTCCTGTGGAAAAATAATGTGTGAGGAAGTTACTCAGGACTGTCTCAGAATGCCTGTGCACAAGGAAAACGAAGGAAGGTTGCACAAGTAATCTTCACTCTGGCATTTTCTAACTTTTGAGTGCCTGATTTATTTATTTTTTTAATATAGGCAAAGCCATGTATTTTTGTCCCTAATCTCATTCTCAGACATGGCTGAAACCCTTTTTAGCTGACAGTTTCCAAAAATATTCATGCTGAAACAGACACTTGGTAAACGTCAGCTCAAATGGTTAGCGTTGGGCATAGTTATAAGCAACGAAAACAGGATCTTAGAAGGGAAAGTGTTAGGCACCCCAGAGACAATAGGCAGTGCTACCAGCTCCCCTTATAATATTGCAAAATTGTGTGGGATCCCTCAAACAAATATAGTTCAGTACAGGGACACTGTGATCAAACATGGAGACACACTCCTTGGATTTACGGTTGTCTGGGAGGGAGTGGGATCTAGTGTTACAGCAAGAGGCTTGGCATCAAAACGTGGGCTTGACTTCTGGCACAGGCAGGAAATGTGATCCACTTATGGGCTCTGTGCCTCAGTTTACCTTTGTGTAAAACAGGGACAGCACCAGCCCTACATCCCCAAGGGCTGGGGGGCTGGACTCATTAATGCTTGTAAATGCTCCCAAAGGCTCAGATGAAAGTTATATAAACTGGCTAGGCCTATACTGCTGCAACTGTGCTGCTGTAGGGTGGATGCTTCCTACATTGTCAGGGTTTGTTCCGTCAGTGGAGTTAATCCAGCCAGAGCAGGGTCAATGGAAGAATTGCTAACCAGGGCTACAGTGGAGTGTAGGTCGCCCTAACACCGTCGCACGGGGCGTGACATTTTTCACCGCTCCGGGCAATGGAGTGAGATTGAGCTAATTTTTAGGTGTAGACCACACAGGAGTTTGCCCTTCTAAATTATATCTAAGAAAATGGGGCAGGGGCAGGGTTTTAGGTATTGTCTGAAGCTTCCCCATAGACCAGCAAGAAGCATATTTCACTACGATGCTCCACCTCCCCTCATTCTGACCAGCTCTTGGGCTGCTCTAGCCCCTTTGAATCCGTCTACGCTGCAGCTGGGAGGCGCGATTCCCAGCCCGGGTGGGCAGACTGGTGCTGGCTCTGCTCCAGCTGGCGGGCTCAAGATAGCAGGGTGGGTGGCAGCTTGGGCTAGCCCCCTGTACTCCTAAGTACAGGCCCTGGGGGACTTGGATCTGGGCAGCTGGCTTGAGTAGCTGCTGGTGCAGCCACACTGCTCACTAGCTCAAGCTAGCGCGTGTCTGGCCACCCGTGCTGGGAATCACCATGCCCAGTTGCAGTGTGGGGGGTATAACAGCCTATGAGCCCGTGAGCCTGAGGGGACACGTAACATCACAGGTAAATATACTCTCAGTGCTCCGGGAGGTGATAAACGTCTCGAGGGAAGCTGTTGTGCTTATCACAGGAGAGGAGTTTTATTCTTTATCATCTTCTGCTGGGTTTCTCCCCTTTCAGGTCACACACAAGGCGTCAGGTGAGACTAAATCAGCAGCCTCTCTTATCACAACTGATACACACCCAGTCTGGGACAGGAATCACACCCTCCACCCCACGGAAGGTTAGTACCATTAGCCTGAGAGCTCCCCACATGGCCCCATCGAGTGGCCTTTGGGCTGCCATTGTCACCACCGCTGCTGGGGTTGTCTCTCACACCTAGTCAGAATCAGATCCTTGGGTCAGCAAGCAGGCTGCTTTTGCATTGAAAGGAAATAGTGACTCAAACAGAAGGCATTCTCGGGGCGTGTAAGCCACTGCTGCATTCACAACCAACCCCAGCACTCATCAGGAACTGAAACCAACACCACTCACACCCTAACCAGGTAGACCTAGCCCGACCATGGCATACGGGGGGATGGGGAATCTGAAAGGTATTCAGAAATCGCACCACCCGGCTTTGTCTCAGAGCATCCATGCTACCATCAGTAACAGTCCATACAAGCACTTGCTAGGAAGGGAACCCAAGCCAGTAACAGAACCATACCCCCAGTGGGGTGATATATCAGGGATTGAACCAGTCTGGGGCCCTCCAGAGCTAAAAGTATACGCAACTACAGCTTGAGTGAATGCTCCCTAGGTAGAGCTGTGCCAGCCTCGGTCCTCAGTGCATGAAGCACTGGAAAGCTGTCACGCTCCCCAGTGAGCTATGCACGTGCCAGCAAGCCAACATGCCCTTCACAATCAGTCTTCTCTGGAAAGGACTTTGTCAATGAGGCACGAAGGGGTCAATTTTTAAACAAGTTCAAAGGACCCTGAGCGTTCCCATCAGCTGCCAGGGCTCAGGGCCTCTGAAAGGGAATTGGACGTCACATCCAAGGCATGGGCTATGCAATGCCTTGGCAGACACAGAACCTGCAACTTCTGGCACGCAAAGCCAGGATCAAACTTAAGGCGAGATCTGGTGCCCTAAGGGACATTGGATGATGGTCAGTGCATGGCAAGCCCAGCCCTTGTGAGGCAGAATCAGGCCCCCCTGTATTTAACCAGCTCACAGTGGCTTTTCCCTAGCAACACCAGTGTCTCTTCTTCACCTCAGGTTGGGGCAGCTTTCCCCCTCCCAATCTGAGCTGCTGCCAAACTGCAGTGGGAGTGAATCAACCTTCCTCTGCTAACCTCAGAGCAGCCCAGCTTTGTCCTTCCTGTTTATGCAATGTGAGCTGGCACACAGCAGCCTCTGCCAGCCAGGTCCTGCTAAGTGTCTCTCTGTTGGGTCTGCCAGCTCCTGGGAGATGCCAGCCGCCCGGCCACCGCAGCCTTCCACAGGCAGGGTCATCAGCGCCTACAGCCTCTTGTTCTCCCCGGAGATGGGGTCGGGCTGGGGTGACGCTGCTGCGTGCTGGCTAAGGGGGCTGACTCCCACCCCAAATGTGTACACATGGTTCAGAAGGCAAGGCTGCCCACACTGCCTATGCCAGCTGCAAACCCCGACAGGCTGCCAGACCCTGGGGGCTCCAGGCACCAGACACCAGGTGGGATTCACACACAAGTGCAGCCGATGGGGAGCAGGGGTCTAAGCCACGTTGGCACCCTTTTGCCAACCCCAGGTAATCAGAAATCATGACTCCGCCCCCCAATCACCATGAGGGTTTTTAAAAAGGGTTACATTGCCTTTTGGCGGGCGGTCTTTTGAGTTCTGAACTTCCTCACTCATCCCCAGAGCGTGTGTGTATGAGGGGGCTTAGCCTACAAAATCCCCCTCCTCCCAGCCACCAGAGCTATGCCAGTAAAAGCCCTTGTGGGGCTGCAGTTACACCAACAAGAGGCCTTTTGCTGTTCTACTTTATGCCGTCCAGGAAAGGGGTGTAGCTATTCGGGCATACTCCATTTGTCGGTGTGTAAGCGGGGGAATAGTCGCGCTATTGTGGGGAACTTTCCTGGCTTCTGCACTACCCCGGTGAAGTGGGCTAGTGAAAGGATCTGAGTCCTCGCTCCCGCTTCCTTTACCCAATGGCCTCCCTACTCTTGAGGACTCCCCTTCCACTCTCCTGTCTGGCAGAGTCCTCGTAACCCCAACAAGGCTGGGCCCAGGATTCCTGGGGAGCTTGACCCCCAACCCTGCAGCGGTCACCTAGGATAGGGACCAGGGTGTCCCGACTCCAGGGTACTCTCTCTGCACTGGGCCTTCTCTGACCCACTGCCCATTACATACAAGTTACTTAATCAACAATTAATTTTAAAAAGAATAAGGAAAAATGGGAAAGATTAAAGGAAACACATCACCCCGTTCTGTTGCAGGGAACATCACAAACAGCGTCTCTGGAACGTCAGGGCAGTTCACAGTCTGTTCCTTGCAAGTCCCAGGCCTTCTTCTCCGGCCCTGGCTGTGCTGCAGGGATACTGTGGACACTTGCTCTGGTGGTGGCCACACGCTCTCAGGCTTTAAGTGGTAGGACCCTTCTTCCCAGTGTCGCCCGCACCCTGTCGGGGTTATGATCCAAGCCTGGCCTGCAGAGCCCCTTGGCTGAGGCGTCTCCCTGTGCTGGGCCTGCTGCCCAGGGTCCCCCTCGCTCTCCCCAGCTGCTCACCACACCCAGCTCCGGACTGATCCAGCCCCAGCTTCACCACTCGGTCTCTGCCCTGCTGCTGCTGCTCTGCCTCCAGCTCCCTGGGCTGCTTCTTTGGCCCCTCTGCCTCTGGTTGCTGCAGCTCTGCTCCCAGGGCAGGTCTGCTCTCTCTGGGCTGTGCCTTTAGCTTTGGGGCTGCAGCTCTGCTCCCAGGGCAGGGTCTGCTCTCTTGGGATCTGGCATGGCTCTGCTCCCCAGCTTAACTTGGGCCCCTGCTTTCTCCTTAGCTTGGCCCCACTCTGTCTGACCCAGGCAATTCCAGCTCACACAGAGGACGGGACCTCCCTGGCCTCCTGACTCTCTGATTAGCCTGCCCTGTCAATCAGGCTGACCTGGAGCATTGGCCTCTCCCCATTGTTCCTGGGGACTGTCAGTCTCAGGGTCCTGATTCCCCATCGACCCTTCCCCCTTTCTAGTACTGGGAGCTAGCACCTAAAACACCCCACTGAATGTTAGTAAGGGGGCAACAGTCCCCTTACAGGTGTAAGGGGCCTCTCCACTAGGGGGCTCTGCCAGCACAGTGATACCAGAAGAACATTTGTAGTGTAGACAAGCCCCATGTCACATTCCCTGTCACCAGCACTCCCAGCTGGGTTGGCTAGGGGGGCTGCTGGGCTCTCTGCTCCTTTGTCCCCCCGCCCGTCCTGTGAGACTGGGGGGGGAGAGAGAAACCCTCCTGTCGCAGCGCTGATTGCTTGTTCTGCCCCAGTAGGTGGGTAAGGGGATTGGCAGCCAGTCAGAGGGGGTTTGCCCTGGCCAAGCCGGTCACTGCGCAGGCATTGTCACAGCTAGCGGGGCTGCCCTTGTGCCTAGGTGACCCCAGGCTATCGCTAGCCCTGGGGAGCCACGCCGGCCGGGGCTGGGAGACTGCACCAGAGTAGCCGGCACCGGGGACTCCTAGGGGCCCTGTCAGCAGTGACGCCAAGGTGGCCGTACCAGGCACCACCACGGGCAGAGGCACCCTAGCTGGGACAGGTGCGGCCCCTGGGCGGTTTCGAGGCTCTCGAGGGTGGGGCCATAGGAGACTGGGAGGGGACTGGGCGTGCTGCCGCAAGGCGGGGGTGCTGCCACGTAGGGGCGGGGTTCCAATCCCGGAAACAGTGCGGTGCAGTCGCGCCTGTGCAGTGTGGCTCTGTGTGCCAAAGATGCTCATCAAGGGAATTGTGAGCCGGGGCCGGGGAGCACCAGGCGGACTGGGGCAAGCCCCCAACCACGCTCCCCGGTGGGAGCTCGAGGGCTGGATAAAAACGCCTGATGGGCCGGAAGCAGGCTGCAGGCCATAGTTTGCCCACCCCGGCTTAGACTAATCATGTCCCTTCTATGTGCCTCAGTTTCCCCATCTCTGAAGTGGGGAGAATATTCTCCCAAGGGAGGGTGGGTCAAGAGACTGACTGTGAGGCACTTGTATTAAGGTCATAAGCCCTTTAGAAATGCCTACAGATAAAAAACATTCCTACCATCCCCCTTATTATTGTTATTAATAAGGGTAATTAACCACTGGACCAACTCACCAAGGGGCGTGGTGAGTTCTCCATCACAGGCAATTTTTAGATGTAGACTGGATGGTCTTCAAAAAGATCTGCTCTAGGAATGAATTCAGGAAAGGTCTCTGGCCTGTTACACAGGGGGGCGGACTAGATGAACACAATGGTCCCTTCTGACCTTAGCATCTACGAATTATTATTATTAGCGTACACCAGGCTTGTTCCCACTCAGCAACGCCGAGGGTGCCAGTGTCCAGGATTACACTCCCTGTGCATCCCAGCCTCCAGGACAAATGGACCAGCAGGAATCAGTCAGTTGCTTGTAAATAGTCTGCACCAGTCTAGAGTATTTGAAAAACCCTGTGATCAAAAGGGGTCTGTGCTCCCTTCCCATTACCAAGCAGGGAAGCTAAAATAGCCGGACCCCAGTGCTCTGCTACCCAGATCACTCTCAGGTGCTTTAATACAGAACAGTGACACCCAATGGCATGTTTGCATAAAGAAGAAAGGTTGCTCCTTAGCAGCTCAGCCGTCCCAGTTAAACAAAAAATCAAAGTACAGCTGAAAGACAGAAGCCAGGTCTGCACGACCACTTACTTCGATACAACTTACGTTGCTCAAGTGTGTGAATAAGACACCCCCCTGAGCAACGTACGTTACACCAACCCAAGCGTCAGTGCGGACAGCGCTATGTCACTGGGGGAGTGTCTCTCGCCGACACAGCCTGCTTGTGGAGGTGGATTTGTTATGCCAACGGGAGAGCTCGCTCCCATCGGCACAGACCATCTTCACCAGATCCACTACAGCGGCACAGCTGCATCGGTGTAGACTAGCCCAGAAAGAGGCAAAGCCCATGGAATTAGCATCCTTACACACTGGCTTCATAGAAAAGCCATTTTTCAGACAGTCAAAAATAATTAGCTGAATATCAGCAACAAAACAAATAGTCGCTGCCCCCATGCCTGGCACACATCATCCCAAACATACAACATGTAGGTAGGTGGTGGGGCAAAGATTAATTACTCCAAGCAGTAGGACTGGGGGGCTGCACTTTATCAAAAGCCAGTGTCCAGGGGGCATTTCAGGCCTACATTCCACTATGCTAAGACCTCTGTCCAATTCCACTTGGACATGGATTTTTTTTCTTTTCCTTTTCTCCTAGGCAATTGTGCAGTGTTGCTGTGTGCTGTTCAAACACCTGCCGGGCTGCACCCCAGAGATGAAGCCTACATGTAAATGTAACACACTGCTGTAAAGCCCATGGAGATGAGTGTCACCAGTGGTGAGCTGGAGCCGGTTCACACCGGTTCGCTAGAACCGGTTGTTAAATATAGAAGCCCTGTTAGAACCGGTTGTTCCGCGAGGGAGAACCGGTTCTAAAAGGGCTTCTACGTTTAACTGGCCCAAAGAGGCGCCTTAGGTGCCGACTCCATGGGTGCTCCAGCCCTTTGGAAAATTTGGTAGGTGCAGAGCAGCTCCCAGGAAGCATCCGGCAGGTCTCTCTGGCTCCTAGGGGTGGGGGAGCGTAGCTAGGGCGGGAGTAGGGGGAGCCGCCGCTCCCCCACTGATCACATCAAAAGTGAGGCTGGAGCACCCACGGGGAAAAATTGTTGGGTGCAGAGCCCCCACCGGCAGCTCCCCGCCCCACCATCAGCCCCAGCTCACCTCACCCCCGCTCCGCCTCCTCCCCTAAATGTGCTGCCCCACCCTGCTTCTCAGCCCTCCAGGGGGGCATGGAGAAGCAGGGCAGGGCGGTGGGTTCAGGGGAGGAGGAGGAGGTGGGGGGTGGAGAAGCAGGGCGGGGCGGTGGGTTCAGGGGAGGAGGAGGAGGTGGAGGGTGGAGAAGCAGGGCGGAGTGGTGGGTTCAGGTAGGAGGTGGAGCGGAGGTGAGCTGGGGCCGGGCGCGGGGCGGGGAGCTGCCGGTGGGGGCTCTGCACCCACCAATTTTTCCCCGTGGGTGCTCCAGCCCCACTTTTGATGTGATCAGTGGGGGAGCGGTGGCTCCCCCTGCTCCTGCCCTAGCTACGCTCCCCCGCCTCTAGGAGCCAGAGAGACCTGCTGGATGCTTCCTCGGAGCTGCCCTAGGTAAGGACCACCAGGACTCCCATTTCATTCCCTGCCAGGTGCCTCTGGCTCTTAGGGGTGGGATGGGCACCCACTACAGTGGCCCACAAGACCCTCCTGCCTGGTTCTGGGGGCAGTCAGGGGACAGGGGAGGGGGCTGGATGGGGCAGGGGTCCCGGGGGGCGGGGGTGGGCAACGACCCCCTCGTAGGATGAGGAGGGAACCCGTTGTTACGATTTTGGCAGCTCATCACTGAGTGTCACTGTATGTGAATGTGGCTGCTGGCATGTTGTGGGCTGTGCACCGGTCCTGAGCCATAGTGCTATGCTAGCTGAGCTGCTGCTCTCAGGGATTCGGAAGGAGGAAGAACTCCAGCTGATCTCACCCAAGTGTGGGGAAGGCAGAGCAGTCTAGTGGATAGAACACTGCCAATCTGGGTTTTAATCTTTCTTCTGCCACCGACCTTCTGGGGAACCTTGGGCAAGTTGCTTCATACCCCTGTGCCACCGTTTCCCCTCTCACCCTTTATCTGCTGTGGCTATTTTGGCAATAGCTCTTTAGGGCTGTGTCTGTGCAGTGCCTGGCACAATGGTGCCCTAATCTCAGTTGGGGCCTCTCGGTTCTACCATGTTACAATCAGTGTCGTAGCCAGGTGGAGAAAACAGGGGAACGGAGATAAAAAAAGGTGCCACCCGCTAGTACTCACTTGGCGGCGCTCCGGGTCTTCGGCAGCAGGTCCTTCACTCGCTCCGGTCTTTGGCGGCACTGAAGGACCCCCCCCCCACAACCCCCCGCCACCGCAATGCCACCAAAAAATTTAAAAGGTGCCACTTCTGCTCGGTGGGGGAGCAGCCGTTGCCCCGCTCCCCCACAGCTACGCTACTGGATACAATTATATAACATTAAATGCTATGAGGTCTCATTGAATCACAGAAATGTAGGACTGGAAGAGACCTCAAGCGGTCACCTAGTCCAGTCCCCTGCACTGAGGCAGGACTAAGTATTATCTAAACCATCACTGACAGGTGTTTGTCTAACCTCTTCTTAGACACCTCCAAGGACGGAGATTCCACAACCTTCCTAGGTGATTTGTTTCAGGTTAATTACTTTTATAGTTAGGAAATTTTTCCTAATGTCTAACCTAAATCTCCCATACTGCACTTTAATCCCATTACTCCTTGTCCTGTCCTCAGAGGATAAGAACAATTTATCACTCTCCTCTTTAAAACAACCTTTTCTGTACTTGAAGACTTATGTCCCCTTCAGTCTTCTCTTCTCCAGAAGAAACAAACCCAGTTTTTAAAAATCTTTCCTTGTAGGTCATGTTTTCTAAACCTTTAATCATTTTTGTTGCGCTCCTCTGGACTTTCTCCAGTTTGTCCCCGCCTCTCCCAAAGCACGGGGTCCAGAACTGGACACAGTACTCCAGTTGATGCCTGATCAGTGATTAATAGAACGGAAGAATTACTTCTTGTGGCTTGTTTCTGAGAAGCAGCCGTGTTAGTCTGTATTCACAAAAAAGAGTACTTGTGGCAACTTAGAGACTAACAAATTTATTTGAGCATAAACTTTCATGAGCTACAGCTCACTTCATCGGATGCAACTTGTTCACAATGATGCGATCATGACTCAGAAGGCAGAGGAGGTTGGGAGCCTGAGCACTTCAAGATGCCAAAGCATCAATGATCGGAACATAAACTGTTTCAGAAATAACTTCCCTGATGTCTGGAAACACCAATGACACAATGGGGCTACTCTGGAAAGTGGAGAGGAAGCCACCAACCACAGGCACTTATGGGCTTCTTCTCTTAAGGTGCCATTACAGACAAAGGAAACTGCAACAACGTGTTACAATACTTTAGGTCCTACTTCTGCAACACTCAGTCACATGTAGAGCAGTGCTTACTCCTGCTATGAACCGCTCCCCCCACCCCGTTGGTTTCCAGAGGGCTAATTGCAGGACTACTCAACAGGAATAGTGCTGCCAAAGTCCAGCCCCCACAAAGCGAAACAAACATTTACTAGTTTCAGAGTAGCAGCCGTGTTAGTCTGTATTCGCAAAAAGAAAAGGAGTACTTGTGGCACCTTAGAGACTAACAAATTTATTAGAGCATAAGCTTTCGTGAGCTACAGCTCACTTCATCGGATGCATTTTGAAGTGAGCTGTAGCTCACGAAAGCTTATGCTCTAATAAATTTGTTAGTCTCTAGGGTGCCACAAGTACTCCTTTTCTTTTTGCAAACATTTACTAGCGAGTCTAGTTCAAAAGGAGTTTTCAAAGCCCATTTCAGGAAGAGCTGCCATGATTTCCCAAACTCCATTCAGGGCCGGATCCTCGTACCCTGCCTCCAGCCTAAGAGCACTGCACTCGGCTGATTTCCCTTGATTTTCATGGCTCTGCTCATGAGTCGGGGTTCACAATTTAGCCTGTAGGGAACGGGCTGTTGTCTTGCACAGTTCACGGACAACTCTCAGCAGGAGCCCAGCTTGCTGATGACAAGTAGGGCTGAAAGGAAATCAGGGAGTGTCCAAAGTGCAAGTCTGACAAAGAACAAAATGACACCTAGTTTAACTGTAGTTAAAAGCCTTTCCACCGTGAGAATGACTCGCCCAACACCAGGAAAACAAGAAAATCTAAAACTAGCTCCCCCCTTCCCCCACCTCGCTCAGATTTTTAACCCCCAAAAAGGGAGATGTGCCAGGGACTCCATTGCCATTATTACTTTATATATATATATATATATATATATATATATATATTATGAGGCCAGAAGGGAGCACTGTGATCGTCTAATCTGGCATCCTGGAAGATACAGGCCACAGGACTTCCCGGAAGTTGCTGCTTGAGCTAGAGGCTAGCGTTTAGAAAGACATCCAATCTTGATTTTAAAATGTCCCATGATGGGGAATCCACCACGGCCCTTGTAGGTTGTTTCAATAGTTCATTACCCTTGCTGTTAAAAATATGCACCTCATTTCTAGGCTGAGTTTGTCTGGCTTCAATTTCCAGCCTTTGAATCTTGTTGGACCTTTGTCTGCTAGGTTTAAAAGGCCTCTATTAACAAACCTCTGTTCCCTGCGTAGGTACTTGAGACAGACCAAGTCACCCCTTGACCTTCTCTTTGTTAAGATCAAGAGATTGAGCTCCGTGAGCCTTTCACTGCAAGGTTTGCTTTCCAATAAATCATTCTCATGGCTCTTCGGAGCCCTAGGCCGAACCTCAGTGAAAAGAGCTCACCATGCCACAGAACCAGCAAGTCTGGGGCTGCGATGCCGTGCCAGGCTGTCATAGCGGAAGCAATATAAACACCCAATTTCAAGGCATTTCAGCTAGTTCTGTGTCCTTTGTGGATGCGCTTAACCCATCAATCAGTCTTTAAAGAAGGGGATTCCTTGTGTGAGACGAATCTTCATGCAGAAAGGGCCCAGATACTCCCATGATGGGTGGCAGGATAAAACACTCAGACAGATGAATGCCTTTTAAAATGCTCTAGGGTTGCCTTACAACACAAACGTTCTGTTTTTCCCAAAACATGGTGTTCTTGCCGTGACTCACCAGTTCACATGCCACACTGTCCCCCTCAGCCACCTCCTTCCAACAGCCACTCAGCCTCTACTACAGAGTCTGGTTCTACTGCTGACTCAGCCCTGTGGCCAGCTCACATGTAGCCTCACCCCCCCTGGGGATCAGCATAGCAGAGAAACAATGACCAACACAATGCCGGGCATCAATACCACATCTTCCGCCCCCTGGGCTCCGCTGCACTCTTCCCTTGCAGTCCCAGGCTTCCTCCTGGCAGGACTCAAAAAGACCCCAACCAAAACCAAACAGAACTTCAGCTGCTTCTGCCCATCCCAGGTTCTCCCCAGCTCCGACCCGCTTCCGGAGCCCCATCCCACAGGGCTACCTCCCTGGAGCCTTGCCCATGTCGGGGCTCAGCCCTGACAACGTCCAGACCCCTTTTCTCTAAGCCCTCTGCCTCCTGAATCTCCTCTGCAGGGCCTCCAGTCCCCTCCACGCCAGCTGGGTCTGCTCAGCAATTGAGGCTGATAGCTCTCTAAGTGCAACAAGGTGCGCGAATGGTGCCTCCAATTAACCGGTCTACCAGTGTGGGGTTTACACCCACCCACCACCCGTCTCCTACAAACCAGACCACAAGGGCATGTTTCCATAACACATCCTGCTTGTGCATCGAACTGGCTCCTCCAGTTTTTATTAGTTTTCTCACATCCATTTTTTGGGGGCTAACTTTGCTGTTAAACCACATGATAGTAATTTAGAAATAAAGATCCTTGAATACACGGTGTCTTGCACAAATGTCACCGCTGATTTCCTAGGGGAAAACCGCTTTGAAACCTAGCTTTGCACTGTTGAATTACTGGGATAGCAGCTTGATGTTTGCTGATCATTGCTCTTTGGGGCACAGACTTTTGGGTTCTGTGTCTGTACATGTCCCAGCACAGTGGGGTCTGCGTCCAGGACTGGGGCTGCTAGGTGCTATCATAGTGCACATGCATTAACAGAACATTTCATGAGTGGGTTACTCTCCTCTGGCAAGAGACTCTCCTGCTTCACACAGGAGTTTGCCTTGGAGAAACACGAGTGTTTCCAGCTCATTTTTCCCCCAAGCTAAATCCACTAAATGCACTGAAGGCCCATGTTGCTTGCTACTGGCTGACAGCCCTGGAGGCTGAAGTCTTCTGCTATCCCCTCAGGCAGTGAGAGGCAAGCGTCTGTGGTCTGTCCACTTCATCCGACGAAGTGAGCTGTAGCTCACGAAAGCTTATGCTCTAATAAATTTGTTAGTCTCTAAGGTGCCACAAGTACTCCTTTTCTTTTTGTGGTATGTAACATATCACTCGAATCAGCCTCTACACCAGATGGCTGGAGGAGACCTAATATGATGCCAATTTTTAATAAAGATTCCAGAGGTGATCCCAGCAATTACAGGGCCTTTCATGGGTCAGTAATTGGTTAAAAGACAGGTAACAAAGAGTAGGAATAAATCCTCAGTTTTCACAGTGGAAATAAGCAAATAGTGGGGTCCCCCAAGGATCTGCATGGTACCAGTGCTGTTCAACATATTCATAAATGATCTGGAAAAAGGAGTAAACGGCGAGGTATCATAGTTTGCAGATAATACAAAATTACTCAGGATAGTTAAGTCCAAACAGACTGCAAAGAATTACAAAAAGGATCTCACAAAACTGGGTGACTAGGCAACAAAATGGCAGATGAAATTCACTGTTAATATATGCAAAGTAATGCACATTGGAAAACATAATCCCACCTCTACATACAAAATGATGGGGTCTAAATTACCTGTTACCCCTCAAGAAAGATCTGGGAGTCATTGTGGAGAGTTCTGAAACATGAAAACATCCGCTCAATGTGCGGCGGCAGGCAAAAAGCGAACAGAATGTTGGGAATTAGGAAAGGGCTAGATAATAAGACAGCAAGTGTCATATTGCCTCTATATCAATCCTTGGTACATCCGCACCTTGAATGCTGTGTGGAGTTCTGGTTGCCCCATCTCAAAAAAGATGCATTAGAAATGGAAAAGGTACAGAGAAGAGCAACAAAAAAGCACCGTATGGAGCAGCTTCTGTATGAGGAGAGATTAAGAAGACTGGTACTTTTCAGCTTGGAAGAGACAACTCGGGGGGGGGGGGGGGGGATCAGATAGAGGCCACTAAAATTATGATGTGGAAAAACTGAATAAGGAAGTCGCATAACACAAGTACCAGTGGTCACCACATTTAAAACAAACAAAAAGAAGTATTTCTTCACACAATGCACAGTCAACCTGAGGAACTCAGTGCTGGGGGATGTTGCGAAGGCCAAAACTATAACAGGGTTCAAAAACCAACTAGATAAGTTGATGGAGGATAGGTCCATCAATGGCGATTAACCAAGGAAGTCAGAGATGCAACCCCGTGCTCTGGGTGTCCCTAAGCCTCTGACTGCCAGATGTTGGGACTGGATGGTGGGATGGATTGCTTGATAAATTGCCCTTTTCTATTCATTCCCTTTGAAGCAAATGGCATTGGCCACTATCGGAAGCCATGATACTGGGCTAGATGGACCATTGATCCGACACAGGATGGCCGTTCTTATGTTCTTAATTGATTACATTTATTGCCAGCCAAGAGGCAATGAAGCCCAAGCTGCCCGGCAAGGTAGGTGCACCCCAAGGGAGAGCCAAGCAAGGAGCCCAGCAGCATATTTGAACCCTGTCCAGCCCAGAGGACACACCTGGCCATAGCCAGAACATTGGTGCCATCTTCTGAGCGTGGAGCTCCATTCTGGCATCTGATGGGAGTGGAGATTGGTCGGGGGTGGAGCTTGCAGAGTCCCCCACCCTCTTTCTCTTGCCTGTTGGAGCCCAGCGTGAATGTGTGCCGGGGTCAAAGAATGCTCTATAGAAAGGAGGATCTGTCCAGCACTACAAAATGTGCAGTGCTGAGTAGAAAACAACAGGCTCTCGAAAATGGTTTGTTCTTGTTACAATGCACCATGTTTTCTATGGGAGCCGCGCTTACCAGGCTGTAGCTCTACCAGGAGGCTCCAGCGTGCATGGTATGTCACTCTGCCAGCATGTGGGTGGAATCACAGCCTTACAGAGCCGGGGATGGGAGAAGCACTTTATCCCTTTCCACCCATTACACTGCTTCTCCCAGGGAGCATTGGGCAGGGAGCCAACAATGAAAGCTTCCAGGCAGAGAGTCAAAGCCCTGCAGTGCACAGTAGAGACCTTGGGGTTCATTGTGGGAGGTATAGGAGGCTATTCTCCCCAGCAGTTTGGAAACAGTGGGGACCCTGAGCTGTTACAGGCCTTGGCAGATCTCCAGCAGTGTCCATCAGGGAGGCCCAGTAGTAGCTGAATAGTCTCCTATGCCCTATGGACGCTCATCAGGTCTAGGGCTGCTGAAGGGGTGGGGGTGGTAGAAGACAAGACAGCTGCAGCCTTTGCTCTACAGCCAGGCAGGGAAGGCACATTAAATACAGGTGGGTCTGGAATTGTTCAGTGAAACATTTTTCTCCTTGGAAAATGCCAATTGGTTGAGTTGGAGAGCTGGGGCAGGTAAAGATGTGTCTATGTGCCCAGGGAGCAAGGCTGAGCCACAGGCTAGCATTTGCCAAGGAGACTTAAGGGCCCCAACTCCCACAGGCAGGCAATGGGCACCCTAACTCTCCTAGGCTCCCTGGAACTAAGAGCCCATGGGAGTGACAGCCCCCAGGGGCTCGCACAGCCCTGCTGCATGCAACAAAGAGACACAGAGACAGGATCATTTTAAAAACTAGAAAGGGCTAAAAAGGGCTTTTTTTTTTCCCTTCTCCAAACTAAACAATAGATAAAACCTTGTTTGCAAATGAGTGACGAGGCCCCGCCCCCGGGGGGAGGGGCAGCATAGGTAGCTCAACTCAAGGTGGGGGGGACACAGGCTCCTTGCAGCAGGAGTGATTCGGAGCAGTGGGCAGCATAGGGACTTGCTCCACAGCGCAGGGTGATCCGCTCCCTCTGCCCAGGTTGCTGCCTCTCCCCCTCACACAAAAAGCAAATAGAAAACAACACAGTGAATCCCTCCTGTCCCCCATCCCACCCCCCCGCCCCGAGTCAGGCGTCTGGGGAGCAGCTGCAAGATCTCTAGGGTGCTGTTCTCTCCAGGGAGCCAGCCAAACAGCACCGCCAAGGAAACACCTCCGTCCAGCTCCCAGGGAACCCCCAGCCCCCAGGTTCAGTTGCTGCTGTTCCCCATGGAGACCGCCGGCTGCAAAGCTTGAGGGAAGATCTCACCCTTGTGGAAAGCCGGCATGTAGATGGGAGGGGGGGGACCCAGGGCATAGGCTTGGGAGCTCACTGCAGCAGGCAGGGCGGGGTGCGCCAGGGCCAGGTTCATGTCGTACATGGCTCCCTCGTTCTCATCGCCGAAGGGCAGCAGCAGCCGCTTGCCCTTTTGACGCCGGTTGCAGAACCAGACTCGCACCACCTAGGCGGAGATGGGAGAAGGCACAAAAGGGAAGATGGATCATCCCAGCCTGTTCAAACCTCTCCCTCGGGGGCAGAGCCCCCCCACACTCTGTGTCTAGCGAGGAGCAAAGCAGCCAGGCAATTTGGGAGCTTCAAGCTCTTTTCCAGTGGGATGTTTTCTGCCTTCCCTCCACCCCCACAAGGCCCGACATACCCTCCCAGCTCAGCAGTCCCAGCTGGGAGCGCTTTGGTCAGTCAGGCAGAATGATGGATCTCTACAGAGCCCCAGGGCACCCTGACAGTCCCTAGCACATACGAGGCTGTCCTGCAACAGGGCTACATTCCTTCACCAGGTGCACCCACTAATTGAGGCAGTCTGGGGTCTAATCCCACCTCTTGGGACCCACCTGATTTGGCAGCAATCTGGCTACCAAAGGAGCCCACGTGCACTCTTGTTGCATCCATGAATCAGACCTCCACTGGGAGGGGAGTGACATGGGCTGGCAGTTGGTGCTAACACACTCCTATTGCTGTTTGCTTTGTGCTCGATGCACAGCCCTCTGAGTGGGAGCGTGGCAGCCCCTGCACTAGTGTTCACCTCCAGAGTAAAGGTCTGGAGTGGAGCTGGACAGTAAAGGGTAGGGGTGGTGGGGACACTGGAAAATTTCGGTGAAAACAAAGGTTAAATTTTCAATGGACAATTTAAATTTTTTTGGCAGAAATTCAAATACCAGAAAATGTCAGCTGCCACAGTGCCTACCTAATGGTAATTGCAGTTTGGATGCCAGATGCCCCCCATTCCAGTCTTCAGGCTGGGCTACATCACCCACTATGCACCACAGCCTCCACTCTTGTGGTGGGAGGTGGTGCCTCATGGGCCTCCCTAGCCATGGAGCATCATGGGAAATGTAGTCTGACTGGGAAATCCAGCTCATGGAGAACAGGAACATGAGGCAACTGAACTACAGATCCCATGAGGCACCACGGTATCATTTCCAAAATGAAATTGTTTTCCACAGGAGGAGGAGGATTATCCAACAGACTTTTTCTGTGAATAATTTGGTTTAGTCATAAATCCAATTTTCTGCTTAAAAAATAGTTTTGATGGAAAAATTTCCACCAGCCCTAAATTGGCCTTTAGAAGTGCCCCATTAGAGAATGTGTTAGTCATTCCTAAGGACCTGACTTCTGAACATGCTGTTCTCCCCATCGCTGGGGAGCTCCAACTAAACCTACATCTTTGTCCAGGTTGAGATCCTCGGCGATCTGCGAGATCTGCTGGGGGCTCGGCTTCACGCACTTGCGGAAGAAGTTCTCTAATGTGCCCTTGACGTTGTTCTCGATGCTGGTCCTACGCTTCCTCTTCCGGGCCTGGGCCAGCACTTGCTCTGCATTGCACAGCTGGAAAGCAAGAGACACAAACCCGCAAAAGCCATGGCACTTGGTTACAGGTCGTCCCTGTGGAACAAATGTTCCCAGCTCCTCAGGGCACGCATACCTGGCTGGGAGAGGGATAGGGCCAGGGCTGAGAGATGCCAATCCAACATGCTGCAAATCAGTGCTTGGATGGAAAGGGATAAAGTGGCAGGTTTTCAATTCAAACTGAAATGTTTCTGAAAATTGTATTTAGTTTCAGAAATTTCCCATGAACGTTTTCAAAAATGAAAAATTTTTGATTCTTTCTTTACCGGGGGAGGGGGGGGAAGAAGAGAAAAATGTGGTTTTCAACCAGGTCCATTTATATAACCATCTACAACATATAGTATTCGTGCCTGTAGCATGATTAAATCATTTTATTAGCCCTTTATAAAGTCTGTATAAATGTACACTAATACAAAGGGTGACCAATTATTTGGAAGAATGTTAAAAGGATTTCATTAAAATATTTCTATTCACATTAAGATTTTGTAATTTTTAAATAGATTCAAACAAAGTGTTTGGGAGTCAAAGGGAGTTCAACTCCCAAACTGCTGCCCCACCCTCATTATCACGTGGAGTAGTGCTGGGCATGCCGAGCAACCAGCTTCCCTGAACACCCAGAGATGCTTTAGAATAATTACTCAAAAGGAACCTGCTCACAGGCCCTGAGCCTGCACCTTGGGCATTTTGCCATTGACCTCAATGGAAGCAAGATCAAGATACAAATTGCTTCAATAATTTCACTGGCTTTTCCTTTCCCTTTAGTGAAATTCCTTTCTTTACCCTTCCAGAGAATCTACGCAGTATAGTTAGCAGGTTGTGCTAGGTTAATCCTCCCCTGGACTACAGCATGTGGGATTTAAATGCTGTATTCTAACGGGCACATCACCTCCCTCTCCTTTCTTCTGGCTAAGCAGGAGAAGTTGCGAACCACGCCACGGGGTAAAGGAAAAATCCCTGGTTTTCAGCCTTCCTGCAGCTGCTCCTCACTGGAAGTAAGGATATGGGGTGAAATCTGGGCCCTACTAAAGTCAAAATTTGAGCAGACTTCAATGGGGCCAGGATTTCACCCAAGATCTTCCAATAGTCTGCTCCATCCTGCCAACCTCGCTGTGCCCCTGGCAACTGCAGAGCGTGGGAGAGGCTCCGGGTGCAGAGGACCTTCTGCCAGGTACCCACCTGCAGAAACCTCTGCAGTCAGTGAAGAGTGTGACTGCTCAGCAAAGAGTCGTTTGCCCCCAGATTTGCAATATGGTCTCAGATTCAGCCCCTGGCCCTTGTGCCATGGTAACCCAACCAGTCTCACACCACCGACTATGGCTATAACATTTAGGAAGACGGGAGCCTCTCTCCAGATCCACCCATGACAGCAGAAAACGACCACGATTGCCTTGTTGGAGGCTATCGTGATATCTGGCTGCTCCAGGATCAGAGCCAGTTGAAGAATCTGTTACAAGTTATATTTTTTGGGAATCTTAATACATTTTCCCATCAAACAATGATTTTAAGTTCTTCCCACTCTTTGACCATCTCCGCAAAAGGTTGGACACTCTCCATCACATGATAGTCTGGTCAATCGGCTAATTGTTTATTTACAAGTACATCTGCCCTACCATTGGAGTAGACGCTGCTACTCCAGTAATGCAAATGGCAAATGTCTCTCTGAAGCCAGGCCAATGAGCAGGGCCTGGGAGCACTGGCAGGCTGTGGTTGGGACAGTGATGGACAGCTGCAAAGGTTATCGCTAGACACTGGAAGTCCTCATTTACCCTGCTCTCTATCCAAGAGGAACCTTCCCTGCTAAAAGTATCAGCTCAAGGCCTCCTTACACTGGTGCTATCGCAGCTCACTGGGAAGCAGGCTACCCCACTGGTCTATTGATAAACCTGCAGCCCTAGGCATTGGCTATCACAGAGGTAAAAAAATGTCATTGATACCGTGATTTTTCCATGGCTTTCTTTGCATCTGGGATTTCATAGGCTGAGGAGCTAGGGGGACCACCCAGGCCAGGGCCCATCCACTTGTATCACCACAGCTCAGGGCAGGTGATCTGGTGGTGCCATAGCCAAGAAGGGGCCAAGGCTGGGTGTCTCAGGGAGAAGGACATGCCCACAGGCCAGAGCAAGGAGCCAGGCCAGCCCCATGGGACAGGAGCCACCACTGTAAGGTCAGTGCCGGGTGGGCTCACTCTGCACCCTTCCCCCCCCCCCCCCACAACCAGGCCTCCCATCTCCCTACCCCACCATGTCACACCCTCCCACTTCAAATGACTTTACAACCACTGCCTGCAAAAGCTGTGACTAACTAAATTTATCAGGACTGCTCAGAGATTGGATTTAAACAAAACAAAACACCACACACCACACGTCGTGACAAATCTGCAGCCCTACCAATACCCTAACGCCAGGCCCTTCCACACTGGGTGGGACGAAGAAGAGATAAGGTGGAATTTGATGAGCCATTCTCCAGGCACATCAGAGCAGAATGTCTGCAAGAGAATCCATGGGTCTGTTGGATTAACTAGGAAGTAAAGGAAACAATTAAGAAAGATAAGGAGGTTGCAGAGAAGTTATAATTTCTTTGCCTCAGAGTATGTCAAGGAGATCCCGACCCTGAGCTGCTGTCTCAGGTCAAAGACCAAGGTGTTGAAAGAGGAGCTGCTGGAACAAACTGATCAAGAGCAAAATATCGGGAGGCCTGGGCGACATGACCCAAGAAATTTGAATGCAAGAACAAAGTGTCTGAGCTGCTAACAAAACTCTGCAATCAGCTGCTATCCTGGGGGCTGCAGTGGGTGCCTAGAATCTCATACAGCCTTGCCCCAGGTACCCACTCCTACACAAGGGCTTGCAACAGAGTCCCGGGAAGGCAGCCATACAGCTGTCTCCAACAGTGCCTGTGTCAGAGGAATCATCTCCCAGCTAAAACTAGTGCTTTTAGAGACCGTTTACACAGCCCTGACCTTTTACCTGCAGGACAGGGGCTGGTCAGTGATGAGAATCTCATCCTCAGACTTTGTTTTAGAAAGAAGGCTAGTAAGAGGAGACATGACGGGGGTAAGCAGAATAACAAATGGAAAAAAAGAAGGTAGATCAGGCATTCCTATCTACCCTCCCTCATAACACATGAGCAAGGGGTGAGTCAATGCAACTGAAAGACAGCACATTTAAAACCAGTAAGAGGAAATACTATTTCTCCCTCAAAGTGCGTAACTAACCTGTGGAACTCACTGCCCCAAGGTATCAGCAAAGCCTAGGGCTGAGCAGGATTCTCCAGAGGCCTTGGACATTCTCATTCTCCAAGCACAGCAGAAAGGATAAAACACATTCAGAAGGGATGTAAGCCCTCCTGACATGGATCAAGCTCCAACTGACGGGGGTCAGGAAGGAACTTGCTCAGTGACTCTGCTACTTCACTAGATGCCCATTAAGGGGTCACGTACACCTTGCTCAGAAGCAGCTAGTCCCAGCCATTGGGCTGACCCAATCTGGCCCACCCCATCCTCACTTACCTCTTGCAGGCTGTCGCTGTTCTCTACCTCGTTGAGCCAGCGCTGCAGCAGTGGCTTCAGCTTGCACATGTTCTTGAAGCTCAGCTGGAGGGCTTCAAAGCGGCAGATCGTCGTCTGGCTGAACATCTTCCCTGGGAGGGAGAGAGAAGCACCATTCGCTGCAGGCCTGGGGCTGCCAGACTCCTTATCCTATACCCCCAGCACACTAGCCAGAGAGGAAAGAAACCTGCCCACTACCTGACCCATGCATGGAGCATCCATTACTCCAGGGGCTATATCCATGCATGGGAGACCCCCCGCCCCAATATTGCACAGTCACCTACCCACCTCTGGGGCAGGGACCATGGTGGTCTGCTCCCTTCACCTGCTATCTGGGGGAAGGAGGGGCATCTTCTGTCCCTTACCCCCATAAGTGAGGCACTGGGGGAGCTTAAGTCCCTCCCCCACAGACAGCTGGATCTAGGAATCCACTCTGCCCCACATAATTTTGCTTTCCCCCCCAGGATCCCCATCTCCTGTTTGAGCCCCTCCCTCAAGGCAGCAGCAGGGAGCAGGGACCCCCAGGTTACAGCATCATGTTGGGGCTCCCCCTGGAATCACCACGGTATTCACACTGGGTTCACTGCAACAAGTATCCAAAAACCCTTCCAGCCGCTTTGAACATCCAATTGGGAAGAAGCTGCACAGCACCAGTGGGGATCCAGGGGCTGTCCCTCCCTTCTGCATCCAGAGACACCAGATGCGCTTGGGAGGGGTGGGGGAGAAAAGCGAAACTCACCATACAGAGTCCCCAGAGCCATCCCCACATCAGCCTGTGTGAACCCCAGGGTGATGCGCTTGTGTTTGAGGTCTTTGGCAAACTGCTCCAGCTCCTCCGAGGTGGGAGTGGTGTCCTGGCAAAAGCAGCAAAAACGTTTCTGTGAGGGGATAAAGGAGCCCGCTGGGGGCTGGCAAGGAGAGAGGTGGATTCACTCGGGCATTTCAGGGATGGATGCAAATCCAAGCCCTAGAGAGATGGATCCCAGGTCTACCGCTGCAATCAGGCTCCACCACGGCTTTCGTGGCAGATGAGAGGAACGCGAATTGGCTTGGTGAAGCCCTCCGCTTGTTTGCATGGACAAACCAGCATCCTGCAGCGTGAGGATGGCAAACAATCCCAGAAGGAATCACTTTCACCTGACACCGAACTAAGAGCTCTGCTGGGATCCAAGAAACAGGCTGATCCCTCAAGCTGCTCTCTGGCTTTCTGCTTCACAGCGGAATGTCTGCCTAGACTGTCCCTCAGGCTCCCTTGGCCTGGCTGCCCACTGCAGTGGGAAACAGCTCAGCCACTACCTCCCCCCCACCGGGGTGATGAGGTCTGGCTGGCGAGACTCGGAGCTGGAACAGCATGGTGGAGGAGGGGGGGGGGTGCATGGTGCTACAGGTCAGTGCTGAGAGGTATTAAGCTGGGCCATTAAGGGAAGCTTGGAAAGGTCAGTAACTTTTTAAAAATGAAAGCTGTAGTTCTGCAGACATCGCTGCCTTTAAACACCCCCTTGCTCACCAGTGAAAGCCTCTCACTCCACCCTGGGGAGTGGACAAGCCAGGTAATCAGTGCAAGGGATGGCCATGGAGATTCGTCGGGAAGAGACTGAAGCTGGCATGCTGATGCCCTGCAATACCCCGACCCTCACATCCCCCCCAGCCAGGATACATTTCCTAGGGTCAGTTTGCGGTGGGGATGAGAAATCCACCCAAGACCAGAGATGGCCCTAGTCACCACAGACCTGAGCACTGCACTACCCCATGCACTGCCCTGCAGGAAGGCAGGGCAGGACTATCTCTGTTTTCCAAAGGGTCAGCGGAGCAACTTGCCCAACACAGGGTGGGTAAAAATCATGATAAAAAAATACAACTTTTTTTTATTTAAATCAGATTTCTCATGTATAGCTGTTGCCTTTTACTCCCTTCCTGTTTTATAGTCTTAAATGGCTAAAGTGGCTGATCTTGTTTAGTTTCCGAATTGTTAGTCAAGTTGCAGATTTTACGGTGAAGTTTTTCTTTTCTACTGAAGTTTCAGCCTTGAAACTCTCAGCCAGGCTGTAAAAAAAGAAAAAAAAAAGTCCTGGGCCTCACACCACAATTTCCTCCCCCCCCCCCCCCAAATAGCAGCCAATGCTACCGGGCCGCCACACTGCACTTCCACAAATCAAGAAAGTCACAACGCTTTGACCAAGCTACACTCCTCCCTCAGGTTTGAAGTGCGAAGTCAATAGGACTTGTGCTTCTAAGTCACTTAGAAGCTGTTGAAAATCCCACCTTTAGGATTTTATGGACCTAAACATTTTGGCCTGTCTGTATAAAGTAAGTTCACAGCAAAATGTAGTTAATGCACTGGGAAGATGAAATCATTTGGCATCGCTGACACTCTCTGGCCACCTTCTCTGAAGTGTCTGAGCACCTCATAATATTGAATGTCTCAAACCGAAGGGCTATTCTTTACCTGGGGAACCGAGTAAGAGCCTGAGGTGCTGTCTACATTACCAACGTACATGAGTGGAACGACGTCGCTCAGGGTGTGGATTTTAACGCAGTTACACCAACTGAACTCCCGGTATAGACAGCGCTGTCGAAGAGCGTCCTGTGGACACACAGCTACTGCCTCTCGGGGAGGTGGAATTCCTACACCAATGGGAGCAGCTCTCCCATTGGGTGTTGGTAGCATCTTCACTAAGCGATACAGTGCACTGCAAGTGTAGACAAGCCATGAGTAACTTACTCAAAGTCACACAGAGCCTTAGGTGGAGCAGGAAGTTGAATCTAGTGTCTACACTAGCACTTTTGTCAGTAAAACTTTTATCAGTTGGGATGGGGGAGGGGAGAAAACCACCACCCCTGAGCAATGTGTCTGGATAGCACTACATTGGCGTCTCCAACAGAGCTCATTGGGTGTGGATTAATTGTGCCAACAGGAGCGCTCTCCCCCATTAGCATAGAACAGCTCCACAGGAGACCTTACAGCAGTAGATCTCTAGTGTAGACACAGCCTTTGTCTCTCAAATTCTAGGCCAGTGCCCTTATTGCTGGGCCACCTTTTCTCTCTACACTGAAGCAGTTTTGTTTTGAAGGGACAAAGATTCTATGCCACTAAAAGACTTGTTTGTAACAGAAATACAATTTTAGCCCATGCTAACAATTATGCATGTGCTTAACTTGGCGCACAGAAGCAGTCACATCAAAGTCAATGGGACTTTTCAGCCGAGTCAAGTTACATACGGCCTAGTGACTGCTGGACCAGAGCCTTCATTTTCAATATTTTGGGGTTTGCCTATTGCAGTTTTGCAAATTCCAATTCAGCTCCCGAAGCAGGAGTGGCATTTACCATTTTGTAGGGACCTCTCCCATCATCTATCCTGAGCTCCTGAATGACACAGGACAGAGAATTTCTCATAACTTCTGTTTGAGCTAGAGTAGATTTTTGAAAAGCTCATCAACGTTAATCTAGATTCTGTGACAGAGGCAGGAACTGAACCTCCATCCCAAGGAGTCACAGGCCAGTACCTTGCCACTGCACCATCCTTCTCATGGGCCCCCACCCTCCTATACTACTTCCTATCCCACCCTACTCCCACATAGAGGGGAAGTTGGAGGCCAGATCCCCCTCTGCTGTAGGCAAGCTTCCACCAAGCGATGCCCATGGACACCGGCCACGTATCTTCCCTTTTGTGAAGGTTGGGAAGTACCTGCTGCTGGGTCTTCTCTTCCCCAAGGAAGCCAGCAGGGAGAACACACCGACCTATGCTCCAAGTCTAAGTCCTGCTTCTGCAGAGGGGCTCCAAGCAATGCCCTCCACCACCAGCAGGTGCCAGTGTGTGTTATGTTTGACACTGTCTCACCAGCTGAGGGCCAGTGGCCAGGTGATCTAGAATCAGCCGCTGTCAACTTCCTCTCAGTGCTAACGAGAAGGCTCAGATCCTCAATAGTGTTCCGGTTCCTAATTCCAGGGGTATTTAGGAGCCTGAATATCTGAAGATCTGGGCCCAACAAAACAAAAAAGGATCAAACCCCCCTTTAAAATCAAAGCAAAACAAGGGCACAACTCATCTAAGCCACTGGGAGTTCACAATGGAAGAGAGATGGGCTGCAACCAACCCAGCACCCAGACCAGCAAAGTTTTGCTATGAGAAGGGGCAGAGTCACCTTTCAATCAGCTCTCCTGCTCGCTTTGACAATATGGCACAATGGCACAACGTGCAGGGTGGCAGCAGTTGCCAAGCTGCAATTTAAGACGGAGATGAAAGCATCATGGGCCCAGTTTCTCATACTTTGCCTCATCATGGACACCTGTGCAGAGGGGTACAAAACGCTGGGCAACCTGAATGATGGCTTCTTACCCACATGTTGCCCCAGATGTAAGTCTCAACATGTGGTCCAGGGCAGGAGAAGAGGAGACTCAGAGCACCCTACAGTTTGCACAGAAAGCTGCCATCTACACACACACACACAAAATGTGCATGCACCGTTTTGCACACACAGATTTCCAGAGCTGCCCTTCTCCCCACTTGGAACTGTTGTGGGACAATTTATGAAACAGGTTTAATTAATTAGTTCATAGCCTTTCTGAGCAGTGGGCGGTTTTTGCAAATACAGTCACTCCTGCCAACTGAGGGCCCAGTGAGGTACTGGTACTATCAGCAGTTAACAAAAAAATAAAACCAAATCCAGGGCTGTGCCTTTTAAAATTTTTGTCCATCATAAAGAGTCCAGAAAAGAGTTTTTCCTTCTGTTTATGATTTATTTTCTTGTTTTTCCCCCCCTTAGAAATATCAGGAATGTCAATTCTGATTTTCCCTGGCTGTTCTGGAAGATCTGCCAAGGCATGGCAGGGCTTCTCCACGCACGACACTTTGCACCAGTTTCCACTAAAAGCAGGTTTTTTGATTGATTTAGTTAAAGTGGTGCAAACAGCAGCATGGACACGCTTAAGTCTATTCACATGCTTAGTTCTGGCTTAAACTGATTTAGCTTAATTACCTGCAAGTCAGGAATATGACCAATTTTTAAATTATTATAATCTGGAGGGAGCTGGCCTACACACTCTAAATATCTGGATTTTTAAAATTCCATTTAAAATTAATAATAATTGTCATGCCGATGAAAATATTTAAAGCAGGCAGCTCCGGCATCTGAGGGGCTGCATGCACAGAAGAGCTGAGTGCACAGACATAACAGAAGCATATGCCATCCCCAGAGACAACTGAGTTATCGCACTGAGGAGCGTAGAGACAAATATTTTTGTTCTGCAACAGCCAGCAGAGGGAGCCCACGGTAAAGCCGCTGCTCAGAACCAACCGTGCCAGTGCCAGTGCCTGATAGACACGAGGGGCAAACATGGCAGTAAAAACGGGAGGCCCCCCTGAAAGCATGGGAAGAAACTGTGTGGTGCTGATCTCTGGATCCCAAAGAGCCCAGCACTGGGGCAGCTGGGCAACACAGCTTAGCCACACTGAGAGAAACCTCTCTGAACTGGGGGTGCCCCTGCTGGAAATGTGCTCAATGCAGTAAATCATTTTGGAGAGCAAAACTCACTCCCCACCGCCAATGGGACACAATCAGGGGTCCACTTTTGCATAAGCAGGAACTCAACCTCCTTCCTGAACCTGGGCAGGATGGGAGGTTACAAAGGTGGGAAACAGACCTCTAGCGAACTCACGTGCTTCCCAGCCTTGGCATCCTTCTGGACTCCTCCCTACTACTAGATTCCCAGATAGTCCGGAAACAGTTTCTTCCCCATCCTGACAGAGGAGGGCCCAACCACTGCGAGAGCCCCATCACCGAAATGTGCTGCACTTAACATGGACAGCAACAGCTCTGAAGAACATCCAGCCAGCTAGCCCAGAGTGCAATGACCCAACTATTAAGCACCACAGGCCACTTTTAACCACCTGCTAGGGTCACTGTGCTGGTGCCCCAGGGAAGACCCAAGGTCATCAAAGCCCTCTGCAGGCTGAGCTGAGGGGGAGAGGGAAGGTTGGGTCCCTGGTGGAGAGTGGAAGAAAGAGGGAGGGAGGGAAGTCATAACATGAGGCTAGCAAGGTTAAACTCAAGCTCTGCTAGGCATGTGCCTGTGTGGGTCTGGTAGGCCCACTCTCCTTGGTGCCCAGTGCTGTAACCTCTTCCCGCAGACATCCCGGGATGAGTTATGCAGGAGGTCAGACCAGATTATCCTAATGGTCCCCTGGGGAGAGGGTGCTGAGAACTGGGAGCTCCTGGAGAAGCAGAGAAGGGAAAAGAAGAATAAAAAACAGAAAGGAAAATACAGAGAAAAGCAAAAAAAGATACCAGTAATGTGCAGCAATCGAGGGAGCTTCAGAACCACCGGCCTAGGCAGAGGTAGGGAAACTCTAGCATGATTTGGGAATGTAGCTAAACCCCCATTAACACTACAAAGCAACAGTGTTGTAACTTAACCCCCTTGTTAAGTGCAAAGCGCTATCATCCCATGGGACCTGTCATCCTTCCTTTCCCCTGCTGTCCCTGGGTCTATGCCTCTCAGCTGGTCTTTAAATCCCCCAGTCAAACAATTCTGTCCCCTGGCTGGCTCACACCACCAGTCCCTCTACACTAACTCCCAGCTCTTACAGAGCATTTTCCATCAGATCTCACAACGCTTCCCAGGAGCCGAGTTTCATTCTCCCCATCTCCGAATGATGATGGTTTGGAGTGAGACAAAGTTTAAATCTCTACCCTGGCATTACAGAGCCATGGTCACTTCATGGGCGGGGAGAATCAAACTGCAGCTGAGAGTCTGGATAAAAGAATATCGATCATCATAAAGCACCCTGGTGCTTTTTAAAAAGCGGATTTATAGGTCTGCACACACAGGCAGCACAGAGTCAGATTTTTAACAGGTGTAACTCAGGGTTGCTCTGATTCACACATCAGACAGGGATCTGGCCCACTGTAACAGAGCTTTTAGTCTGGGTTTGTGGACGCCACCTCCAGGGAGCACAAGCCATCAGACAGACCCGTCTGTTCAGAGCAGATCGGTCGCTACCCGCCCTTCCCAGCCACCCCCGCTAGGAAGCTGCTCTCCAAGGAGGCTGTGGCAGGAGAGATGTGCAGCTACAGAGCAGTGGGGCTGTCAGGGAATGTGGGAGACAAGGTCACCCCAAAAGCATCAGACAGAGAGAGAGGAAGAAAAATGTGGGCGCTCCTCCTCTCCCCCTTGGGATAAGCCGGAGAACTGGGGGGAAATCCCTTGAGAAAATGCAAAGCGGAAAGGGGTTAGATGGGGGGCGATCCCCGGATTGGGGAGCGGGGTCCGGCGAGGGGCCGCGGGGCTGCGATCCTTACCTCGTCCCCACTCTCACTGGACTGGCCTCCCTCGCTAGCCGCCCCACTGGAGCTGCCGCTGCTGCCCAGGCTGGAGAGGCCGCTGGGGGGCTGGTGCGGGTCGCCGGGGTAGATGGAGTGATGGGCCCCCGGGCAAAGCCCGGCCCCTGGGAACGTCTGGCCGGGGAGGGGGCCGCGGGACGCCGCCGCGCTGTGCCCAGCCAAGGCAGGCCAGAAAGGGCTGTTCCAGGGGTGGGCGTAGTAGGGGCCCGCGGGCAGGAGGGCGCATTTCGCTTCTGGGGAGCCTTCTTTGCGCCCCTTCTCCTGGCCGGGCTCTTCTTTCGGCGCCTGCCCGCTTTCCAGGAGCTGGGGGCCTTGGTGCCCCCCAGCCATGCCCGGCTGCTGGCAGGGCTCTGGGCCAGGGAACGGGCCCCAGGCCTTAGCCGGGCCGGCCTCCCCCACCTGGAGCTCGGGGGGCTCGTACTCCGCTTTGAGCGCTGGGAAGGGGAAGAAAGGCGGCTGGTGGCTGCTGCTGTAGCTGCTTTTGCCGAACTGGCCGCTCGCATCCTGCAGGACCCCGGCCCCCAGGCTGAAGGGGGTGGCGGGCAGCCCCTCCTGGCTGAACATGGTCGCCCCCAGGCTGCCCGGAGCTGGGGCGCTGGAAGGGTCTCGGAGCCCCTAAGGCGCCATGGCCCAGGCGCGATCAGACTAGGCGAGGGCCGGGAGTCTCCGCATGTTGGCAGGCTCACGGCAGGAGCTGGGCACCAGCGGGGCCGTGCGGGCCACGGCAAAGCCCCTCCATGCTGCAGAGACCCGACTGAGCCCCTAGGCCGGCCAGGAGCCTGCACTGAAGGCCAGCCAAGGGGCTACCTCCCCCGCCCTGCTCAGGGACCAGCTTGGGCGTCTCTGTTAATTGCCCAGGCTCAGCTATTGGCCCCTTTAAGACAATTGACACCAATAGGTTGTAAATGAACTTGATTCTTTTGTGTGTGTGTCGGGGGTGGGGACGGGCATCTTGCAACCACCTTGATTAGAAATAGCTTCAGACTCCGTGTATTCCCCCCACACCTCTTTAACTTCCCCATGGTTTTGTGAGGGCATCAATTGAGAAGGGAAATGAAAAGGACCAGCTGCATAATTTATTGGTGGTGGGAATTATTCTGCTCGGATCCTGTTTAAAAAGGCCGGAGCCCTCCAGGGAATGTTCGCTCCGATATTCAGAGCAATAAACCGTTTGCACGTGGGTTGGACTCCAGTTGCAATTGCAAACCCATTTGGATGGTCAGTTGCTCCCAGCAGTTTGAGGCCAGGTTGCAAAATCCTTGCCCTGCCATGCCCTGATTTTGCAATGGTTGGTATATAGCAAGGGTCGACTGGGAGCTGAGTCACCCTCTCTCGGAGCACAGGGACACAGGCACATTTGAGGAAAATGAAAAGCAGCACATTTACAACTGATACTCAAACATTTTATTGTGCAGCACACAGTTCACCCTTGGAACTCAATGCCACAAGATTTCACCCAGGCTTAGAATCTAGTAGGATTTTTTGGATGAGAACAATCACAGTCACATTCACTAGGACTAAAAATATACATGAGGAAACTGAAACCGTCCTACTTCAGGGCACACAGCAACCAATCACTAACTGACTGGGGTAGGAAGAACCCTAAGGGCCCATTATTCCATTACTGACTGCCAGGGGGTCTTTGGCCCTTCTTCTGAAGCAGCTGGTGCTGGCCACTCTCAGACAGGTTACAGGACTAGACCTACGATGCACTGCCAGAGCAGATCAGCCCCCTTTGTTCCCTTGTGGAAAATGGAATCAACAATCTGTCTGATGGGCTTCCTCTCCCCTGGCTGCAGAGTGTGAGCTGAGATCCACCACAGGGTGTTGGAGTACTGAGACAGGCTCTGCAGATGCCCTATCTATCCCGGCCTGCTCTCCCAGAGAATCCAGGATTAAATGATTAGATAATGATGGGTGCACCCTACACATGTTTAATGGTCTCACCACTTCCTAGCAGCTCCATTGCTTCCCTGTTCCCTGCTTAATGAATTTCCAAGCTATGGCTGCAAAACATCAGAGCCCCTGGGAGAGAGCTCTGGTGTCTCCCAGTTGTTTTCTTGGGACGTATTTACAGGCACAGGATCCTAATCTTAACATGGTGAAGGGCCTGGGTCTTTTGTTTTATTTTACTGGTCTCTGGCCTCTAAACTGAGCTGATCACGAGCATTGCTATCACACTCATCTGCGGCACAATGGGACACAGTCACTATGTTCTCGGTATGTGATTGCCACTTGACAATGGTGTGGTTGGGCCTGGGTTAATTACACTCCCGCAAACCCTCCCCACCGCTCCCAAAGTAACTTTCGACATATTGATTGCAACGGCCAGGATTATCCTTTCAATGCATTATGTAATGAGCATAGCTCGGTGCATACCTCCCATCACCTCCATACAGTCCCTGCAGCAGGGACGGGAGATGCCAGTGTCTGGGCAGGATGAAGCCTGGGGAACGTGGGAGCCGGACAACTTCAGCAGCATGGCGCTTGCCTGGACCCAATCTGCTACCAGTGACTTCATCTATTGATTAACTTGGCTGGTTGATAACTGTTGTCTGGAGTCTCTCACTCAGAGATATGCCAAAGAGATAAGTCTGAAAAGCTCCTTTCCTTTGTGTTTGGGATAGAGCCACCAGCAGGCTCTGAAGAGAGGAGAGGCTGTCACTGATTTATACAATTGCTGTGGATTGTTGCTGGTGGGCTGCAAGCTGCTTGTAGTGGCTATAAAGAAGAGCTGAGTACCCTTACTCCAACTGAGGTCAATGGGCTCTGCAAGATGCTCAGCGCCTCAGGGGGGAAATGCCCTAAATCTGCCCCCGAATTGCAAAAACATTAAACACAGACTGAGATCCTGGCCCTCCTGACATCACCTGCAAAATTCCAGTCAACTTCAGTGGGGCTAGGGGATTTCACCCAGTGTTCAGACTGTGTGCCCCTTGGGGCATGGGCTGCCTTCTGGTATATAATCTGTATAGTGCCTAGTGCCATAAGCCCCAGTCGGGTTGGTACCATGGCAATATAAAGAGCGCACTGCATACAAAAGAATCAGACATTACGAGAACATTAAAGTTGCAAAGTCAGGCACTGGAGCATTAAGAAATGCCAGAATTAAATGCCTGTATAACTTGAGTGCAGCCCCTTTGTGCATTGTGATAGCAACTCATTACATGAGCACATGCGATTTTTCCACAGGACTCTTGCCTAAAAGACGCAGAGTGGGAGAAATGAACGCACTATGGGGATCTAATGGGATCTAGTGAGGTGCACAGAGGTTGGGAATGGGGGGGGTTCTTTTCCTTCTGGTCTCCCTGGCCTATGCTGCACCAAGCCATTTATATTTAAAGACCTATACACTGAGCCCCCATGAATGCAGTTGCTGGCCTTGGGCTGCACTGTTTGGGATCCTGGAAAATGTCTGAACCAGGAATGGGCTTGAAAGAAAACCCTGGCACCCCCTAACTTCAGCCCCACAGGAAAGTGTTGCAATATCTACGCAGCATGACTGAAGCCACAGGCTGAGCTAAATCCCTGTCCCTGAGCTCAGGAAGCTCAGGGGTCTGATCTCTGAGGAAGTGACACTGCAGGATTCCAACGGCAAGTGATTCTCCTCTGCTCCTCCCAGGCTCCAGCTGGGGACGGGACATTTTTAGAAGATCCTTCAGCTTGCCCTCTTGCCTTTGATTTATTGTTCTGGGGCCTGGCCCCCCTCCTCCTTCCCCCAACCTGCTCTTTCACTCCATCCCCCCAGGAAGCACATCAACCCATCCTGCCTGGAAGCAGCTCAAGCACATTCCAGCTCCCCTTTCATATACAGGAGCTGGCGGAAGGGGAGCCGTTGACTTTGAACCGGCTCTTTGGAGAAGGGTCACCCATTGTGGAGAGCAATGTTTTCCCTGGGGGGACGGAGTGGGTCAGTGGGGTTTCTCTCTCCATTTCAATGCAGTGATTCTCTTGGGTCAGGGAAGGTGTTTCCCACATTGTCACAAGGGTCATTGTGTGGCTGGATCAGCTCGGTGCAGATCACTGGAGCTGAGTGACTGGACCCTCTTGGAGAAGATGCTGCTACAAGCTGCAAGTTCCAGTTTAGCCAAGACATTTATTGTGTCTTAGAGGAGCATTTCCCCAAAGGCAATGCACATGCCCGGTGCTGGGCTCCTGTGGACGTGCTGCAGCAGGTGGAATTCTGCATTTGGCTGTAAACTTGCCCCTATAAATCCACCTTTTAATACCAGGCCAAGTTCTGAAGTCCTTAAGCAAGCCAAAGACCCACTGACACCCATGGAAGTTTTGCTAGGATAGACAGAGCAGAAATTAGTTTGCAATGATGCTCGCAAAGCCTAGCACTGGAAATCCGCTTTGGTAAAATGCGATCACCTACCCAACTGCATCTTAAAGCCCTTGCACTTGGGCACTAGGCCAAGATTTTTGGTGTCCACCTTGAGATGAAGGGCAGCTGGAGGAGTACACAAAAGGGGACGACCAAAGGAATGCCTCCATCGAGCCCGACTCAGACAGGGAAAACGTACAGCAGCATAGGAACATGTGAGACTTAGAATGCAAAGAGTAGCACAAGATAGGGATGGTGGAGTCTTGCTCATGCCCTAAGCAATGGCTGACTGCCAGGGACGGATTCTGATTCAGAATTTGTGACCCCCTTGCAGGGGCCTGATTTCAGAGGATATGTGCTTGGCCCTCTCTGGAATTCAGGCCCCCTTAAAGTGTCTTGAGTTGGGCACTTGACCCAGGCACCCAGAATCACAAGTTGCTTTTGAAACTCTTGGCCACAAGCCGTGTTCACAGAAGGGTGGATTGAAATTCACACTGGCTGGACCAGTGAGAACTACAACAAAGCCCCGGCTCCCCTTGTCCAATCCATTTTAAATGCCCGTTGAGCAAAAGCTGCTGAAAGCCAGTCTGATCTAAACAGAGTTATAAATGGGTCCAGCTGCAGGAGCCTTGTCTACACTAAAGCTCCCACCAGTTCTACCACTGGAACAAGTGGACCGATGGAATTGTTTGGTAAATTTCACCAGCGTAGACAAGACCAAACAGAGAACTATAATCTTTGGGTCACTGCGACAGTATGTAGGCCCTTTAACGACAAGCCCCCAGCTTACCACCCCATCATTTCAGAGTAGCAGCCGTGTTAGTCTGTATCCACAAAAAGAAAAGGAGGACTTGTGGCACCTTAGAGACTAACAAATTTATTTGAGCATAAGCTTTTGCGAGCTACAGACCACTTCATTGGTAGCTCATGAAAGCTTATGCTCAGATAAATTTGTTAGTCTCTAAGGTGCCATAAGTACTCCTTTTCTTTTTACCCTGTCATTGTTTTTGGCCCAGGACCAATGCATTCTAGGACTTGTAGTTCCCAGAAGGAGCATGGAAACAATAAGCTGAGAGCAAGCTGGGAAGCAGGGTGGCACAGGCTATAAGAAGCCATCTCGGCCCACTGTGGAGGTGGTGGGGCACTAAGTGATTTGGGCAGGATCTGTGGGGGTGCTCTCAGCTCACAGGAAGTCGGGCAAGGGGGCCTGGGAGGGACTCTGGAGGAGACCAGAGAGAGGCAGGCAGGCAAGGGAAGTAGCCATGAGAGAAGTGGAAAAGTTGAGGCTGGCGCAGCCGGCTGTGACACTCTTTAGAGGGCTGGGGGTAGAGGCTGTGGCAAAGGACTCTGCCTCAGTAGGGCCACTTTTACCACCCAGGGACAAAGGATTAATTGGTCCCTCTGGAATGGGTAAAGCTCCCACGGAGGGTTGTGGCCAAAAGAATAGATCCGGGTAAAGGCTTTACTATACGTTATGGGAGCATCTAGAGGTCACATCTAAGATCAGGACCCTGTTGTGCCAGGTGCTGCACAGGCTCATGCTGAGAGACAGTCCCTGCCCCAACCTATAACTGGACAAGAGAGACACTGGGCAGGAGGGGAAACAGACTTCCAGAGAGAGAAGGTGACTTCACCAGGGTCATGCAACAGGGCAGTGGCAGATTCAGGGACTGAATGCAGTTCTCCGGAGTCCCACCATTGTGCACTGGTCATTAGACCATGTTGGGATTTTAACTGAAATCTTGTTTAAAGTGGAAGGGGAGGAGTATTGGTTTTACTAAAGGGCTAAACTCTCCCTGACAGCAAGAAGGGAAACCGAGGCACAGCTACATTCAGACACAGTTGGGTAAGTGACTTTGTCACAGCCCCTTCCTAGCCACATCATGCACTGTGGACATGTGAATTGTTTTCTGTCTCTTTACCATACGTCTCAGGAAGGGCCATGTCTGTGTCTCAGTTTTGTACAATGCCAAGAAATCTGAACTCTCAAGCAGTAATAATGTAGGGCCGATCAGCCACACCGAGTCTGAAAGACTGCTGGTGATCAGAGGGAAGGCCTCAAGGAGAGCAGTGTGTGCTTCTCTAAACCAGCCTGCATCTAGTTTCAACATAAAATAGCAACTCCATGGGCAAGAAGGGCTAGGGGTTTTGCACCACGTGGGCCTGCTTTACCATAAGCCAGGGGTTCTCAAATTGGGGGTCAGGACCCCTCAGGGGTTGCAAGGTTATTACCTGGGGGGTTGCGAGCTCTCAGCCCACCCCAAACCCCGCTTTGCCTCCGGCATTTATAATGGAGTTAAATATATTAAAAAGTGTTTTTAATTTATTGGGGGGGGGGGGTCGCACTCAGAGGCTTGCTATGTGAAAGAGGTCACCAGTACAAAAGTTTGAGAACCAGCGCTGTAAGCACTCCGGGGCCAGGCCTGAGTGCAAGATGAGACAACAGGTGAATACAGCCGGATGAGAAAACAGAAACAAGGAGATGCTTGCAAAATGAGCCTTCAAAACTCATCCAAATACAAGCCATACATTGCATGTACAATAAGCCATACACCAGAGCCGAAACCACCTATTAGCAAACTAGAGAGCAGGCTGGAGCAAATCCCAGTGTTTTATACAACTCCTGTACAGTGCCTAGAGACCCCGGTGATGGGCATGCAGAAATACTGTTGGGCAGACAGCAGCTCTGAAAGGCTGTTTGCCTGTGGTGGCAGTAGGGGGCTGGAGACATGGTGCTTGAGTCTCTGTGGGAGGGAGGAATTGATCTGATCTCTGCACTAGGGCAATTCCCCGGCAGACACCGGAGAGCCATGAGCATCCCAATTCCCAGATGGGGAGTAACAAGCCCCGATGTCTGTGGGGCACAGCCCTAGACCTCACTGGGATGGTCTTCAACAAGGGTGAGTGAAGGACCCAGTGCAGGGCTCATGAGGACACCCCACCAATTACAGGCCCAGCTATGTCAATGGTTCCTGTCCACTGAACTCACTTGCCTTGGAGTGGGGAGTTGCTCTTCAGCGACCCGTTCAACCCAAGCCCCGTCAAGCCGCGAAGAACTCTCTTTGTTCTGTGTCTGCTCAGCACCTAGCATCAGGGGGTCCCAGTCCAGGGCTGGTTTCCTAGACACTACGTAATGCAGACAGTAAACAAGTCTCCTGCCCAACCAGCAGCATGGAGCAGGCTCTGAAGTGCATGTCACTTCTCCAGCCCTAGCTAAGCAAGTCAAAGGGAACCAAGCTTGGCTGCTGTAAAATCGTGCCCTGCTGGAGTCTCCTCTACCCTAAAGAACTGCACTATTAAAAAAAACAAAACAAAAACCTAGATTTAATTTAAATTGAAAAAATCTGACTTTTAAATGCATATTTTAAATCATTGAGTTTTTTTTAAAGCTACCTTATCTAGAGCCCTGCTACAGTAGCCGCAATGGCGTTTGAGCCAACACAGTTAGGACCTGGAAATGTAGGTCCTGGGTTTATTGCTTTTGGGAAACAGCTGCTGAAGTGAGCAGAAGGAATGGATGGCCCTCGACTTTGTTCTGGCACACTTCTTCCTTCCACTTGGCTCCCGTGTAAACAGCACCCCACTGAATTCTCCAGGCAGTGCTATCCTCCTATCTCCAAGAGAAGATGGCAGCTAAATACTGAGAGCAGGAAGGTGCGAGACAGCTTGGTGCCCTGAGCTCTTCGCTCCCCTTCAGCAGAGCCCGAGAGCAACAGATGCAGACCAGTGGCAAGAGAGGCACTGCCATCTTCTCTCAGTTTCCCTCCGGCCTTGCTGAGGTGCCATTGCTAATCCTTGCCTTAAAGCCAAAAGGGGGAAAATAAATTCTTCCTTTGTTTTAGACACAAAACCCCTGAAGCTAAAGGACAAATACCAGGAGCAGCACAGCCAGGCACACCGGAAGGTCAAACGCCCTGTGAGAGCGGACACACAGTGTTATATGGATAATCTGACAACACAAGCAGAGGATGCAGCTGCTCGTGGTGAACAAGGAACTGACTACAAAATGATGTGGCTTATCCATGGTAAATGGCAGACACCAGCAAACACTCTCGTCAGGAATAAACAAGGACACCTACTAACAACCGAAAAAGAACAAGAAATGCACTGGACAGAGCCACCTAAAGAGGAAGCAAACATCCAGGAGGCAGAAGAAGATCTTGATATAAGCACAGACACCGCAATTAAGGAAGAGATCCTTCACACCACCAAATCCTTAAAAAAGGGAAAGCTCCTGGCAAGGATATCTTGAATGCAGAATCGTTCAAGGTAAATCCTAAGTTAGCAGCATCTATCCTGGCCCCTTTATTTACATCTGTCTGGGAAAAGGAATAAGTGCCAGATGAGTGGACCAATGGGATTATAGTGCAGATACCGAAGAAAGGAACTCACAGTGATTGTAATAACTGGCATGGTATCACACTTTTATCTGTGCCAAGCAAAGTTTTTGTTTTTTGTAACTGAGTTTTTATTTACAAAGTGGATTTCCTGAAACACAGTTATACAACAGCCAAAGCCTCAACTTCTTCAGACATCCCACCACAGGACACATTGGTAGCTGGAGCTGTAAATCTATTCTTCATCATCAAGAGGGATCCCCAATTCCTCATCTATCCATTTCAAAGCATCTGGGTAAGGAAAGCGACCCAGCACCACGTCCGGGTTGTGTCAGAAGTGCCACAGGATCCAGAACCACATGAAGCCGCTAAGGAGCTTGCCGTGGATCACCTGCCAGTGGGTCAGCCTTGGGAACTGCTGGTAGTGGGGCTTAATGTGCACCCCACCCCGCATGTGCCAGAGCCCGGCCGCTCCCCTCACGTCTCTGGTACGGAGGATCCAGACCAGGCCGCCCCCGGAGCCCAGAGACCCGAGCATGACACCGCCGCCACCGCCCGAGCTGCCCGCATGTTCCCCAGTGTTGTGTAAGATCATAGTCCAGCATATATCAGAAGTAGCTGATAACGTTCTCAGAAAAGAGCAAGCTGGTTTTTGGAAAGGGTGTGGATGCACAGACAAGATCTTCACTCTTCAAAACATAATAGAACATTGCTTAGAATAGCAACGGCAACTCTACATACATTTCATAGACTTTGAGAAGGCTTTTGATAGCATTCACAGGACCAGCCTATGACACATTCTGTGGACATATGACATTCCTCTCCATATAATCAATGTCATCAAAAGCTTCTATTTCAACTTTGCATGCAGTGTTGATCACAGTGAGCTCAGTTTTGAAGTCATAACAGGAGTACGTCGGGGTGTGTCATGTCTGCAATCTTCTTCAGCATGGCCATCGACTGGGTAATGCGGCATCCAACAGAAGACATGCCAAGAGGCATTAAATGGATGCTCTTCTCATCCCTGGAAGGCATGGACTTTGCAGATGATGTCGCTCTCCTATCACATACCCAACACCATATAAAAGAAAAAACAACTTGACTCAACGCATTCAGCCAGCAAATTGGACTGAAAATCAACCGCAATAAGACAGACAGCATGACCTTTAATAGTGCCTCACCATCTCCAGCATGGATCAAGGATTATATTCTCACTAATGTACAAACATTCACATACTTGGGCAGCACCATCAGCCAGGACGGTGGAACAAGCCAGGACATCCGGAACAAAATCAATAAAGCCAGGAACACCTTCAGGAGCTTAAATACAGTCTGGAAATCATCAAAATACACTGAGTTGGTACGTACTTTCAACACTATGTTATAGTGCAGAATGCTGGGGAATGAGAAAGTACAACATGTCCAAACTGTCTTCATCCCGTATAACCTGCCTCAGAAAAATCCTCCATATCTTTTGGCCCAGAACAATCTCAAACCAAGATCTATTGACACAGTGCAGTCCAGAGGATCTGAGCACCATCATTGCCAGGAGGCGGTGGAGATGGATCGGTCATGTGCTTTGGATGGAAACTGATTCCATCACCCGAGTAGCAATAAGATGGACACCTGAAGACAAGCAAAAGTGAGGCCGCCCAAAAACAACACGATGAAGAGCTGCGGAAGCCGAGCTGAAAAACCTGAGGCAGAGCCGGGGAACCATGGAAAGACTTGCCAGAAACAGACAGGAGTGGAGGAGCTTCGTTGCTGCCCTAAACGCCAGAGACGTAATGGGAACATGATGATGATGATGGTCCCTCTTGGCGGTGCTCCGGTGCTCCGTTTTCTCTGCCGGCTGGTGAGCTCCTTTTGTTTTGCTGTCTGAGTGCAGCAAAACTTCTTGTGCTCTGAAAGGATGAAGCGAGAGGCATAGCTGAGAGGAGGCAGTTTGATGACACGTGGCGAAAGAAAGAGCGCTGGTCGCTTCTGCGCACAAGAAACACTTTGAGGGTGGCGTGGGCCCCTCTCCCTCTTTTAAACACTTGAGTTTTCAATTAGTCCTGCCTTTACTGAAGGGTCACAACATTGTTACTGCATCTGTGCACTTATGTGGCTTCCATCAGCAGAGACTCCGATTCCCCTCAAGCACGAATGGGTTGGAGCCTTGCAGGCATGTTCTCTCGCAGAGGTGTTGTAGAACCATCGGTGTACAGGTGAGGGACTCAGACGCAGGGTTGCCTAAGTGCCTCACCCAAGGTCACATAGAAAGTCTGTGGCTGAGCTGCTAGTTGAACCCAGCTCTTTTGAGTTCCAGGCCAGGGAACTCGCTAGACCATCCTTCTTACCCTAATTCCTCCAGCACAGAGCCCTACTGTCGATGTGCTGGCCTGGTGCACACGGAAGTTTTCAGCACTGTAACTGGATTAAAACTGCATTTTAATTTCCATAGTGGAGGCGGGGCTAGGGCATGTAGCAGCCCTGAGAGCATCAGGATTTAGTAGGATTTTAGCCAGACAAAAATAAAAGCTCACAGAATCTTCAACACGCTGGGATTAACAGCCTAATGTGTCCCACTACCTGCATCCCGAGAGTCTCAATGTGGTATCACCAGCAAGGAAAAGGAGACAAAGTCAGACTGGAAATAAGGTGCAATTATTTTATATCACAGAGGCTAAATTAATCATTGGAACAACTTCCTGACCGGTAAAGTTTGCAGATGACATAAAGTGATGGAGTGAAATAATGAGGCTAGGTCACTTATCCAGACCAGGCTGGATCGGTTGGTGAGGTGGGGTCCTCTGAACAAGATGCACTTGAACACAGCCAAAAAAAGAAAAGAAAAAAAGTTATACACCTAGGAACAAAGAATGCAGGCCACACTTGATAAGACGCGGGACTGTATCCCGGAAAGCAGCCACTCCCAAAAAGACTTAGTTGTGATGGGAGATTGCCACCAGAACATGAGCTCCCAGCAGGAGCTAAGGGGGCTAATGCAATCATTGGTGTATACGCAGAATATCTAGCAGTAGCAGGGAGATGGTCTCACCCGTGAACGGTGGGTATAATGGCCTGGGCATGCTAAGCCTCCCCTGCAGCCAGTTGTGGGGTTTGCAGCGAAGTTTCTGCTTTTTATTGTGCGCCATGGAGCCCAGGGTGATTACTGAGAACCCAGGAAGCTGAGTAGCACATACGACCTCCTCAGCCACCCCGGACCCTCCATGGTGCATATCAAAAGCTCAGGTGCAGGGCGCCTGGGGGTCTCAGGAGGGGAGGCGTGGGGTGGCTGGGGGTCTCAGGACGGGAGGCGCGGGGCGGCTGGGGATCTCAAGACGGGAGGCGCGGGGCTCCTCCAGCTGTGGTGATGGTGAGGAGGCTCAGGGCTTCTCTTGGGGAGGCGGGGGGGGGTTGGGGGCTCCGGCCACAGGGGGGGGCCTCGGGTGAAAGGGGTGGGGATGGGGGTGGTAGGCTCCCCAAAGTGGGGGCTCCACCTGCCGCCGTGTCTCACCTCTGTATTTGGCATTAATGAGACCATTATTGGATAGTGTCAACACACAAAAGATGTTGAAAAAACTGGAAGGGGTTCAGATAAGAGCTACAAACATAACTGAGGGCTGGAAAATATTCCTTATAGTGGGAGACTAAACTCAATCTAAGAGCGTACTACGAGGTGATCTGATCACCATCTCCAAATCCTTAGCTGGGGAAGAGATTGCTGATGGCTGGCTCTTTAATCGAGTACAAAAGGCAGAACGAGATCCTGTGGGTGGAAGCTGGACAAATTCAGACTAGAACTAAGGGGCAAGTTTAAGAGGGAGGGTAGTAACCTTTGGAAATGGTTAGCTGAGGCCGTGGTGTTTACTCAGCATTGGAAGTCTTTATTAGGGCTAGTCTACATGGGCAGTGCTAAAGCCCACCTCCATGAGTGAGAAAGTTGCTGCTCTGTAAAGTGCCAGTGTAGACAAGCCCTGAAAAAGAACTTCTGAGCTAAAGCCTCATGGGCTTGCTGCAGTGGTGATCAGGTATAGGCTTCTGGCCTCGGTAATGCAGGTCAGACTAGATGGTCATAATGACCCCTTCTGGCCTTTAACGCCTTGTCTACACTGGGATGTTTCTGGGCAGTAAAGCAGCATTCTGTGCTGTAACTCCCGAGGGGAGCAAACGGCCACGCCAATGAGAGTGCAGAAACTGCACAATTGTCGCGCTGTAAAAACCCATCCCGACGAGCGGCGTTGAGCTTCCTGCGCCGGGGGTACGGTGCCGCGGGGCCAGTGTAGACACCCTGGTCGATGACAGCGCTGCAATTGGCCTCCGGGAGGCACCCCACAATGCCTGTTCTCGCCTCTCTGGTCATCGTTTGAACTCCACTGCCCTGCCCTCAGGTGACCAACCGTCAGGCCCACCCCTTAAATTCCTTGGGAATTTTGAAAGTCCCCTTCCTGTCTGCTCGGTGACGCGTGCAGTGGTCTCAGCTCATCTTTCCAGGTGGCCAGGCCTGCTCCACGCACCAGGCGATCCCCTGCTTGGAGCAGTGCCGAGCTGCTGGACCTCATCGGCATTTGGGGAGAGGAGGCTGTGCAGTCCCAGCTGCGCTCCAGCCGTAGGAATTAGGATACTTACGGACAGATTTCACGAAGCATGACAGAAAGGGGCCATGACCGGGACACACTGCAGTGCGGGGTCAAAGTGAAGGAGCTGCAGAACGCCTACCACAAGGCACGGGAGGCAAACCGCTGCTCCGGGGCTGCTGATCGGTAGCAGTCTGGAGTAGCCAGCTTCCACACTGTGATCGCCACCTGCTTCTCCAAAGACAGAGCAGCTCTCATTCTTGTGTCCTTGTACTGCAGGGCTGGGGCGACCTCATCACACAGTTCCATGAATGTGGCTTTCCTTAACCAAATGTTCTGCAGCCACTGATCATCATCCCAGACGTGCATGACAATGTGATCCCACCACTCAGTGCTTGTTTCCCGAGCCCAAAAGTGGCGTTCCACTGTGGTCAGTACCTCCATGAATGCCGCAAGCAATCTCATGTCGTAGCTAGTATGCGTGGTGAGATCAAAGTCGAACTCCTCTTGCCATTGTAGTTTAAGGAATAACTCACTGCCACTCGTGATGCGTTAGTGAGAGTGAGCAACATATTGGTCAACAGTGCGGGACCCATTCCTGCAGACCGAAGAGCTGGGCACGCAGTACACAGATCGTTGAAAGATGGCACCAAATGCAGATGGAATCTCAGGGATTGCTGGGATGTGAAGCAATGTATCGCGGGGCATTGGGACAGGACCCAGGATGCCCTGCGACTCCCTCCGCCTTCCCACAATTCTTAGCGGCAGAAGAGGAAGAGGTGCTCTGTGCGATAGCTGCCTAGAGTGCACTGCTCCAAATACTGCTGCAAGTGTGAACACGCTATTGTGCAGGCAGCTGACAGTGTGAACACACAACAGCAGTTTCCCTTCAGTGCTCTCTGAGCAGCGCTGTAACACTGCCAGTGTAGACACACCCTCAATCAGTGACACTATAAATGAAAAACTGTCTAAAAATCGATTTCAGAGTAGCAGCCGTGTTAGTCTGTATTCGCAAAAAGAAAAGGAGTACTTGTTGCACCTTAGAGACTAACAAATTTATTTGAGCATAAACTTTCGTGAGCTACAGCTCAAATAAATGTGTTAGTCTCTAAGGTGCCACAAGTACTCCTTTTCTTTTTTGTCTAAAAATCCCAGTCCCTCTCAACTGCTCAGGGACTTCAGTGCCTCGGCGTGGTGATGTCAGCCTCCTTAGTCTCCAGCATATTCCAGGGAAAGCAAGTTAGGTCCCTCTTGTGAGGTAGTTTTCTATCTCATTTGGTAAATCAGTGCAAACACTTAGTCTGCACACATAGGTGCTAGAACTAGGGGTGCTGCTGCTCCCCTTGGCTTCAAGTGGTTTCCATCATATACAGGGCTTATAGTTTGGTTCAGAGGCTCCTCCCCCTCAAATTGTTCCAGCACTCTTGTCTACACATCGGTCGAAAGTTACTTGAATTGATGCAGCAAGTCACATGAGTGCAGCCCACTTAACGCTGGTGCAATCCCAGGGCTTTTACCCCAGTGCAGCTACATCAGCATAGCTAGCATCGGTGTAGAACCTCAGTGTAGATCAGACTAATAAACCAAACCACATACAAACTGATCCTCCCCCGGGTCCACCCCAGAAAGCTTGTTGTGGTTTTTATCAGTCACAAAGAAGAAGAAAAATGACAAAACAATTGTTCTGGGGCAGATCACTTTAAACAGAAATCAAGCTCCCAAAGGATGCCCTGAAGTTAATGCATTGGGACAACTGGGGACAAGTGCAAATCTCATCCTCCAACTACAGGTTGCTAATGTGGCTGTGCTCTGCTGCATTTTCTACCATGCTGTCTTGTGCAGTGCATTAGAGCTGAAGGCCCTCAAAGGAAAGAGATATAGGGTTCCCTCCCCCAGCAACAGCCTCTCATTCATTTGGATAGCAAGGGCGAATGACTGAGGCTTTGCCTATACTAAGAAGAGGTTGCAGGTACAGCTATACCAGAAAGTGCTTAAAGAGCACCCTCCTCCCCCCAGTGACCTGACTTGATTTAATTTTGTTTAGCTGGGGCTGTGACCCCCTTTAGCTCCTCCCCGTCCCATGTTAACCATGGGGTAGAGCTCATGTCAGTTGCCTGAATGAACTAAGCAAAATGACTTTGGGAGCAGTATAACTACATTTACACAGGGGCTTTTGCAGGCATAGCTGTCAGCTTAGAGGGCTGGTTATTTCACAGTCCTGACAGGCATTGCTAGGCCAGCAGAACAGAAGTGTAGCCCAGCCTTTAATAAAAGGAATAGAGATTGCAGTGATGGCTTCTTTAATCATTGCCAAAATACCAAGGAAGAAACTGAGAGCAGGCCAGGTCTACACTACAAGCTGTGGTCGACGCAAGTTACATTGGCTTACAGCTGACAACGTTTGTACATCACTCAGGGGTGTGCATACTCATCTGCCTCCATCAGCACTGCGTGTACTCACCAGGAATGCTAGTGTCGGTGTAAAGTACAGTGCACTATGGGGAGTAGCCCAGGGTGACATGCGGTGCTGCCTGGCACTTGGGACATTTTGCAGTGCTTTGTGGGGTAGTACTGACTCACCCAGGCATGTTGGGAGCTAGAGGTCAAGTTTACAGCATGCTACTTTCTTCATCCCATGATGCCATCCATATCCCATAGTTTTCACACCATTTTTTGAAAATCCCACACACCCGGAGAGCTTTTGGTCTCTGGCAGAAGCCTGGAGGCCACAGAGCTCTACACTATTCTCACGAACATTGCAAGTATAGGACAGATGCTTCGTCTGTATTTGCAGACCTGCAGGAAGTACCACGACAACCATGGACACAAGGACTTCTTGGAGGACAGATTGGTGTGGGACAAAGTGAGAACCAATTCAAAGTGGTTGGTGGTGTTCATGGAGCAGCTGCAGACAGTGGGCCCAAGAAATAAGCACTAAATGGAGGGATCACATTGTAATGCAGGTTTGGGATGACGAGCGGCAGCTGCTGAATTTTCGGCCGTTAAAGGCCACATTCCTGGGTCTTTGTGCTGATTTTGGCCCAACCCTCCAGCACATGGACACTAGACTGACTGACAGCGGAGAAGTAAGTGGACATCGCACTCTCGAAGCATGCCATGCCAGATTGCTACTGGTTGGTGGGAAACAATGATGGAGTTGGAAAATCAACAGTGGGGGCTGTTGTCATGCAAGTGTCCAGGGCCATTTATGGTCTTCAGCTACACAGGACTGAGACTCTTAGCAATGTACAGGACGCAGTAGGTGGCTTTGCAGCAGTGGGGTTCCTGAACTGTGTTGGGGTGATAGATATTTTGGCCCTATTTTGGCACCAGCCCACCTTGCCACAGAGGACATCATCAGAAAGAACTGCTTTTCGATGGTGACACAAGCACTGGTGGATCACTGGAGATGCTTCACTGATATCAGTGTGGGCTGGTCAGCTAAAGTGAATGACGCTCGCATCTTTAAGAACACAGGGCTGATCAGGAAGCTGTATACAGGGCCATTCTTTCCAAGCAGCGGATTATCACTGGTGATATTGAAATGCCAGGGGTGATTCTGGGGGACCCAGCCTACCCTTGGCTCATTACGCTGTACACTGGCCACCTCAATAGCACCAACGAGAGATTCAGCTCCTGGCTCAGCAGGTGCAGAATGACAAGTGTTTTTGGTAATCTGAAGGGATGGATGCTGGCAATGTTTACTCATGAGATTGGAACTCAATGAAAAAAAACACATCCCAATGGTTATAGCTGCCTGCTGGGTCCTGCATAATATCTGTGAGGCAAAGAAGGAAAAGCTGCTACTGAGGTAGAGCCCAGCGTGGAGCTATGGAGTTGAGGGATGAGTTGAAAGAGCACTTTAGTGGTCAGTCACAGTAGTGTTCTCTGCTGGAATAGTCTCCAGGCCTGGAGGTTGGGATACTGCTAAGAACTGTGTCATGCTTGTTGTACATTTATAAATATGCCTGGGTATTTTCCTGAAACGATGACCACTGTGTGGAGCTTTGTGTTCATTTACAAGTACTGTTTGTTTTGACTACCGCTATGCATTTGGCAATATTGGTTATGAACTAATAAAGAGAATGTAATTCTCCAAAATCAGAAGTTGGATTTTCTGCACTGTTTCCCCCACACCCCCCAACTCGTGAAAAAATAAACAAAACCCCAGCCAATGTTGTACACATTTTCAACATAACTTAAAAGGTAATAATTTAAAACGCGAAAGGTGAGAAACATTTGTGTCCATCTGAGTGCACAAATGTAGCCAGTTGTGGCCATGCGTACACCAACTCTGCCTCTCACAGGTCAGTCTATGTGAAGCTGTGCCTGACAGGGAGTGCTGGGGTGAGGATCTGGCTATGTAGTCTGTCGGGGTGATGTAGGGAGCATTGACATTCTAGGGGGAATGGGAGGGAACCCCTCAAGGTTTCCATGACAGAAGCTGCTGATAAAAACAGACAGATGTACCACCTAGCACAGGAACTAGGGCCACTCAGGGAATTTAGTAGGCAGCAGGCTTAAAAAAACCCTAAGGAAGTACTTCTTCACGCAACGCATAGTCAACTTGTGGAGCTTGTTGCCGGGGGATGTTGTGAAAGCCAAAACTATAACTGGGTTTAAAAAAGAATTAGAGAAGTTCATGCAGATTAAGTCCGTCAATGGTTATTAGATAAAATGGTCAGGGATGCAAGCCCATGCTCTGGGTGTCCCTAGCCTCTGTTTTCCAGAAGCTGGGAGTGAGTGACTCGGGATGGATCATTTGATGATTGCCTGTTCTGTTCATTCCCCCTGAAGCACCTGGCATGGACCACTGTCAGAAGACAGGATGCTGGGTTAGATGGATCATTGGTCTGACTCAGTATGGATGTTCTTATGTTGTTATTGAATTTACAGTCACAATGGAAAGGGGAGGATAAGTTTCAAAACTCCCTTCCCTTATTCCCATAAAAAATGTTTAATAAGAAATGCTTAATGATGCTTCTGGTGTGGAGCACCTCAGAACAGCAAGCATGGCTGAGGGGATGAGGGGAGGAAAGGTTTTGTGTTGCGGGAAGCTATAAAATGTTGGTCATTAGTTCCCAGGGTACAAGTACAGGGCAATGGCCGTGAACACTGGCACTGTTTTCCACAGGGGTGGTGATTTTAGTTGATCTCACACTCTTGGGGAGCACAAAGATACAGAGAGCTCAGCTGCCCGGGCCCATATGCCGCTAGCCCTGTTATGGCCATGGTGCCAGCCAAACTCATTGCAGAGCGGCATGGGAAAGCGTCCTACCATGCAGGAGGAAATCAGGCAGCCTTCCCTAGTAATCTTTGGTAGAGAATTGCAGAGCGTCTCCTTGAACGTTTCATCGAGATCTCGCAGGAGGATAAAAGGACCTTCTGTATGTACATGACAAACTGCTCCGCAGGATCCCGCCTCCTCCTCCCCCCCCCCCCCAGCGCCGTCCCTCCTAACCCAACAGGGGACTGGAAAGCAAATGCCAGCTCTACCTCTGCTCTACTGCTCCTGCATCTCAGAGAAGTAAACCAGTGAAAAGTCCATACCTTTGTCCGGTTAGCCTGGGGGTGGGTCTGGCACCACCTTTCAATTTAAGCATTGTAGTGTAAGGAAAAATGCAGGCACACACTCACCTGAGTTCCCTTCCCTTTCATCAGGCTCATTCAGCAGGACGGGCTAGATTGTGGCAGAGTCTCAGACAGGTCCTGGCTTGCGACAGGGCTGGATCCCCCTGCCCATGCCTCCTCCTCATGGCAGGGGTCTCTGTCTCAGGCTCCTCTGAAGTATCCATAGACCATGCAGTTCCTTGCAGAAGTGGCAGGTCTTCGTCACAGCACCCAATCGGTTGGTGGCCTTCTGTCCCTGGCCTTGTGGCCAAAGCTCCTTTGCTTTTAACCGGCACTGCTGTTGCTCCCTGCCATGCCCCTTTGCCTGCATCACCCGAGCAATCTGCTTGGAGATGTTCACATTTCTATGGCTTGTCAACAGCCTCTTCTCTCCCCAACCCCAGGAGATGCAATACCAAACCCGGAGTGTGCCCAGTACCCGTCTGTGTGCATGGACCCAGCATGGTTGTTTGGGTAGTTGCACACAAGGTGAGCTGGGCAATCAGAAAAAGCATTTCATAAAGACAGAGGGTTTTAAAGTGGCCGTTGGTCTCTGTGATCCCTAGGCAATGGAGTATAAAATGGAAATCAGAGTGGTCGCTGTCGCGGGGAATGGGCATTATGGGACAACTGCCGGAGGACTGTTAGGGTCACTGCAGGTCATGCAGTGTCTAACCTCGCACTGGGTTGACCATGACTCAACACTGTTAGAGAGGTGGTTTTCTGTCACTCTAACAGGGCGACTGAGTGTAGACGCATACACAAATAGATCATTGCAAGGCAATTTACCTCAACCTAACTTTGTTGTGTAGACCAGCCGCCAGTCAAAAGACCCCCCCACCCCCGATTTTGCAAACCCAGGAGAGTAAGGTAAGTTACCAAATGACAGAGAACAATGACCCACTGCTCTCTACATGCTACAGTAATACAAACCATGATTGCATCAGGGTGAGTTAGCAGGGACTGATCAAAGGGCTGAAGGGATTGAGTTAGGGAGAAAAGATTAAAGGAACTAATACTTTAGCTGGCTAAACAATGACTAATTAGAGAAGGAAGTGGGGACATAGGAGGATCTCCCGGCATGGGAAGAGTATAGACACCCAAGAGGGAAGGAGATAGCATAGCGGGGTATAACTAGGAATAAAGAGATTAAACAGAACTTCTAGAAAAGCGGTTCTCAAACTTTTTGTATTGGTGACCCCTTTCGAATACCATGCCTCTGAATGCGACCCCCCTTAGAAATGAAAATCACACTTTTTATATTTAACATGATGTTAAATACTAAATTTAAACCCTATTACTTAAAATGAATTTACTTTTTCTCACTGCTTTTGAATTAAAATTAAAACACATTTTTATCAAATTAAATATAAGCAGAAAAGTTATTTTTAAGTAGAATTTTATTTTAATACTGGACAGCAATGAATGACCAAAAGCAGCGAAAAATCAGTGAGATGGGTGATGCTGTTTATTTGACACAAGAAGTTTTATTCTTGCTGTTGTTTTAGAAAGGGTGCATCTGATGTCGTTGGTTTCAAGATTTTGTCTTTATTATGAGAATCCACTCTCACATTCACAGGTAGTGGGAAATGGCAGAAAGACTCTTCGGGCCATTTGAGACACCAGCGGGTATTCACTTACCACTGAGCACCAGCACTGGCTTGGAGGCAGCTGTGTGAATTTTGCTTTCACTTCATCATCATTGATCATGTGGACAAACTGTTTCTGTGAGTGAATATCATCAGTAGGTAACTGCTCGGCTGTCGCACTGAGAGGGTTCTTCACCAGGGAATGAAGTGCCAGGACAGCCCTAGGAAGAATGGCACCCTTGGCAAACTTCTATTTGGCGCTCTTTCTTTGGAGGTGGAGTGGAGTTGGGAGTGGAGCTGGAGTGGAGTTGGGGGCTCTGAGGTCCGCACATGGTGGTGATGGGGGCTCACAACCAAGCGCCTGGCCAGGCTCACAACGGGTGGCAGGGCTCGGGGCTGACAACCATGTGTGTGGCAGGGCTGGGGGTTAACAACTTTGTACCTGGTGGAGCTCCTGGCTGATAACCCTCTGCATGGCTGAGCTCCGCCTGACAACCCCAGTACAGGGGTCGGGGCTCACAGTGTCCTGGATGCCCCAGCTCAGGGCTTACCGCCCTGCTCCTGGTTGAAGTCACAGATCATAACACTGTGCCCGGCTGGGGTTGGGGCTTGCAGCACTGCACAAGGGTTGGGGTCAGGGCTTGCAGCCCCGCAGCCCTGCGCCTGGCTGTAGCTCGCAGCCCCGTGGGGGGTAGGAGTCGCAGCTTGCAGCCCCGTGCCTGGCAGGAGCTGGCAGCCTCGCTCCTGGCCAGGGTTGGGGTTGGGGCTCACAGCCCTGCAGCCCCACATGGGGGTCGGAGTCAGGACTTACAGCCCCACATGGGGGGCAAGGTCAAGGCTCACAGCCCTGCAGCCCCACAGGGTGGTTGGGGTCAAGGTTCACAGCTCTCTGTCAATGTCGGGGCTCATGGCTGCAGCCCAGTACAGGGGGCGAGACTTGTGGCTTGCAGCCCTGCTCCTGGCCAGGGTCAGGGTCAGGGTTGGGGTCAGGGCTCTCAGTCCCACACAGGGGGCAGGATCTGGGCTTCCAGCCCCACACGTGGCTCAGGGTCGCAGCTCACAGCCACGCGCTGCTGTCGGGGTGGGGACTCATGACCCCCCACTTAACCAGGTCATGACCTCCCAAGGGGTTGCAACCCCCAGTTTTCAGAGTAGCAGCCATGTTAGTCTGTATTCGCAAAAAGAAAGAGTACCTGTGACACCTTAGAGACTAACAAATTTATTTGAGCCTAACCTTTCGTGAGTTACAGCTCACTTCATCGGATGCACTCAGTGGAAAATACAGTGGGCCCACTGTATTTTGCACTGAGTGCATCTGATGAAGTGAGCTGTAGCTCACAAAAGCTTAGGCTCAAATAAATTTGTTAGTCTCTAAGGTGCCACAAGTACTCCTTTTCTTTTTGCAAATTCCCAGTTTGAGAACCAATAATCTAGAACAATGTGTTATTGGTGGGTGAGCTAAAAATCATGGGATTTGTCTCCCACTGGAAGCGGTGGATGCTGCGTTACTTAGGAAGCTTGTAGATTGAGATTGCCCAAAGTCCTGGAGCAGTGTATGTAGAGACCAGTCTTGCATTGGCCCCTGGTCTGGGCTTTCAGTGGGATTTTACTATGAAAATTAAAGCCACTTTCAAGTTCTAATCAATGCCCTCTTCCATGTTTGTGCAAGATTCCCTGTTACCTCCACACACTGGGAAAAAAAAACAAACTACCCTGAACATGAGTGGAATAGGGTAAGTCAAGCCTGCAAAGGAAACAGCAGCATTGTGAATAAATAGAGTAATTTCTGCCAAAACCTTCCTAGGCTGCCTTCTTCTTCCCACATACAATTGGGAGTCAGAGGGAGAAGAGAATACATTTCAGACTTGATGCCGTTTGTTGGCTGAAGATGGACCATCAATACAGGTGAAGCTGGTAGCATCACCTCAAGTTAAGGTTGCCCCAAAGTTTCCATTATAAGACCCTGTTTTGAATTGCTTATCACGCTGCAAAATTTAAACCATTCGGGCTGAAGTTTTCTATGCCTGCTGTCTGCCTCAAGCTGTACTTTTCCGGGAAGTTTCAGCAGAAACTGTTCAGCTGATTCAGAGAAAGAGATTAGGGAAAAATGAGAGTGACAAGGTGGACGAGTAATATATTTTATTGGACTCAGCTTCTGTTGGTGCAAGAGACAAGCTTTTGAGCTACAGAGCTGTTCTTATTTGAAGAACTCTGTGTAGCTTGAAAGTCTTTCACTCTCACCAACAGAGTTTGGTCCAATAAAAGATGTTATGTCAGCCACCAAAATGGCTATACCAACACTGCAGCCAATATTAGGGGAAAATGTCATTTTGCTCATGTTAAAATTCTTATGACCACTTTGAGAAGCTGTGGAGTAGGAAAATCCACCCAAATTTAGGAGTTACAAGCCTCTGAAAATTGTTGGCAACATATGATCAGTAGAGACTTGTTAGAAGTTGGTAGAAGAGTCAGTCTCTGCCCTGAGCATGCTCCAGCCTAGGTCTGCAGAGACTTCATTGCAGTTGCTCCTCCTGGTACACGGTGGCCCTCGATGCAAAACTGAGCATGGAAGGTGGGTATAATAGGCCAGGGGAGGCTAAGCCTCCCCAAGCCGAGCCCTGACCCTGCCTATGCTCTGCCCTCTCCCCCATGCCAGTGCCCAAGCCAGTGGAAACTCAGCTCTGCTGCTGTCTGGAGGCCTGGCACTAGGGGTGGCCCGGCACTGGGGCAGTCCAGCAGCCCACTGCTGGTGCTGGCCAGGGGCCCAGGGCAGTTCGACTAGGACTCCTCTGGCTGTGGAGAGGGAGTGGGCACTCGGGACTCCAGTGGACAGAGGGTAGGGGTAGGGCCTTTGGTGCAAGGGGCAGGGCTGCATGGCTAGCCTCCCGGAAGGAGGGGCTCACGCGCCACCCATGGCATGGAGACGGTCTTTCCTGTGCTTCCAAGTTTTTCCTGCTGGTACTCAGGTTGCATGGAGGAGTCAGGAGCTGAGGCAGCCTGGAGGGAGTAGGAACAGAGCACAGGGCCAGAAGGGTCTGTACACTGCCCTCCAAAACCTGGCACAGGATCCTTAATGTCCCTCTAGTTTGCTGGTCTGCCATCCCACACACATGGCAAGAACGGCTCTGCACCGTGTGCCTGCTTACCAATGGTGCAGGTAGGGAAAGGGTAGAATAGGGACTGTCACGGGGCGTGGTGGTGCACACTGCCCACTGTGGACAGAGGGTGTGTTTACAGTCGACAGAACTGGCAATTCTTTAGGCCCACTTTCGAAGGAAAAACCATTACACTGTGTCCAAAATAGTGTATAAGACTCTGCACAATCAACACACACATGTTCGGTCACTTTGGCCAGTTTTCCTGCCCCTGGAGCCAGTATCTCCCACTTGGATTGCAGCTGAAGCACTCTCTGGAAAGGCCCTTTAGTGATGCTTCAGAAAGCATGAGACACATGGAGTTAGGCAGCCAGCAGTACCCCCAAACCAACAGAGGACTGGGGGAGGGAGCAGGTGAATAGATTTTGTTAAACAAACCAACATGCAGCCCCAGAGCTACCCTCCCACACACCACTCACAGTCCACTGGTTTGAAATATGGTCATTTAATAAAATTTTCTTTTTAAAATAATACAATTCATACAACAATTACGGTTTCGGGTCAAGAATTGACATTAACACACTACGTACGGTAAAGGATAAGGAATCGTAAAGTGACAACGTAGCCATAAAATCGTGTGATCAAGGCTTTAGTCTACGCACGGCTGTGCCAGCGTCACACAGCTGTTCACACACACAGTGCCAATTGGGGGCTATAAAATTGACCCGGGTTCTGCCATGCACAGTGTATTTCCAGGGGCACCGTGGTGCAGTCTGATTCACTAGTGGATGACGTGTGGAGTTCTTCCCTGCAGGGCTAGGTGCGTGTGCCTCACACACTTGCAAAGGTTCCAGCTCCTCTCCAAACCGTTAACTCAGGGACCAACGGGAGGGGTGAAGGCAGGAAGCGACACAGTGAACTCAACGTTCCACGCATGGGATTTGGATATGGAGCCACGTGAGTGAAACAACCTGAGATTCAACTTTGGGCTAGATCCTGTATGCACTGGGTGTGCTCAGCCAGGGGTGTGCATGGGGGCCTCTGGAGCCAAACAAGAAAGCTTTGAGGGGAGGGGTTAGCCACAGGGTGTGGGGATGTATTGCACCCCTACTGCACCCTCAGAAATGGGCAGAGCTTTAAAGGGCCCTGCTTCCCATGCACTGTGATTGGCCTGTTAGTCACTCGCACAAGCAGCCGTGACTCAGGTGAGCTACTGAGGCAGGGTTAAGAGAGAAGCTGTGGCCTGGACAATATTAGCGTGGGGCCCAAGGCTAGTATGGAGGTATCCCAGCATATTCCGCTCCATAGGCCAGGCCTTTGTGTTCAGACTTGAAGGGAAGTAGAAACATGCTCCATTTTAGGCAAACGGGGTGTAGCTCCTGGCAGCCCGCAGAGCGGCCAAGTTTGCACAGGTGCACTGCCAGTGCTTGTTCAGGGAAAGGGCTCACGGCCATGGGACACAGTGCCATGGCTGAGAACGGGTGTGCAAATGGGGCAGCGGTTTAAAGAATCTCTAGTCCTGCTATGACCGTCTGTGAAGCCGCCAGGACACGGCTCCTCTCCCCGGCTGCTGTCATTCAGCATGCTGCTCTATCAGGCGGTAGGAAGGAAAAGCTCCAGAAATAAGCAATATGCCTCCTGCCTAGCCCCCTGCCCCTGCGTGATCCCTCCCGCGGACTGCCAGGGGCTGGGAACCGTCGAAAAGTTACACCTCTGACATTTCTGAACAAGTGATCGTTTGCTGCTTTTCCCATTAGAGAGACGAGGCCGTCATGTCACGCCTGTGATGGCATTGGAAAGGGCGGTGCGGGGCTACTCGCTGCTGGGGTTTGTCACTGTGGAATTCACTCTTTTCCTAGAAACCATGCACAGATGTTTGTTTTTCTTTTTGCTCCCAGGGCAGGTAGGCCAGAGAGCCCATCAGAGAGCATTTCCAGCCACTAACCCACAGCACTGGGGTCAGGCAGCAGTTGGGCAGTGCACACACTCCACCACTTTCTGTTTCACAGCAACTGATGAAATCAACCAGAGAGGCCAGAGGCTTATTTTAATGAGCAAATCAAAGAGTCTAGCCCGCTGAGAAATCCACCATCAGAAACCTGCATGGCTGATTTATTGGACAAACTGTTTTATACAACAGAAGAGAAAAGATGGACAGAAAGGTGTGCGCGCCCTGGCCAAATTGCTAGTTGGAAAATGCTACAAACATGGAATTATAAAACCCGCATCACAGCAGAATTTGGTGATAGGGCAAACTTGCTGTATCAGACCCCAACTCCCAGGGACAGCGAGACAAAGGCACCGAGTCTAGAGTCACACAAATGGGAAGTCAGAAACCAAGTGTGATTTGGGGTGGGGTATCCCCCTGTTTGCTCACTGGGATGGGCCAATCCATGAACTAAGCTGACTCCACAGATCAAGGACAATGTGCTACAGGGAGAGCTGGTTCCCATTTCGCTAAGTTCCCACCCATGGCTCCTTTTGCTCCTGCTTTTGGCATGATGACAAGTAACCTGGGCACCAAGGGCTCTCTAGTCTCTTGGCTGGAGAGGATTTCTGCTGGAGGGGCGCAGTGGGATTCAGCCACGAGGAAGGACTGTGGCTCTTTTCACCAGGTTTACATGAGACTTTTCTCGGAAAGTTTCCCACCAGTTTGGCTGCGAGCACTAGCGCACCCTGGGCTCCAGCTGGCTGCCAGCGTCTGCCACCATGTCAGTCACCTCTGCTCCCGCTAGGCTACCACTGCTGTGGTAGCACTGGTGTTTGCAAGGGTCAGGTGGGACGTTTTCCAGAGCACCAGGGAGTGAAGCTAAGGCCCTTGCTTCGCTGTTCACTCCTTGATCCCCTCTAGAGGTCCCTTCCCAGGACCCCTTTGCACCTGCTGTACCACTCGTATTCCCCACCCCGCAAATAACAAATAAAACAAACCTGAAAGTGGAGACATTGCTACCCCTTGCGCTATCACTCAGCCAACCAGCTCCCACCTCCAGAGGAACCAGCTCTCCTAGCAGCTGAAATAATACAGGGAACACAGGGCAGGGAACAAGTGAGATCACAACAGAAAGAACAAGGAGAAGCTGGAAGCAGGAGTGAGCCCCCCAAAGCTGTCAGCAGGTGTGTACTGAGCGGGGTCTAACAGTCTGGCGGTGGATTCTGGGAATCCGCGCACTGAGGGCAGCCTCGTCCGGAGTCCCTCGGGAGGAGCCGAGTTGCTGGAGTTCTGCCTCGTCAGGTTTTTGGCATTCTGCATACCGGTCCATCACGAGCTCGGGAGAGAGGTTACTGGTGTGACTTGGGGCCCGTAGGGGGTAAGGTAGAGTCGTCAAAGAGGGGGTTCTTCACTTCCATTTCTCCAGTCTGCAGTGTTTGGCAGGGAAAGAAGATGGAGGGGTGGAGCCAGCAGGTTAGAGGTCACAGCAGCTTAGGTCAGCCCCCCTCGCTCTGAGCCACTGTTTATTATGACCCAATAGCCTCCCCACCTCATTCTCCCACCAGACAGTGCAGCAGTGCCACTTTTGTTAGCAATTGTATCGCAGAAGTGCCTAGAGGCTCCGGCCAAGATCAGGGCCCTGTTGCGCCGGGTGTTGTGCCGACACACAGCAAGGGAGTCCATGCCCTGACTTAGATGGGGCCCCATTGTGCCAGGCGCTGCACCGACACACAGCGAGAGAGAGTCCTGCCCCGTAGTGTAGATGCAGCCAACTGCAAACATTCTTCCATTGACCACACTGCATTTACACCAGGGGCTAGGTCACCATAGTTGCAATGCTCCGGGATGTCACAACCCTGAGCACCAGAGTGACGTCAACCTAATATGTAAGCGGAGGCCGTGCCTTAGACTGTGTTCTCACCAGCAGTGCTTTACCAGGATCGCTGTACCTATATACTATACGGCCAAAGCCTTCCTAGCATTGACACAGCTCGACTGGTAACGCTGGGCTTTGTACCAGTAAAACAGAGCCACCCCTCAGGAGCGAAACAAGCTGCACCAGTAAACCTGTGATTTTGCCATCGCTGCTACGTCTACACGAGGGATGTGCATTGATCTGGGATCACAGCTCCCCACACCCCTCACAGACGTCACTATGCCAGCAAAGTCTGCAGCACAGACTGGCCCGAGGCCTGGTCTACGCCGAGATGTCCAGCTACGGCACTCAGGGGCTGTGAAAAACGTTGTGCCCTCGATTTTGTAGTTAGGTCAGCCTAGCCCCAGGTATCGACGTGATTAGGTTGTTGGAAGATTTCTTTCATTGACCTAGCTGCCACCTCTTGGAGAGATGGATTACATATGTAATGGAAACCCCCTTCCATCCAGGTAGGAAGCATCTACGCCGAGGTGCGACAGCACCTGCGCCGCTGTAGTGTAGACATAACTGGAGGCCACTGCCCTGGGCTCTGTGTCTCGCTGCTACGGGGTTGGGGTTTGGGAAGGGACATAGCTGGGATTGGGTCCCGGGGGGTCCCATCCTGTGCTCTATCCACTGGCCCACGCAGCGGCTCCCAGAGACGTCACATGAGCTGTAGCTCACGAAAGCTTATGCTCTAATAAATTTGTTAGTCTCTAAGGTGCCACAAGTACTCCTTTTCTTATTCTGAAGTGGGGCATTGTAGGAGCAGAATATGGAACTTCCCTGAGGCTGGGTCCCACCCTGGCTTTGTGAGGAGGGGCGGGAGCAGGCGTAGATGGTATAGACTCTGGTGCCCTTGACTTCTGCCCACCCTTCCTGTGCTGAGTGGACAGTCTGACCTGCCCGAGCTGCGTTGATCACAGGACTTTTGGACGTGGGCTTTGGCCACGTTATCCAGGAGATGTAACCAGTGACCAGCCGGGGTCGGAGCTGCCATATAAGATGATTGGTGGGGGAGCAGGGTGAGAGAGAGCACACAGCTGGGGATCTCTCAGATGGACAAATCTGAAGGTGCTGCCTCTCAGTAGGGAAGGGGAAGGGGGAGGGAGAGGAAACACAGCCCCACTGAGGCCCTACTACTGTCGCCTTTGGGGGACGCCGCTGTAGGCCAGCTTTACAAAACCAGCCCATGAGCCAGCGTTTGCAGCTCTGCAGGAACCAGGAGCTGAAAATCTGACCGGAACCAGCTGTTTATTCCCCAGACTGCCAGTATGCACCCTTGAATGGGCTGTAAAGATGTAATGATGACCCTTAATCTAGGCCCTGATGATCTGGTAGGGACAGCGATTACCATGTGAAAGGCTGCACTCAAGCTCCCTTTCTGAGTCACTGTGCTTTTTGCACTGTAGCTTGTAACAAGGCGGGTAGGCGCTGCCACTGGTGGGGGAGGGGGGGCACTGTCACCAAGCCCAGGAAAAGACTCTCGGGGTTTGCAGCTGAGGCTCCCTTAAAGCACATCAGCCAGAAAACCCCATCTGGGGGGTTACACTGGTCAGTATCTCCAGGGAGGGAGCAAACCTGGTTTCCTTGCCTGATCTAATCAGTATCACCCAGCGGCCCCTTGCCTAGTTAGCTGACAGATGGGACGTGCCCCACTCCATTCCTGCACTCAGTGGGGGAGAGATTCAGAACAAGCAGTGACCAGACACAGCCAGTTACTGGGTCTCCACCCACAGGCTGAGGCTTGGTCTATGCTTCAAATTAGGTCAACAGAGCTATGGTGCTCAAGGGTGTGAAAAATAAAAATCCACTGCCGTAGCTATGCTGTCCCACCCCCAGCAAAGATGCGGGTAGGTCCTATTGACCTGGCTGCTGTAGTTAATCCACCTCCCCGAGAAGTGGTAGAAGAATTCTTCCCCACCACACTTCTAAGTGACATAGTTAAGCCAACCTAACCCCTGGTGTAGATAGAAGAATTCTTCCATCAACCTAACGACCACCTCTTAGAGTGGTTAACTACCCTGGATTAACTACCCTGATGGTAAACTATCCCTCTGGTCCCTGCAGCGAGCGTCTACAATGCAGCATTTCCTGTGTAGATAAGCCCTCAGTTTTGACTTAATCTTTTTATATTGATTATAAATGGCCAGCAAATATGTATCGTTACTATATCATTCACATACAAGTTGGAACGTAACATTTCAACCTTAGTAAAGCTTTTTGCTAATTTCTCATTGAAGGCTTCGACTAAACGGATACACCCCCACGACACATTTGGGTTTCGAAGCAGCCAGCCAACTCTATTAAGCGGCAGGGTCTGGATCCTGAACAGGATCACTGGGGAGCTTCTTGGGGGGCCGCCTTCAGCTTAGGTTGAATCCCCTTCTGTGTGAAGGGAAGTCAAGAGGAGACTGGTAGGATGGGGATCTCAAGGAGGAGATTTTGCACAAGAGCCATTTTTAAAAGGTCTCATTGCAAAGAACAGTCAACTCGTTCTTTGTAAGGGAGAGGGTTTTGGAACTGCCTGAGAGCAGGGATCCCATTCCTCCTCCCCGTCTGCCCAGTGCCTGAGGGCCCAGCAGGTTCAGGGAGCGCCAGCTCAAGTGGCTCCCGAGGTAACTCGCAGGCTCTGAGGTGTGATGGCTGCAAGGGAGCATTGAGAGGAAAGGGGCGGAGGAAGGGCACACATTGCCAACTTACAGGAGCCAGCCCTGGGCACTCGTACACCGTGAAATCACCGTCTTCATTCTCTTCGTCGGAGGATGCTGAGTCAGGCAGTTTGGGCTCCTCTTTATGCCTGAAAAGAGAGAGGCACGTAGAGATGGAGGTGAAATCCACAGGGGCAATTTCCTCTCCAGCTGCAACAACGCAAACCTAGCACTGATTAGCAAAGCAGACCCTCCAGCTAGAAGGTTGAAGCAAATGGGGATTCCCAGCACCATCCTGTTGGCACCCTCCCCCCCGCCCGGGCATTTCCTGAACTGCAAGGGGAACGTCTTCAGAGAGCTCCCGATCCCAGCTCTGAACTGGGGTGATCCTTGTTCCGGACTGACCCTTGTTAACAGCCGGCAGCTGGCAAGGCTGTTGCTGCTTTCTCAGAGAGCAGGAAGGAGTCACTTACTTTTCCATGGAGAGCATCTGCTGTTTCTGGTGTTGGTAGTGATACATCTGGGCGCTCTGAGCCAGCTTCTGATCCCCAGGCTTTAAAAGAAAAAACAGGAGATGTGAACACAGTTCTCCAGAGAGTGATTAGCTTTCCATGGCCCACAGAGCCTCCAATACAGACCGGAGCCCAGGGTGAGAGACAGGTTTTAACATTACTACAGATGACTTCTTTTAAAATACCTCTGCGGCACACCCACTCCCCCTTTGTGTTTCACCAATCTTTCTAGAATTCATATAGCGTTTGCTCACAAAGTACAACCTCAAGTGTTAAAAATGGACCATGCTGCCAACGGGTTTGACAGAAAGTCCAGAGCGGCTTACCGAGATCTTGTCGTATGGCAGGGGGCCAGGTAGCTTCTGAGCTGGGTAATCTGTTTTCTGAGCTAGTCTGATTTCCTTCTGCAGCCTACAGAGGGGACAAGACACTGGGTAAGCAGGAATGATTTAAAGGGACAGGCCCCACATTAAATCTATCCACCTTCTTAGCTTTCTCAAATTCCCTTTTCAACCATTCCCCCCTTAGAACCAACCTACCATGGCTTGGGGCTGCAGCAATGAAAATTCCTACCTGCAATTCCATAACAAACCTAAGGGTGTGAGTTCACCCACCAGGACAGGTACTACACACACGCTGAGCTAAAAACCATCTGAGCATCTATCTGCTTGTTGGTTCTGATCAGGCTGGAAGCACTGAAACACAATTCTTCCACTCACAGGTCTGGAGAGAAGCAGTCTTGTACCTTTCAGTGGCATGCCTGTTCTCCAGAGCTGAGCAGAGAGGCCAAGCATGGGTCAGGGCCACAGAAGTATAATGAATAGTGTAGAGAAGCGGCAAAGAGTCCTGTGGCACCTTATAGACTAACAGACGTATTGGAGCATAAGCTTTTGTGGGTGAACACCCACTTTGTTGGATGCATGCTTATGCTCCAATACGTCTGTCTATAAGGTGCCACAGGACTCTTTGTCGCTTTTACAGATCCAGACTAACACGGCTACCCTTCTGATACTTGAGTGTAGAGAAGGCTGATCGGGAGCTTCTGTTCTGCCTGTCCCACAGCACAAGAACAAGGGGATGTTCAATGAATCAGAGCAGGAAATTCAGAACTGATCAAAGGAAATGGTTTCCTGAATGTGGAATTAGCTTGTGGAACTCTCAGCCACAGGCTGTCAGTGAGGCCAAGAACTTAGGGACTGGAGGTTTATACGGATAACAAGAACATCCAAAATTCTCATTGCTCACGCTAACGTGTGTTGGAAGGAATATTAAATCTCATGCTTTAGAGCAAAAGCTAATCTCTCTGAGTGCTGGGGAACAGGAGGGAATCTTCATGAGGGACACATTATTCCACATGTGCCTCCTACATGGTTTCTCTTGCTCCTTCCCCTGAAGTATCCGGTGCTGGCCACTATCAAAGACAGGACATGGGGTGAATCCAGTCTAGCAGTGCCCATGTTCTTATGAGTTAATTCCATTCATTGCAGCACCAAGCCATTTAACACTGGTCTAGCACTCACCTCCATGCAATCAACGCAGCATTTGTGTGGACTGAGCCAGGGTGTGTGATCTGCTCACAGAAAGCAGGGCAGGAGTCTTCCTGGTTTCAGGTGGTTACCCTAGACCCTTATGTACCGGGTAAGTTCATTGGAACAGGGGCTGTTTGTACAGCGCCTACCATAACGGGGCCCTGGCCCATGCCTGGGATTTCTACGTGTCCCTGCAACACAATAAGTAATTGCAGCTAGAAAGTCTCCTTCTGACACTGTCTCCTAGGATATATTAATTGGCCGTCACAAGTGACAGTCTATCCAAGCATGTGGCACCTCTCTGCCCTAAAACTTTTCTCACGAGTGGCTCACATCCATCCACCCGGGCTATAGAGCGCCCATCACCACTGCGCCTTACAATGATTGGTACGGAGTATCTGATAGGACACTGGGCCCACTCTCTCTTGCTTTAGGCATTTTATCTCCCCCATTTGCCTCCTGTGGGTGCAGATGGAGATGCGTTTTGCACCATGCCAGGTGAAGACTTAGCCTGAGGTCCCTAGCCCAAGCTGAGCTACTTCTCTCTTAAAATCCTTTCCCTCTCAATTGCACAGAAGTCCAGGCACAAATTCAGCAGGACACCAGGTGGCGGCCCAGCGGTTTGCTGGAGAAGATCCCTGCTGGCTTACCTGCACCAGCAGATCGCAGCCACAATTAAAGCAACAATGCCGGCAACAGAGAACACCACGATCATCCCTGCAGAGGAAGGAATACAGCGCAGAGCTCGTCACCTGGCCGCTACTGACCAAGCTAGCCCAAAACAGACAGAGGGGGTTGTTATGGGCTGGGATGGTTTGCCCTCCCTGCCCTTTCAGTAACTAACCCGTTCAAGTCCTGTAACGCCTATCCCGCTGGGCACTATCGCTTACAGGCACCCAGAGTGCAGCAGCTTCAATGCCTGTTGTTGTACGGGTACATATGACAGTGAACCTGGTCACTCCACGGATGCAAGTATTGTCGGTCTCATAAGCAAACTGAATTCCATCTCTCCCCACTGGTAAATGCAACAAACTCCCAGGAGAGACCAGCCTGAGCTGCAAAGCTCCTCTTCGGAGCCAAACTGCCCCTTGGCCCATCACAGACACAGCGGCAAGCCCCAAGGTGCTAAATCAGCTCCCGCACCCCCGCACCGCCTGGATCGTGCCCATCTCTAGCTCTGAACTCCAAAGGGAACCCTGCACCTACCGAGTATGAGGAGGTCATTGGAAGTGACATGGAACACCTCCACTGGAGAACTCTTTGCTCTCTTGGTGGTAGTGGTGGGATGAGATGTCACAGCCCTGTGGCTTGCTCTGTTCCTCTGGGGGGACTCAATGGCTTCAGGATGCTTCCCTGCCAGGGTGGCTGTGCAAGAAAGCAGAGACCACGAGCATCAGCAGAGGCAGCGGGGCCCCGCAGCACCCAGCTCTGGGGCAGGCAGTGGAGATATGGACAAAAGTGAAAACCATTCGCTACCCCCATTGGTGTTGTCATAAATATAAAGGGAAGGGTAACCACCTTTCTGAATAAGGTGCTATAAAATCCCTCCTGGCCAGAGGCAACATCCTGTTACCTGTAAAGGGTTAAGAAGCTCAGCTAACCTGGCTGGCACCTGACCCAAAGGATCAATAAGGGGACAAGATACTTTCAAATCTTGGGGGGGAGGGGAAGGTTTTTGTTTGTGCTCTTTGTTTATGGGTTGTTCTCTCTTGGGACTGAGAGAGGCCAGACAGAAATCCATCTTCTCCAACCCATCCTAATCCAAGTCTCCAATATTGCAACCAGTATAGATAAGCCAGGCAAGGCAGATTAGTTTATCTTTTGTTTTATGTGAATTTTCCCTGTGTTAAGAGGGAGGTTTATTCCTGTTTTCTGTAACTTTAAGGTTTTGCCTAGAGGGATGCTCTGTGTTTTGAATCTGAATACCCTGTAAAGTATTTTCCATCCTGATTTTACAGAGATGATTTTTACCTTTCTTTTAAGAACCTGACTGATTTTTCCATTGTTCCAAGATCCAGAGGTTTGGGTCTTTGATGATTTTGTAACAAATTGGTTAGGATATTATTCTCAAGCCTCCCCAGGAAAGGGGATATGTAGGGCTTGGGGGGATATTTTGGGGGAAAACGTCTCCAAATGGTCTCTTTCCCTGTTCTTTGTTTAAAACGTTTGGTGGTGGCAGAATACAGTTCAAGAACAAGGCAAAGTTTGTACCTTGGGGAAGTTTTTAACCTAAGCTGTTAAGAATAAGCTTAGGGGGTCTTTCATGAGGGTCCCCACATCTGTACCCTAGAGTTCAGAGTGGGGAAGGAACCCTGACAGGTGTTTAATGCTTTAGCACCAACCAGAACGTGCCGTCTTGCTGTTCACAGGGATGCAATACAGAACCCCAGAACATACGGACCGGAAAGTCCGCAACGTACCCCTTGCTAATAGAGGAGCTAGATCCTTAACTCCCACTTCAGCCAATGGGTCTTATGCTACGACCACAGGATCAGGCCCGTAGCTGGTGGGGAAATCACTTGTGGAATAAATGTGAAATCAGCAGCTGCTCTTCTCCATTCTAGCACTTGTGCTCCCCATTATAAAATACAGCCATAAAAGGCAACTTTATTGCCCTGGCATCAGCAGTTTGGGTGCCTCTTACATTAGGAAATGAAGCTACGAAATCTTTCAAGAAATCCCAGCTCATGGGATGGAAAAGGGAGGAAGAGAAGACAAAATTTCCAAGGTAGGGAATATCTCTCCCCAAAACCATGTCTCTTTCCTCCGGTCACCAAACACGCAGCACTTCTAGAGCATCTTTCATCTAGAATCTCATGGGAGAGGTCATCCCTCTTTTACAAATCGAGAAACGGAGGCACACAGAGGTTAAGGGAGTTCCTCAAGGTCACACAGAATTGTAGTCGAGCCAGGAATAGACCCCGGTCCCCTGCTCTAACCACTAGCCTGCACTGCCTTTCATGCCTAGAGGATGGGAGTCTCGAGTTTGTTTCCAAATGAGGGAGCACACATGTTCTCCAGGCCCTGGGCTTTGCTCCTCCTGAATTCAGGAGCCCTGTAATATGGTGTTTGCAGAGCAATGAAAACTCCATGGCCTGCTCTCCCCCCAACTCAGCCAGCCAGGAAATGCTAAAAACACTTCCCTAGAAACCTAGTAATTCAGGACAGGAACTTAAGCACCAATCTATTAAATCGGCAGCAGAGACAGTAAAACAGAACCCTCAATAAGCAGGACATTTCAGAGGGCTCATGTTTATTTACTTTCCACGGTTTTCAGCTTTTGAGAGGAGAGTCTGAGTTGTTGATCACAGGGGTTTTGTCTGAACTTTGGGACCGTTGGCCTCAGAGTCACTAAACGTGGAAAGCAGTGCAATTGCATGAAAGCGGCTGGGAGAACAGGCTAAGGAGAGTAGGCAGATGACTTCTGGACTCACCATCCTGGAGCAGATGGAGGCGAGCGGCATCCTGCCTGGCCAGCACGTCGGCTAAGAAGTCAATTTCCTCCTCTAGGTTGGGAACAGAAGTTCTCCCTGAGGAAAGAGAGAAAACTGCTGTAATGGTTTATTGCTACGGAGCATCTGGGGCTTACGGTTCCCAAAGGAATGGTCAGCTGCCCACAGCAACATGTGCATTATACAGGGCAAGGCTCTCTGGCAAGAGAGTGACAGCTTGGAGCTTGGAGCTCCTGCAGGAGCAGTTGCCTCCGCAGGCAAGTATGAAGCACACTCCGCTAATAGAAGGCAGGGGCTCTGAAACTGGGGGTCGCGAATACATGCACAAAACAGAGCAACTGCAATAAAATATATTTTTTAAATCTAGTGTTTTAGAAAATGACACACTCCTTTCTATCACAATGTAGAGTATTTACTTCAAAAAGTGTTGCAAACACACAATGCAGCGATTGCTGTTCCTAAACAACATGTATATTTGTATTAGCCACACTAAGGAAATTGGACTCTGGGGATTGTAGTATCATGGGTGCAGGTTTGTTGTCTTGAGACTAAAAAGGTGGGACTGAGACAACATTAGAGGGCTTGATTGTTGCATTAAGCTGCAGACCAATCAGAACACTGAGATCGGCAAAAAAAAAAAAAAAAAGTAATTTATAATGTAACAGCCAGACACACAGGCAGGTGTGGCACTGTGGGAGTGCTTATAGCAGTTATAGCCACCTCAAAATTTGCCTTAGCCCCTGTGCCCATCTCTCCCAGCGCAAAGGTCTAACATTATGCAGCAGGAAGGCTGGCATGGTATGGCACTGCCACCCTTCTGCAATTCTGTGCTGCTGCTGGGGGTGGTGCTGCCTTCAGAGTTGGGGACCCAGCCTGCAGCCCTGCTCTCTGGCTGCCAAGTTCTGAAGGCAGCGCTGCCACCAGCAGCAGCACAGAATTGCAGAAGGGTGGCAATGGGGCACTAAGTCTGCTGTGAAAAGTGATATTGACAAAATTTCTTTGCGCCCTCCCAGTGTTAAACAGTAAAAATTTCTAAAAATAACTTTTCTGCTTATAATTATAATCATTTGATAAAAATGTTTTAGTTTTAAATGTAAAAGCAATGAGAAAACAAATTCATTTTAACCAATAGGGTTATACATTTAGCATTTAAAAATGTTAAATATAAAAAATGTGTTTTTAATTGATAAGGGCAGTGGGAGGCGGTTGCACTCAGAGGCTTGTTGTGTGAAAAGGGTCGTCAATACAGAAAGTTTGAGAACCACTGTGCTAAATCCTGCAGCCTGTAGGTGAGTGTAGTCAGTGGGTCTTGTGTTGGGATTGCAGGACTGGGCCTTTAGCTGGTGAGAACGGCTGAGAAGAAACAGAACCCACCTGCCTCCCTAGCAAGTGTCTCCACAGTAGCAGTACACTGGCACCCTGTACAAAAAACACTGGCAAATGCCAGGTGACTCTCTCCAAGACCTGTAATTCAGACTCTGAGCCCCCCAAAACACACAGATAATAGTTGAGGGGCTGTGGGTGTCACCTCTCCCCCCCCGAAAGAGATTTTAAGCAAAACTCAGAAAAATCCCACTGGTAGGCTGGAAATATTTCACTGCTCCGAGGGAATCAGAAGGCGGTGGCGAGCAGAAAGGAAGTCACAGCCAAGACAGCCTTCGGTACAGGTTTCTCACATTGTGATCATAGCCATTAGTCCCAGATAAACCCCATCAGAGCAAATCCAGAACCCTAAAATGGCAAGGTCTAGCCTACAAGTGTATATCAGCCATTGAACTAATTAAAAATGTTTTATTAAAGCTAGTGTTAAAATTGTCTAATACACAGTCTAAAAAGAGTTTCTATACATCTGGCTGTAACACTTGAATTATCCAAAAGTACAAAGCTTGGTTTTAAAAGCCATAAAATTCATATAGTATATAATCTGCAATATCTCAAATGAAGGTTAATAAATGTAATGATCCAGTTTAAATACTAGTATCCAGATATTCCGATACATCATTCACAAAAACTTACGCTAAGAATAGTTTGTGGAAAGCAAATATAGCAGTGAGTGAAGACTGTCCCTCAGTAATTGGGAATTTAGGATAGGGTGTCCCTCCATAAATACAATCCATTAGAGAAGTATTTCAGTTACTTTCCTGACTTTGCTTCTCAATGGCATGCTAGCTCAAAAACCAAGAGAAATATTTGCTGCAATCACAAGGCTAAGATGAAAAACACGTCTATTTAGAAGCTACCTGGGAAATGTCCCTCTGCATTTGTTAGCGAAAGACAACAAAGGTACAAACCTTTTACACGTTATAGCAGTGATTGTAGGGTCTCTCTTGAAATCACACAGCTGGTGATGGAGCCAGAGTGGGTCTGGGCATCAGAGGAAAGGTAGAGTAGGGTAGACTATGACCAGCTAGTGTGTTTAAACACAACTGACTCTATCAACACTAGGGGAAAAGTCCTGTCTGAAATGGTGTTAGCTAACACATTTTCTAACATACCCTTTTCCCTCTACTCTAGATGTGGCCCTGGAGTAGATGCTGGGTTCTCTGCATTTTGGACACCGGATATTTATCTAGACACTCCCTGCCCCGCCACCTTGGAGTTCTGGAGACATCTTGGCTCATTGAGGCTTGCTCCGAACTTGTCCTATGTCATCAGAGCCCCTGGAGGCAGGTAGGAAGCCCTTGGAGCTGGTAGCACTCACCAGAGGAAGAGGCGGTATTATTGAGAAATGGAGGACTTGAAAATTATTTATCTCCATGGAAGATTATTATTAGGTAGGATCTCCTGGGAGGGGCAGGGGATGAGAGAGGGCACTTCGCCCTTACTCCAGATCCTTGGATGAAAGGACATTTTACACGAAGGATTCTCAACTCCTTTCCCTTCAGAATCCAATACCAGCCCTGGTTGGACAAAGCCCAATTTTTCCTGGATGTTGAGGAGGGTTGAGGGGCACAAGGTGCTTCTTAGGCTGGGTGGGGTTTTCATTCAATCATCCCATTGTTCTCAGCCCAGGCAAGTGTTGGATACAGGAGCCACTGGGTGGGATATCACAGCCTGTGTCACACGGGACGTCAGACTAGACAATCACAATGGAACGTCCCTTCTGGCCTTGACATCTATGACTCTATGGCTGACGTGGGGGGGGGAGGCTTCCTGCCAAACATATTTAATGTTTCCGAGTGCATGCAACTTGTAGGTTGGGTGTTGTGCACAAAGATCATAAAGAGCTTCACAAACATCCACCTTCTTAGCATCCCTAGGCTTGGCATAACTTCCATTTGTGTGAAATGTGGGGCTGAGGCACACAGCCTGGCCAAGGAGCAAGTCAATGGCAGCGCTGGAAAAAGAACCCAGGAGTCCTACTCTCCAGTTGGGACGATACTCCATCCGCCCTCCCCTCCATTCTATTTCCAAACATTCCCATGGCTCCACAGCCCTGCAAGAAATACCCTCGGTCCTATAAATGAAACCCACACAGACCATTGGGCATTGAGATGAACGAGAGGCAGATATAAGTTATGTAGAAAGGGAAACCCGGAGGATGTTGTGAAACAGAGCTGGCCGCAGGAGGAAAGAAAAGTGATGAAAGTCGGGGGAACACCATGAACAGGCCCTTCCCCGAAAGGGGCACCGCAATAGTGTTTCTCAAGTCAATAACCCGAGTTCATGGCCTGACCAGGCCTCTGACACACTCAGCAGAGTGACACTGACCAGTGGGGCTGGAATGGACAGGCTGCCTCGGGCCGCACAACGTCCAGCTAAGCGGTGTTTGGCTATCACCCATGCGATGCCTGGGACGGCCCTGGCACTGCACAGGAAAGATGATCTGTCCCTGTTCGGAGGTTAGGGACATAAGGGGAAGTGATGACAGAAACTCAGAAGAAGTGAGGAGAAAGGGCAGCAATTCAGTCCTGCCAGCCCCCACGGCCTCAGCGCTCCAGGCGGGATCACCATCACACACAGGGCCCCTCCCAGCTTCCTTCAGCTCCCTGCATCCTCGCACCAGATCATGTACGTTCACCATGGACCTCCTCCTTGGCCCAGAAGGCAGGGTGGTCTCCGAGCTCTAGGTGGGGGAGGAAGGATCATGAACTCCGGCGTTCTCCAGGGCCAACAGGAGTAAAGGGAGGGGTAATCTTGCACCCATGATTGGACAGACATGAAGACCCCAAAAGTATGGGATAGGGGCCACTGCCCCCTACTGGCTCTGCCCACATTCACCTCGAGGGAATCTTTGCCGTTAGCTCGTGGAGCTGGAGGATGCAGAGAGTCACAAACCAGAGTTTGCCACTGGCTGAGCTAGACACAGAACCTACCTCCTGCCTCTTGGGAGAGGAGATTTGCCTTCACGATGCCACCAGCCGACATGAACCCCTGAAGCCAGCAGCCGCTGCTGTCAGTACAGTCCCGGGCAGAGTGTGAACAGAGGCTGCGCTCAGGGCTCCCCACCCCGCACTTTGAACTCGGAGCATCATCAGGGTGTGCGGTACACAGGCAGTGGCAGAGCCACGGAGAGCACCGTGCTCCTGAGGGCTGCCGAGCCATCGTATGGCACAACGGTGGGCCTCAGGCAGGGGGTGTCTCATTGCCCTGCTGCAGGAGGATGTCAGGCCCAACATGCCAGGCGGGTCTCTCCTGGTGACTCAGCAGCTCATGAGAGGTAGGGAGGGCGAGCTGGCAGGGGCCTGACTGAGTTACCGGCTCCCACCAGCCCCTCACACAGGAGCAAACACGACTTTGCAAACCACACACTGGCGAGCGGGAAGCACTGTGAGCCCCCAGCCCCCTGCACACATGCTAATGAGCTAGCGCCACAGGCTCCAAGACAGATGACTGCCGCCACAGGAAGTCCCCCCCAGGCAGGGCCTGTTTGCCCCCCACCCTGCGCAGAGGGCATCCTCTCGACCCTTCTCCATTTGCAGGTGGGGAGCTGGTGCAAGGGATCTCACTGTCGCATGGGCCTATGCCACATCCCAAGTCACTAGCCCCAACTCCGGCTCAGTGCCACGGCCCCCTGTACTGTGCTCCACTTAGTGGTGGCCGGCACTGCTCTCACCCACATGGGCAGGGTGGTCCCTGGTCAGCACGGCCCTGATCCCCAGCTGCCATAGAGCACACTGCTTCCTGACCTGTCCCATCATTGGACTGCCCTGCCCTGTTCCTCCCAGCCATTACAAACCAGAATCAGACCAAGGCATGGCCGTGCTCCCCAGACCTGCACACAGAGTTTGCAATGTGGACTCCACCTCTGACACCTGCTGCCAGCATCTCAAAGCTCTAACGCCCCCTTCAACCAATGGGCATTGTTTTTAAGTGTCTGCCCAAGGCTCCAAGCATCTTATAGCCATTTGACTACAGCCTGGTTTGAAGTCCCAGATCTTCCTAACACTGCCCTCCCCCTAAACTACCCTACCACCAAGCAGGAAGTGGGGAGCTACAGCACATCTGAGAAGTCAGCAAACCCAGGCACTAATGGGACAAAGGGGCATTGCAACCCCAAAGATCCTTCAGAAAGCGATCTCCCTTCTCTGCCGCCCCAGGAGCCCCTCTACCCCGAGTGCCCCAGCTGACTGCAGCTCCCTGCAGGGATCACACAAAGCCAGGGAGGTCTCAGGGAGCCCGGCCCTAAACCAGCTGGACCCATTACCTTGAACTGCACACAAAACTGAACATGTGGGAGCCAGCCAGCTCTAACAGCTAACAGGCCCTCCACCTGCTCCGGCCCAGCAAGAAATTCCCTACTGGGCTCCAGCAGCATCTCCACCAAGGAGGAGGGGCTATTGGTCTCAATTAGTGGATTATTAACAACTGTATTTTTAGCCTGCAGGATAATCTGTCTGGAAGCCAGGAGAGCTATACCTGCTCCAAAGGGGAGGACTTGGGGCCTTGGCATCTCTTAGTACGTAGCCCCCTCGATGTGTATAGTCCTCCCTGGAGAAGGGAGGGCACAGACAGGTCCTGCCCAGAGGCTTGCAGACCAGGTGGGATACACAACACGGGGCAGGGAGGGGGAGATAGAGGAAGGAGAGTGGCTTGTGATAAGGCGAGGAGGCTCAGCTTTGCACTAGGTGCACATCACCTTAATGCCAGCCCCGTCTTGGACAAAAGGGATTCCCCCCAGAGTAGCCTCACAGGGGCTGGGTTCCAACACTGTGTGTGTCAGTGCAAAGGGCACTGGCCAGCTGGGAAGGGGCCAGCTTATATGTCCAGTTGTGCTTATATGTTCAGTCATCTGTGGGTCACAAGTATCCTATAAGAGACCAGAGCCTGGGGGGAAGGGCAGTGCTGCCTTGGGGGATACCCCATAGGTTGTTGGAGCCCAACTCCCTCCCCCCACAGATTGCTTCCCTGGGCAGAAGGGAAGTGTGTGTTAAGACCCCAGCATAGATGTGACTGGGCTGATGCACTAACCCAGCCCGGCTCTTGGCTGCAAGCCTGGCACACCGTGCAGCCAGCCACAGGGGCCAAACTCTGGCACCCCCCATTGATTTTAATAGGCATCACCGATGTACAGAATGTTCTGAAAGATCAGGCCCATTCATCATCTACAGGGCAATTCCCCATTCACTCCCTGCCCCATCATCCTTGGAAAGCAAACCCTGCCTCATTCCTACCGACTCAGCTCCCAAACGGTCCAGAGGTGGCAACATTCTGCCCCAGCAGTTCTGATCGAGTTAGGTGGTCTCTAGGCGCAACTGCAACATGCATGTTAAATAAGGAGCATATTAACAGGCAGATATATTTACATTTACAGCAAAGTATCATCCTTGGAGCTTTAAAAACAAGGCATTCCAACACTGCACACGCAAGTCAATCAGTTACACAACTGGGAGCCGCTGCTGAAATAAATCTGGCCTGGCCAAACCCCATGATGTGAAACTCATGCTGGGAAGTGCTCATTTTTGATGCATTGTGCAAAGGCTGCTTTCACTACTCAGTGCATATGTCTCTCTCTTTCTCTCTCACACACACACAGGTACACACACAGGGAAATCCTGGCATTTGTTACACTGTTTTTGACTTCAGGGAGAGCTTGCCAGACGCATATCAGAGCCTGCTATTCAGGCACCAGGCTTTTAACAGGATTAAACTCAACTTCAAAGCCAGAAGATGTTAAATGCTCTCTCTTTTTTTCTACCTCTCAATTGCTTCATTCAGCCATGGCTGTCCTCAGTGGGAAGCCTTGGAGGATGAATCAAAACACACAAAAGGGGAAGTGGGACAGAGGCGGGCTCAGCATCTGGATAATTCAAGGTTATAGCAATTACAGGCCCCTTTGGAATTTGTTGTCACTTTGAATGTTTGGAAATAAACATCAAATTCCCTCCCTGTGTTCTTGTACAATAGAACCCCGTCCCCACCCCCAAAACCTAATCCCAGTGACTCAACAATGCTATTTGTGCCACAGTCCAGCTGACTTTACTTCAGTGTGATTTAAAACAAGAGACATTAGAAGTCACAAACAATTCAAACTGATTTAGTTAAAGCTGTGCAAACCTTTATAGTACATGCACTTAAACCAGGTTTACCCTTGCTTACATCAATCTACTTTGCATCTGTTGCCTTGCCAACAGATTTTATGGAGAGTCTTGATTCATATAATTTAGTACAATCTCCTACATAACATAGACCAGAAAGCTTCCCCAAAGTAACTCCTCTGAGCTAGAGCATGTTTCTCACAATATTTAATGTTTTCCTTGAAGCCCCAGCTCCCGGAGTCATGTGATTAGTTGAGAATTTCAGCTTCACCTTTAAAAGTAGGAAATTTCTAGCCCTCAAGTTTGCAGGGCTGAAAGCCTGAACATCTGACCCAAATGCACCCTAAAGGCTCAGAAACCAGAAGGAAAATAAAAAGAACCCCAAATATATTATATTTTTATAAAACTGCATGATTTTTAAGCCAGTCTCATGATTTTTAGGGTCTGAATCATGGTTTTTGAACACCTAGAGTTGGCAATACTGCATCTGATTTACCAAATTAAGCTACACTAATTTAAGCAAAGGTTAACCTGATTTAAGAGCACCTGTATTAGATGTTTTCACAGTTTTAGCTAGATCAATCTAAAATCAGTTTAAAAGAGAAAACCAGTTATACTAGCTTTCTGTGGCCTTGTCTATGTAAGAGTTGCACCAGTTTAATTACACTGATTTTAATTGAATAGAGTTGCAAACTAGACAGATTTAAATGAGGGTTTAACATTTAAAGGCAGGTGTGTTACAAGTTAAACAAGTTAGTTTGTACAAGTTAAAATGGATTTTAAAATCTATTTGGTTAATCTGGTGCAACTTTTCTAATATACACAAGAACACAGAAAGAGTGCCGCTGGAGTGCTCTCTCTAAAAAAAATGGGTGGGTGGTGGGTCTCATATCATCCATCCTGTATTATATTTGTTTAGATCATATCAGAGAAGGATACCGGTAGAGCAGTGAGAAGACTAACCCTTATGTTAGGTTTAGAGTTGATAGAAAGCATGAAATAAATCCTGTCTCCGTTTCACACTGGATTCTATCAACACAATAATAATTATTTATACAGTGATTTTCATCTTTGCAGCTCTTTGGAAAACAGCATGTGCTATTTGGCTGGTAAGACTCTAGCACCCACACCCGCCAGTACCCAATGAGATAACTCTGCTATAATGAATTAAGGATCTAGGACAGTTTTACATTTAAGCATGAAACTTGCTAAAAGCAGAGAATATGAAATCCAAATGCCTGGAAGGAAAGCAGCACCTGCATTTAGCTTCTATGATACGTGACTTTTAAAATCCAAATTAGAAAAGTGACTATAATCCAAAAGGATCCATTTTGCATTGCACTGTGTTTATTAAAATGTTTCCCTTTCAGTCCAGAAGGGCACCCTTTTATGTCTAGATCTGTTGAATCAGGGCATATTCCACAACTTCACTTTATCATGTTGTGCAGATGTTACTGTACAGGTTTATATTTGACATGCACATAAATAAATCAATGTGGGCGAGTAAACAACCCGATCAGGGTGCAGAACCACAGGATCAGCTGGGGAAAAGAATAGGACTTCTTTTAAACTCAACAAAACTTTAAGCTCTGATCCCGGAAAAGCCCGATGTGCCAGGAACTTCTAAAGGCAAAGCTGGAGTTACTGCTATAGTAAATATGACTGCCTCTAGCACAGTGGTTCCCAAACTGGGGTTCGTGAACCCCTGGGGCTTAGCGAAATGTTACGGAGAGTTCTCGGGGAAAAAAATCCCTAATGGCGGACAGAGCTGTGCCTAGGGACCCCAGGCAGCATGGGGCCAGCTGCCCAGAGCCCCTGGATTTCCAGGACCGAAGCAGATCAGAGAAAGCTTATCTATCACACTGAGAAGATTTAAAGTTCAAGACTCCTTATAAGAAATAAAAAAGGGAGTTGGATATTTTTTGCTGTTTTTAAAATTACATAGGAAGCTAATATTGTTTTTAAAATTATTATGAAGAACAAGTTTAAGCTTTGTTGTAACGTGTGTTGTTTGCCTGGACTGCTCAAGACGTGAATGCTTGTGTAGGAAGAACTCTTTGAGTCGGCTTCTTAAATCCCTTCATGCTGTTTCACAGCTGATACTTCTTGATGAAACCTAGGAGCCTTGTCTTATAACAGGCTTATTCAAAGTGATACAAGCTACAAAAGTGAGCTCTGGGAAGAGTGTTGCCATTTGCATAATGTAATAAAAATACTGTAATGATAAATAATAAATAATGTGTAATAAGCATGTCATAAAAACAAATTTTATATTTCCAAGATCACTGCTTTTATAATTTATACTCAGGTAAAGGAGAGAATCCCTGGAAATATTCATTTTTAGGAGGAGGTTCACAAGACTTGACATTTTATTGAAAGGGGTTCACAGGTTGTTAAAGTTTGGGAACCACTGGTCTAGTACGTTTAGCACCTGTTCTCCAGCAGTGGTGCTGCTGGCAAAGGGTGACGTGCTTGTGTAAACAGGGTTTGATGATTTCCAGTTCCATATCAAGATGATAATTCTAGTTAGCATTTCACTAGGGATGCTGTTGGCTTGTTGCTTCTCTTTCAGGCTTGCCAAGAAAAACAGGGGGGTCAGTTCCATGGTATCTCTAGACAGTTTCATCTTCAGGTTCCTTTGCACTAGCAAAAGGGAGAGAAGTGTTGGGTCACACACATGCTGCATGGGAAGGTTTGTTAAAGACTCTTTTTCCACTGGAAGTTTTAAATAAGCATGGGAAAAATGTATTGAGTCTAGGCTTTACGAACCTTTAGTTTCGCTAAAACTGAATCATGGGCCAGATTTCCTCTGGCCATGTTCCTTTAAGGAAGGGTGTTTAAGCTCCAGCTACAAAGCGCCAGAGAGAAGCATGTGTAGCTGGGAGGTCCACACTACAAAGTTTTGCATCATAGCTATGTCAGTCTGGGGTGTCTCTCTCTCGCACACACAAACACGTGCTTCTAGCAGCATAGCTAATGTCATCACTAGGCAATGTTACACTACCAAGAAAAAAACTCCTTCTGTCAGCAGATGCTGAGTCTACACTAGGGGCCTCTGTCAGTACAGATATATCAGCGTAGCGTTATCTGCAGAAGTAGGGGAGTGTAGACTAGCCCTTGGTATAGCTAAAACCAAGCCATGTTCTTTCCCAGGCTCTAAGTAGTTTTCAAAACTAGTTTAACATGGGTGCACAGGTTCTCACCAGTTAGCCAAGCCCCGTTAGAACCACTGTGGCAGGACTACCACTGAAAGGCTTTAAATACAGTTCCCAAACTCTGTTTACAACAATAGCAGGGACAGTGCCTTAAAGCCTATGTGCTGACTGTGTGCTCAGGTCCGTGCCAGGCACAGGATCCATGATTTGCATATTCATTTACATCCCATGCACAGTACAGCTGCATGGGTGCTTCCCAGCAGAGGCAGACAGGCTAGCATGCTAACGATAGCAGCGTGGCTGCAACAGCACGGGCTAGCCACCCCAGCATAAACCTGCCCCACCCCCTTGGGTACGTATTTGGGCAGCTAGCCCAAGCTGCTGCAGCCACACTGCTATTTTTAGTGCACTAGCTTAAGCAGAGCTAGCATGTGTTTGTGTCTACCCACGCTGCTAAGCACACTCCCTGCCATTCATGAATTCAGCCTGACTTGCTAACAAATTGGGGGTTAGCTTGGTTTTACAAGTGGCGAGAGCATGGGACTAAGAGTCAGGATTCCTGGGTGAAATCTCATCTTTGGCAAGTCACTCTCTCTGTGCCTCAGTTTCCCCATCTGTAAAATATGGCTACTGATAATTAGCTCATCACTACACCGCACTTGGGAAGTCTTGGATGACAAAGCCCATAAGATACAAGTACTAATATCTCCACCCTTACAAGACTTTGGTATGATGGGGTCAAGTTATAAGAGCAGAGGCTTGTGCAGTGCTCTACTTGCCTACCAGGTGATGGGCTGTGTTAATTATTTACAGAGCAAAAGGAGCCTGCGGTGAGGGCTAAGGCCAGGGCTGTGGCTCCTTCCCCTCCATTCCTTCTCCCTAGGGGCAGTGAACCCAGTTCAGTGGGTCAAACAACATGGAGTACTTCCGGGAGCGCTGCCCTGCCTGCCGAGGGCCAAGGCACGCTCTGAGCTGGCGCAAAGCCTGCGGGGATGCAGCCTGGCTTCTCCTTACTGCAGGAGATTCCATACTGCGAAGGAGGCGACCAAGATGGAAAGGGTGACACATTTCTGAAAAGGCTACACTGGGAGCCCACGAGTGGCTGAACTCCGCCTCGGACTCTGGGTAACCCTCGCATAGCTGCAGCCGCTCCTGAACGTCCCGGGACGAGTACAGGGGTGTGTGCGCGCGCCCCCTCTCCTCTCCATTAGCAGCAGTCTAAGGAGGCATTTGCAGCCTCCAAGTCCTGTCACAGCGCTGCTATCTAACCAACCCGCAGGCACAAGGTGAAGTTAGGACAATGCAATTCCATCTTCGCAGACCCTACACGCTCATCCTGTCCCTCCAAAGATACAGGAGCCAGAGGCCCGTTCTATTTCCTTCCCACTGAGCTGCTTCAGTAGTGTTGGTCCTCCTCAGGAACTGCAGCTTTGGCCACCCGCTAACTCATGCTGGCTTATCTGAACTGAATGCCGAAGTCCACAGAACAATGCCATTTACACTAACTGAGGTTCCAGCCCAGTGTTTGGTTCCTTGAAAACAAAAGGACTCTGCTGTAGATGGGATTGAAATGTTTGTACCTGGCCAGGGTTAGGGTCCACTATCAGGTCAAACAATGAATAAACATGTGTGTACTTCCTACCTCATTAGTTTACACTATTAAACTCCCAGCCTTTTCTACACTAGAAAAGATTTGCTAGCACAGCTATACCAGTATAGCTATATCAGCAAACCCTCCTAGTGTAGATGCAGCTTATACCAGCAAAAAAGTTGCTGCCAGCACAGTTTAAACCAGTTCCCCAAGAGACATAAGCTACACCAGTGAAAGTGCTTTTATGCCAGTGTAAGAGTGCGTCTGCATTAGGGCTTACACAGATCTAGCTCTGTTGGGAAAAAACAAAGTGTCACATCCCCAACCAGCTATATCGAGAGAAGTTAAGTGTAGACCAGAACCCAGGACAGCCGAGGCCTGGGAGCAGCTGGGTAATTCCACAGCAGGGAAGAGGAGCTATTTTTAACTCCAGCTCCATAAATTACCTAGGGAGGCCAGCCACAGTGCATCAGAACCTTCCCGTTTCTCCTGCAGGCTCCACTAAGGGAAGCGGTGCATACCCAGCCCAGAACACCAGGCCTCTCTGACCAATGGACATCAACCTCCATCAGCTCGACTCAGGTTCAGCTGATGGCAACCAGCGAGCAAAGGTGTATTCAGCCCTGCAAGACCTATAATCCAGGTGAGCGACTCAATCTCCGGTTGGTGGAGGGAGGGCGTTTGACAAGTGCGCTGTAAGTTGGAGGGGGCTACATCTCCTCTCGCATACGGCTGCAGAATGACTGTTTTGAAGGGTATCGCATACACCTCCTTGTTCATTGCTCCAAAAAGCTCTGCTGCAGCCATGCTAATCAAACAGCTCAGCCCCCCAGGGGAAACTCCTTGACACCTCTGGGGCTGCTGGATAGGACTGGGGGGAAAGGGACAAACAGATTTTGCCCCAGGAAAATGGAGGTCAATAACGTATACTCTAGGTTGCTATGTACACATACACACACGGTATCCATCCTTGCCAGCAGCATGTTCTCCAAGACTGTACTTCTACACCCCTTGAAAGTAAACCCTTTTCCCCTACAAAGTGGGAACTAAGCCCTTGTCTACACATACAAGTTGCATCAGTTTAACCTAAATCTGTTTTTAAACCAATTTAAGTTAAACTGGTGCAGACTCCTGCATGGACACTCTTTATTTTGGTTTACGAGTGGGTCATTTTAGCTTGCCTTAAACCTGTTCCTAATCACTTTAAGTTAGACCACAATAAACCTGGCTTAAACTGGAGTAAGAGCATTGGAACGGGTTATCTAGGGAGATGGTGGAATCTCCGTCCTTAAAGGTTTTTAAGGTCAGGCTTGACAAAGCCCTGGCTGGGATGATTTAGTTGGGGATGGGTCCTGCTTTGACTAGGGGGTTGGACTAGATACTTCCTGAGGTCCCTTCCAACCCTGATATTCTACAATTCTGTGATTCTATACGTAGCCTATACAAGTTTAACTAAATTTTAAATTCACACCTTGAGTTAAACTGGTGCAACTTTCTCCTGTAGGCAAGCGATAAGGAGGCCAAGTGACATGAATCAAATTAGCACAAAAGCACCCACATCTAAATTGGATTTGCAGCCCCCCTTCGGGGACGCAAATGCTTTCGCCATTGGGTTTAGAGGAGGAAAGGCAGCTCATGTCAGAAAGCACTGAGAGCGGAAGGCGGCTGGTGTGCCCTGGGGGAGAGCTGTTACTGAGCTAACCGACCCAACAAAGTGGAGCCACAGGAGGCAACCAGGCAACCGGAATAGCTCTGGCTTCTGCGGTCCTTATCACCACACGCTCTGCATAAGCCTGGTTTTGGAGCGTGCATCTTCCTCCCTCTGGTGGCCACAAAACAACTTCCTGATTGAGCAGGGACAGCTGGATTTCACAGACCGCCTGCCCCGGACCGAAGCCATACCAGTCAAAGAGGGCCGTTCTTACTGTGAAGGAATCTTCCACTGCCCTTCACCAGCCTGGCTAAGGAGGCTCAGTGGGACAGCGTAGTTGGGAACCATAACCCCGCATATCTACTGGCAGCAGTCACATCTTTAACAGGCCGCCAGAGGTAGCGGTGGTGGTGGAGAGGCTGCAGGGGGGGTTAAACCTGTGTGGTCTATACATGCTCTACACAAGATTCAACAGCATGATAATAAGGCATCTGCATCCTGTCTACATTGCAGCTCTCCCCATTGCTGGCACTGGGGAGAGGGGCCGGTAGGGAATTATGGGACCTGGTTTTGCCCACATACAGCTTTAGAAAGATAGGCTTTGGTTATGCTGTTAAGGGACTGAATTGCAGGGGAAGGGATGATCACATTCTGCTTTGGAAACATCACTAAAAAGCCCTAATGCAATTCGATCAGCAGGGGGAACTACAGATCAGGACTGAGGTATATCAGCAGGGCTGTGTGTAGTAGATTCTTCCATGCCACATGTCTGGAAGCGAGCAATTAAGAAACTGCTTCTCATCGTGCCAGCCCGGAAGAGACTTGCTTGAGGAATATGTTCTCAGAGCATCCTGCCAAGGTAAACACATGCTGAATGTGAAAGGGCTGCACTGTGCTCTGGTGCCTTCATTTGCCTTGGCACAGCCCGCAGAAAAGTTGCTCTTTGCAAGATTTGCTTCTGTCTCAGATGTTTTTCAAGCAGAGTCTGCTACAGTCTCTCTCTTAGAGGCAGACTTATTGAGAGAGCCCACATGCCATATATCCGGCCAACCCAAGAGCCCTCTGAGCTGGGGAGTTCAGGGAGAAGCACCAGTTAGTTCGTCCAGAGTTATGTTACAACCAGCATCATTTTCACTGCAATCTTTGGAAACACCTATGTCCCTGGCTGGGATTTTAGAAATGTCAGCAAAGGAGACAAACAGCATTCACCAATGCAGCAGTGGGTAGAGCAGTGAAGGTCCCACTCCACGGGCTGCAGCAAAACCACCTTCCTGGCACATCTCTAGCCTCGGCGAGCAGGTGATTCAAATGGCATGAAACCAACAGGCAGGAAGTTATGTAAGCAGCAGGGCTGCGTGGCCTGCAGAATGAGGAGCTGTCTGTCTATCATTCCGCGGAGTAAGGCTCTCGCCTGCTACCCACACCTGGGCTGAGCCTCAGCTAGTACAAATTGGCATCAGCTCCACTGAAGCTGATGATCAAGCCTGCGCTGCTTGGAGAAATCTACATGACCACAGGCTAAGTTGCAGTGGATGAGAGCAGCCATTATGGGGGTTACTTCTGCACATATTGATGGGTGGAGAAGGGCAGCAGTAGATTGTGAGCTATTGGAATATTGCTGTGCTATGTGGACGCGATACTTCACAAGCAAAGTAACTTAAACTGATGCATGCACAGAAGTGTGGACTCGAGCAATCGGTTTAGTTATATTAATATAAACCATACCAATGTCTGGGCCTGAGCTACGCATAGGGTGACCAGATGTTCTGATTTTATAGGCAAAAAAAACGAGGACTACTTGTGGCAGCTTAGAGACTAACATATATTTGGGCATAATAAATTTGTTAGTCTCTAAGATGCCACAAGTACTCCTTGTTTTTTTTTGCTGATACAAACTAACACAGCTGCCACTCTGAAACCAATTTTATAGGGACAGTCCTGCTTTTGGGGTCTTTTTCTTATATAGGCTCCTATTACCCCCCACCCCCTGTCCTGATTTTTTACACTTGCTGTCTGGTCACCCTTAGCTGTGCACAAAACTGCACTGCTGTAACTAAAGGTGTTCTGTTAAACTGATTTAATTAAATGGGTGCAACTTTGGCTGTGGACACTCCTATCAATCCAAACCTGCTCTGTAGCCATTTAACTTGCACCAGTAAATTTACAGGCACAAGCTACACCAATATAACCAAGTTTTAAATCAATATAAGTTCATCACACAGGAGTTGACAGCTGTTTAACTAAATCAGTTTTTAAACAGACTTATGGTAAACCAGTACAAGTTCTGTGTCTAGACAAACCCTAAAGAAAGACCAGGATGTTAAATGGGCACCTTCAGCCTACCGCATCACACACGGAGCTGCATTTACATTACAGGAATCACACTCATGCCGTTTTGCCCGACTGACCCTAAAATAGTTTTTCCCCAGCTGCTATGCTCTCTTAGCATCGATTTAAACAAAAGAACCCTGAAGTTGAAACAGGAGTTTAAGCAGCATTTAATACTGGACAAATTTTCAGGAGGCAGTTATCAATTACAACAGAGGATTACCCTGCATGTGTACACAATGGGTTAACATTGCACAGATTCTGCTTGTGTGAAAAAGCAGCCCTAAGCCCTACCTGAGAATGACTATACTAAGTGCAGCACATAGCTACAATGGCATTAAAAGCGAAACATATTTAAGTCAGGTTTCAGAGTAGCAGCTGTGTTAGTCTGTATCCACAAAAAGAAAAGGAGTACTTGTGGCACTTTAGAGACTAACATCCGATGAAGTGAGCTGTAGCTCATGTAAGCTTATGCTTTAATAAATTTGTTAGTCTCAAGTATTCCTGTTCTTTTTATATTTAAGTCAAGAGAGACCCCCAGTGGTGAGCTGTGTTGCACTTCTACTGATGGAAAGAATGAAAAGGAGGCTGGCAGATAAATCCAAAGGGTCCTTTCCTACTTCACAAACACCTCTTATTAAAAACTGACAGCTTTAAAAGTATTACTTATTTTCATTGTCCAAGCTGAGAAGAACAGGATTTCAGATCTGCCCATTCCACTTTCAGAGTCTCATGTGTCAGCACAGAGCTGTGATGTCGGCATTGCAGGAGGAAGATTTGTCTTGTAGCTATGGCACAGAACTGGGACCCATGAAACAGGGGGTTTATTTCTGACTATGTGATCTCTGGTAAGCCACCACCTCTCCATACCTAAATTCCCTCACCTTTAGAATGGGGCTAACGACTCTGGATGGGGGAGGAGGAGTGTTAAGGCTAAACTTACTGTTTGCAGGGCACTTGAATACTACAAACAAGTCTCACAGATGAGATTATAAATAAGTCGTATTGAAAACAGTGCCGGGGAACATTAATTTGTTAAATTCCTTTTGGAATTAAAAAACGCTTTTGTGGAAACATTGCTATGAGTCTATATCTTAGGACAAATGTGACCCAGCAGTGATCTCGGACATTTCTATTGCTGTTTTCATGGTGTTCTCTCCCCCGCGCCCCCTGACCCAGGAACCCAGGCACCAGTCGTGGCATTTCTGATGCCACTGGGTTAGTTTCATGCAATATTAAAGTACCTCTGAAATATTATTACCTCAGTACCTGCATTTAGAACTTAGTGACAAATATTTGACTAACTGGAACTCTGTATGTATCACCTGCAATTAGGATGACCAGATGTCCCGATTTTTGAGTTTTTTTCTCACATAGGCACCTATTACCCCCACCTCTTGTCCTGATTTTTGACACTTGCTATCTGGTCAGCCTATCTGCAATTCAACCCTTTCCACCTGTTCAGGGAACAGACCCTATAAGAGGACTCAGCTGGATTGAAGTTATGTTTTTTTAAATAGGTCTGTTCTAGGTTTGCTCTTCACTTGCCTCTTTCCTATGCAGCTTTTACTGGGTGTATTCACCCAGCCAGACAAAAGTTTCAGACAGCAGGACATTCTGAACAGGGCTGAGCAGAAGAGGAGGTGGATGGTTGCATGTGCTCTTTAAAGGAATAGTGTGGACTTTAGACACATGAGCTGTAGGGAGTTCGAGCTGCTACACTGGCTCTTGAGACTCCCCTCCGCTGTTCTTTGTGGTTTTACTGGCAGTGTTTTTCCTCCCACAGTGTTCGTGCACAACACACCCACACAAAAACAGAGCCACCAGCATTGAGGAGAAACAGCGACAGACTAACAGACAGTGCTGCTGAACGCACAGTGCACAGTGAATGGGAAATCGCCTCATTGCCAGCCACTGCTTGGAGCATTAGCAGGTCAGCAGATTTTAGACACAAGAGGGATGTTCAATTCGAGGAGCCCCTTCTGAGTCTCCCTCTCGGGATTGCCCCCTCTCTGGCTCATTCTGCACGGATTTCCAAAGGAGATTTCCAAAGGAGCCAAAGGGAGTTAGGCACTCACCTCTCAATGAAATGGGATTTGGACATGTAAAACTAATCTATCTACAGGACAAAGAGGAGTCTCTTGCCTTTTTTTGGGGGGAGGAGGCGGCGAAGGTATCCAAGAAGAGAACAGTGTAAAGGGCCAGACTTCTATCCAGATCATTGGTTGCTATCATGTCTCTAACACTGGCTGGTGCTTGGCATTTTCAAACAATGATATCAAACAGCCACTTTTAACACGCTGAAATGTGCAATAGGGCCCGTCTTGGGAAAACTTCCCTGACCCCACTTGGTAGCTACTGCATGCCCAGAGAGCAGCCCCTAATCATAGGGCTGGAAGAGACCTTGGGAGGTCATCTCAAGGAGGAAGCTAGTTAAACAGAAATTAAAAGGTACAGTCCCAAAAGTGAAATGCCTGCAAGCTGCATGGAAACTTTTAAAAAACACCATAAAGGGCTCAAATTAAATGTATACCCCCAAACTAAAAAAATATAGTAAGAGGACCAAAAAAGTGCCGCCATGGCTAAACAAAGTAAAAGAAGTGGTTAGAGGCAAAAAGGCATGCTTTAAAAATTGGAAGTTAAATTGTATTGAGGCAAGTCAAATGTAAAAGTATAATTAGGAAGGCCAAAAACGAATTTGAAGAGCAGCTAGCCAAAGACTCAAAAAGTAACAGCAACATTTTTTTTTAAGTACATCAGAAGCAGGAAGCCTGGTAAACAATCAGTGGGGGCATTGGACAATCAAGATGCTAAAGGATCACTCAAGAATGATAAGGTCATTGCAGAAAAATTAAATGAATGCTTTGCATCAGTCTTCACTGCAGAGCATATGAGGGAGATTCCCACACCTGAGCCATTCTTTTTAGGTGACAAATTTGAGGAACTGGGCCAGATTGAGGTGTCATTAGAGGAGCTTTTGGAACAAATTGATAAATTAAACAGTAATAAGTCCCCAGGACCAGATGGGATTCACCTAAGAGTTCTGAAGGAACTGACATATGAAACTACAGAACTACTAACTGTGATATGTAACCAATCATTTAAATCAGTTTCTGCACCAGATGACTGGAGGACAGCTAATGTGATGCCAATTTCTGGGTGAAACTACAGTAAAGAACAGAATTATCAGACACATAGATTAACCTGATTTGTTGAAGAGTCAACATGGCCTTTGTAAAGAGAAATCATGCCTCACCAATCTATTGGAGTTCTTTGAGAGGGTCAACAAACAGTGGACAAGGGTGATCCAGTGGATATGGTGTACTTAAACTTTCAGAAAGCCTTTGACAAGGTCCCACATCAAAGACTCTTAAGCAAAGAAAGCTGTCATGGGATAAGAGGAAAGGTCCTCTCATGGATCGGTAACTGGTTAAAAAATAGGAAACAAAAGATAGGAATAAATGGTCAGTTTTCAGAATGGAGAGAAGTAAATAGTGGTGTCCCCCAGGGGTCTGAAGTGGGACCAGCGCTGGTGAACATATTCATAAATGAACTGATAAAAGGGGTAAACAGTGAGGTGACAAAGTTTGCAGACGATACAAAATTACTCCAGATAGTTAAGTCCAAAGCAGATTGTGAAGAGTTACAAAAGGGATTTCACAAAACTGGGTAACTGGGCAACAAATAGCAGATGAAAGTCAATGTTGATAAATGCAAAGAAATGCACATTGGAAAACATAATCCCAACTATATGTACAAAATGATGGGATCTAAATTATCTGTTACCACTCAAGAAAGATCGGGGAGTCATTGTGGATAGTTCTCTGAAAACTTCCACGCAATGTGCAGCGGCCATCAAAAAAGTGAACAGAATGTTAGGATTGATTAGGGAAGGGATAAAGAATAAGACAGAAAATATCATATTGCCTCTATATAAATCCATGGTACGCCCACCTCTTGAACACTGCATGCAGATCTGGTCACCCCATCTCAAAAAGATCTATTGGAATTGGAAAAGATACAGAGAACAACAACAAAAATGAATGAGGGTGTGGAACAGCTCCCGAATGAGGAGTAATGAAAAAGACTGGGACTTCTCAGCTGGGAAAAGAGACGACGAAGTGGGGACAGGACAGAGTGCTATAAAATCTTGACGGGTGCGGAGAAAGTGAATCAGGACGTGTTATTTACCCCTTCACTTAACACAAGAACTATGGTTCACCCAATGAAATTAATAGGCAGCAGGTTTAAAACAAACAAAAGGAAGTATTTCTTCACACAACATACAATCAACCTATGGAACTCTTTGCCAGAGGATGCTGTGAAGTCCAACACTATAACAGGGTTCAAAAAAGAACTAGATCAGTTCATGGGAGATAGGTCCATCAAGGGCTATTAGACAGGATTAACCGGGATGCAACAACATGCTCTGAAGTGTCCCTAGCCTCGGTTTGCCTAAAGCTGGAAGTGGACGACAGCGGATGCATCGTTGTTCTGTTCATTCCCTCTGAAGCACCTGACACTGGCCACTGTCAGAAGACAGGATGCTGGGCTAGATGGACCTTTGGCCTGTTGTATGGCTGTTCTTATTTGGCCCAGCCCCCTGCAGTAAGGCAGGACCAAGTCTACCCTCACTGGTGGTCACTAGTGACTGGAGTTTTCCAAGCTCTTAATAAAACAGCTGTGCAGTGGGGGACAATGGTTGCTTTCAGTTAACAGCTGCACAAACAACAGAAAAGTTCGAACCCATGCAGTCTGGACCCAGCTTGGGGTATAGCAAGGATTAATCTACAGACATCTCATTCTTTTCACAGAGACACCGGACACAGCTTGACCAGACCAACAATGCTATGGCCAGAGATACTCTACTAAATCTCATGTTTTCTTCAGGGCAGCAAGCACTGCTGGCATAGCGCTGCGCGTTGCTGCAGGGGGCTCAGACTTTCAATCACACATCAGAAGCCCCCACCGAGTCATTGTTCTTTTTCTTTTCCAGAAACTAGCCTGGATTGATGAAAGAACCCAGTGTGAACTTTACAAAGCTATCTCCATGAGCAGGGAAATCTTTTGTTATTTTTTAAATGTTGCGGTGACACCTCGGCACCCCAGTCACAGACCCGGCCCCCTTTGCACTAGGTGCTGTATAGACACACAACAAAAAGACGGTCTCCTGCCCTAAAGACCTGACAGTTGTTTGGAACTGGTGGCTGGTACCTCACTTGGCAAATTATTTTAATCCAAGGTGACAGCTGCATCCATTGGTTTAGGAAAGAGCACAGACTTGCCAGTTGTCTCTGCACACACACCAGGGACAGCTCTACAGGTTTTGCCGCCCCAAGCTATGAAAAAAACTGTCGCCGTGGACAGCAAAAGGAACAGAGAAGCCGCCGAATTGCTGCCGCAGCCGCAGGAACTGCTGCCCCTTTCTACCAGCCGCCCCAAGCGCCCACTTGGAATGCTGGGGCCCGGAGCCGGCCCTGCCGCACGCACACACGCACGCACACCCCCCCCCCAGTACCCCTAGAGAAGAGCCCTCTTACCTTTGTGGTGCTGGAATCCAGGCTGCACATGCTGCACTGGAGTACCGACGCTCATCGTCACCAGGACGCACAAGCACTCGGGGAGGAAAACTTGACTTAGTTTCATCTTGAGCAGAATCTTTATTTTATTTTTCTTTTAATTTAATTTAATTTTATTTTTTTTTTTAAATCAGCAGCACTTTGAGCAGGAGGGTTCTTAGGCAGCAGAGAGGAGGCACCAGCAGCACCTCTGCCGTGCAGGCAGTTGTGTTATTCTCTGAGCTCTTGGCTCCGTGCAGGTGCGTGGGCTGGAAAGGGAAACACTTGCTCATTCGCACACTCTGCCACCAGGAGCAGCAGCCAATCGCAGTGAGCGAGGGAGAGAGAGAAGTGACAGCTGGGAGTCTAAGTTCAGTGTCACAGGAGCAGCACCTAGGGGAAGTTTAACCCTTTGTAATCCTCACCCCGCTTCTAATTCCAAAGGCTGAAGACTGGGGCTAACGGGGCATATTGGCTATCAGCAGATTCTTGCTCTCAGGAACTGACTTGGCCAGGCACTCTGCTCAGGTTATAGTGCCTTGTCTCATTCCCTGGTGGAAGGAGCTAGTGAAGGGCTATTGCTGTGTTACATCCAGAGGACAGGGCTCTCACGGTTCCCACAGGGAAAGCCAGATCTCTACACTTTCTAAAGGATCCAGTCTGCCTTACAGCTGGACTAGGACTGCCAGGGCCACTGTCCCCAGCGCAAGGCTAGGGAGAGCAACTAGAGACAGGGAAAGGCTGGGATCCTCAAAAGGGCCCTAAAGGGAGCTTCATGCCCAAATCCCATAAACTTTCCATGGGATTTAGAGGCCTAACCCCCTTGCACCCCTGTAATGCGCCCACTTGTCTGAGCAGGCAGTGCAGGCTGTAGCTAGAAGAGGGCAGCTCAGCACAGGTGCATTCTCCTGGCAGGTTGTATCATACAGATACAGTGCAGACACAACCAGCCCACATGCAGCACCAGGGAGAGTATGGAAACAAGGCACTGCATCCATGCCTCCCCTCCCAACACAGTGCTGCATCCACACACACACCACGGACACAGTGCTGAATCTACCCCCCACAGCACTGCATCCATGCCCCCCTCCTCCATTCCGACACAGCACTGCATCCACCCCCCCCCCCACGGACACAGTGCTAAACCTACCCCCCATACCACTGCATTCATGCCTCCCTCCCGCATCCCAACAGAGCACTGCATCCACACAACCTCCCAACCACCACGGACACAGTGCTGCACCTACCCCACATGACACTGCATCCATGCCCCCATCCCGACACAGCGTTGCATCCATACACACCCCACAGACACAGTGCTGCACCTACCTGCCCCCAGCACTGCATCTCCCCACCCCCCAGCCACTGTATCCACAGACTCCCATGCAGCCCCAGCACCAACACGGTGCTGTATCTTATCCCCCCATGCCAATCTGGACCTGCATTCCCCCCGCCACAGCACTGCATCCACCCCACCCCACACCAACATGGCACTGTATCCCCCCACGCAGCACCAGGGGACATACATGCTGACACAGCTCTACATCCTCAACCGCTGCTGACATCACTAACATGGAGACTGTAGGGCGGGATTCACTTGTTATTTAAACAGCTGCGGGGAGCTCCCACCCATGGGCAGCGCAGCCCAACCCAGACCCACTCACTGCTGTTTGCTAACCCGCAGACACAAAGCAGGGTTGCTATGGTGATGGAGATGAACAGGCTGCATCTCTACTGAAAAACTTACTCCAAAGACCCTGTCAAAACAAGCCAGGGAATGTGCAAAACCCCCAACGTTGAAACCAAAGCACAGGGCACGAGCCGCCCCGCTGCCTCCCCCCCGAGCCGCCTTAGCCCATGATCTGGGGCCCCACTGGAGGGAGCGGGGAGATTATTAAGGTTCACCAACCCTGCAGTAAGAGATTCACAGATATTAAGGTCAGAAGGGACCATTATGATCATCTAGTCTGACTTCCTGCTAAGGCTCATGGCATGGCCACGGCTGGCCCTGGTCAGCTGACTCTGGCTCATGGGGCTCAGGCTGTGTGGCTAAAATCTGCAATGTGGGCGTTCTGGCTCTGAGACCTTTCTCCCCGGCAGGTTCTCAAAGCCCAGACTCCAGCCCAGGCCAACTGCCTAACTGCAATTGTTAGCCCAGAACCTGAGCCCCAATGACCGGAGCTCAGACTCATTCCTGTGGGGTTTTTATTGCAGCATAAACATGCCCGCGGTGCCCACTCATGCTTCTACCAATCAGTGCCTTTTCCCCGCTCAAAGGGAAGTTCATACTGGCTCCGCACTACGGGACACAGAGAGACTATTGCGATTGCAGCCGAGCACACGGGGACGCAGGTTGTGTTTTATTTAGGTGCTGACACTCCCCGTTTATGAGGTAATCATCACACTCTGGGTTAAATAAGATGAGCCCCAAGCATTATGTGGTCCAGGATATGGCTATTCCTGGGTCGACAGGGAGAAAAGCTAAAGTGCTTGGAAATGCATCTGGAGAACATTATGGTTAGGGCACAGCCAGTTTGCTTAGTGGCAAATCCCACTTCAGATGTGAAAAATTCCTAGTTCAAATCCCACATGAGGCCACTCTGGAAAAGCATGAGATGGTCCTATGGTTAAAGGGACCCAGAAGTCTTGGGCTTCTAGCTCTGTTACCATGGGCAAGCCGCTCAAACCTTCCCAAGCCTCGGTTTCTATGGATGTAAAAGAGAGACGGATACCTCAGTCTGTTGCAACCAACACTTGCTGAAGTGAAATAAGATGCTTGGCTAAAAGATGCTGCATAAAATCCAAAGCTCAAGGCAGGACTCCATCCTTCAATCGAGGGCTGGAAAATTACGCTGCTGAAGCCAAGATAAAAAACAAAACAAACACCTGAAAGGCTAAGAAGAGAGGTGCCTCAAAAGATAATTGCCATGGAGACCTTTCCCATGTTCCATGGAGGTTTCAGAGTGGTAGCTGTTTTAGTCTGTATCAGCAAACACAACGAGGAGTCCTTGAGGCACCTTAGAGACTAACAAATTAGCAATACAAAAAGTAATTTCCCCTCTGTTGATATTCACCCCTTCTTGTCAACTGTTGGGACTAGGCCACTTCCACCTTGATTGAATTGACCTTGTTAGCACTGACCCCCTACTTGGTAAGGCAACTCCCATCTTTTCCTGTGCTGTATGTGTATATGTGTGTGTGTGTGTACACACACACACACACACACACACACACACACACACACACACACACACACACAGCCTAATGTATTTTTCACTCCATGCATCTGATGAAGTGGGTTTTAGCTCACGAAAGCTTATGCCCAAATAAATTTGTTAGTCGCAAAACCCTGGTCTACACTAGGCGTTGAGGTCAAATTTAGCAACGTTAAATCGATGTAACCCTGCACCCGTCCACATGACGAAGCCTTTTTTTTCGACTTAAAGGGCTCTTAAAATCGATTTCCTTACCCACCCCCGACAAGGGGATTAGCGCTGAAATCGGTTTTGCTGGGTCGAATTTGGGGTACTGTGGACGCAATTAGATTGTATTGGCCTCCGGGAGCTATCCCAGAGTGCTCCATCGTGACCGCTCTGGACAGCACTCTCAACTCAGTTGCACTGACCAGGTAGACAGGAAAAGGCCCGCGAACTTTTGAATTTCAAATTTCCTGTTTGGTCAGTGTGGCAAGCTGCAGGTGACCATGCAGAGCTCATCAGCAGAGGTGACCATGATGGAGTCCCAAAATCACAAAAGAGCTCCAGCATGGACCGAACAGGAGGTACGGGATCTGATCGCTGTATGGGGAGAGGAATCCGTGCTATCAGAACTACGTTCCAATTTTCGAAATGCCAAAACATTTGTGAAAATCTCTCAGGGCATGAAGGACAGAGGCCATAACAGGGACCCGAAGCAGTGCCGCATGAAACTTAAGGAACTGAGGCAAGCCTACCAGAAAACCAGAGAGGCCAACGGCCGCTCCGGGTCAGAGCCCCAAACATGCCGCTTCTATGATGAGCTGCATGCCATTTTAGGGGTTCAGCCACCACTATCCCAGCAGTGTTGTTTGACTCCTTCAATGGAGATGGAGGCAACACGGAAGCAGATTTTGGGGATGAGGAAGACGATGATGAGGAGGTTGTAGATAGCTCACAGCAAACAAGAGGAGAAACCGGTTTTCCTGACAGCCAGGAACTGTTTCTCACCCTGGACTTGGAGCCAGTACCCCCCGAACCCACCCAAGGCTGCCTCCCGGACCTGCCAGGCAGAGAAGGGACCTCTGGTGAGTGTACCTTTTAAAATACTATACAAGGTTTAAAAGCCAGCATGTTTAATGATTAAATTTGCCCTGGCATTCGTGGCTCTCCTGGATATACTCCCAAAGCCTTTGCAAAAGGTTTCTGGGGAGGGCAGCCTTATTCCGTCCACCATGGTAGGACACTTTACCACTCCAGGCCAGTAGCACGTACTCGGGAATCATTGTAGAACAAAGCATTGCAGTGTATGTTTGCTGGCGTTCAAACAACATCCGTTCTTTCTCTCTCTGTATCATCCTCAGGAGAAAGATATCATTCATGGTCACCTGGTTGAAATAGGGTGCTTTTCTTAAGGGTACATTCAGAGGTGTCCGTTCCTCCTGGGCTGTTTGCCTATGGCTGAACAGAAATGTTTCCCGCTGTTAGCCACGCGGGGGGCGGGGGCGGAGGCAAAATGCGACCTTGTAACGAAAGCACATGTGCTACGTATGTAATGTTAACAGCAAGGTTTACTGTGAAAGAGTATACCCATTGTTCTATAAAATGTGTCTTTTAAAATACCACTGTCTTTTTTTTTCCTCCACCAGCTGCATGTGTTTCAAGAATCACAGAATCTTCTCCTTCCCAGAGGCTAGCGAAGATTAGAAGGCGAAAAAAATGCACTCGTGATGAAATGTTCTCTGAGCTCCTGCTGTCCTCCCACACTGACAGAGCACAGACGAATGTATGGAGGCAGACAATGTCAGAGTGCAGGAAAGCACAAAATGACTGGGAGGAGAGGTGGCGGGCTGAAGAAAGGGCTGAAGCTGAAAGGTGGTGGCAGCGTGATGAGAGGAGGCAGGATTCAATGCTGAGGCTGCTGGAGGATCAAACTAATATGCTCCAGTGTATGGTTGAGCTGCAGGAAAGGCAGCAGGAGCACAGACCGCTGCTACAGCCCCTATGTAATCAACCGCCCTCCTCCCCAAATTCCATAGTTTCCTCACCCAGACGCCCAAGAACGCGGTGGAGGGGCCTCCGGCCTCTCCACCCCAGAGGATTGCCCAAGTAACAGAAGGCTGGCATTCAATATGTTTTAAACTTTTAAAGTGCTGTGTGGCCTTGTCCTTCCCTCCTCCACCACCCCTCCTGGGCTACCTTGGTAATTATCCCCCTATTTGTGTGATGAATTAATAAAGAATGCATGAATGTGAAGCAAGAATGACTTTATTGCCTCTGCAAGCGGTGATCGAAGGGAGGCGGGGAGGGTGGTTAGCTTACAGGGAAGTAGAGTGAACCAAGGGGCGCGGGGTTTCATCAAAGAGAAACAAACAGAACTTTCACACCATAGCCTGGCCAATCATGAAACTGGTTTTCAAAGCTTCTCTGATGCGCAGCGTGCCCTCTTATGCTTTTCTAACCGTCCTGGTGTCTGGCTGTGCGTAACCAGCAGCCAGGCGATTTGCCTCAAGCTCCCACCCCGCCATAAACATCTCCCCCTTACTCTCACAGATATTGTGGAGCACACAGCAAGCAGTAATAACAGTGGGAATATTGGTTTCGCTGAGGTCTAACCGAGTCAGTAAACTGCGCCAGCGCGCTTTTAAACGTCCATATGCACATTCCACCACCATTCTGCACTAGCTCAGCCTGTAGTTGAATAGCTCCTGACTACTCTCCAGGCTGCCTATGTATGGCTTCATGAGCCATGGCATTAAGGGGTAGGCTGGGTCCCCAAGGATAACTATAGGCATTTCAACATCCCCAACGGTTATTTTCTGGTCTGGGCAGAAAGTCCCTTCCTGCAGCTTTTGAAACAGACCAGAGTTCATGAAGAGGCGAGCGTCATGTACCCTTCCCGGCCATCCCACGCTGATGTTGGTGAAACGTCCCTTGTGATCCACCAGTGCTTGCAGCACTATTGAAAAGTACCCCTTGCGGTTTATGTACTCGCTGGCTTGGTGCTCCGGTGCCAAGATAGGGATATGGGTTCCATCTATGGCCCCATCACAGTTAGGGAATCCCATTGCAGCAAAGCCATCCACTATGACCTGCACATTTCCCAGGGTCACTACCCTTGATATAGGCAGATCTTTGATTGTGTTGGCTACTTGCATCACAGCAGCCCCAAGAGTAGATTTGCCCACTCCAAATTGATTCCCGACTGACCGGTAGCTGTCTGGCATTGCAAGCTTCCACAGGGCTATTGCCACTCGCTTCTCAACTGTGAGGGCTGCTGTCATCTTGGTATTCTTGCACCTCAGGGCAGGGGAAAGCAAGTCACAAAGTTCCATGAAAGTGCCCTTACGCATGCGAAAGTTTTGCAGCCATTGGGAATCGTCCCAGACCTACAACACTATGCGGTCCCACCAGTCTGTGCTTGTTTCCTGGGCACAGAATCGGCGTTCCACCGCATGAACCTGCCCCATTAACACCATGATGCCCACATTGGCAGTGCCCATGCTTTGAGAGAAGTCTGTGTCCATGTCCTCATCACTCTCGTCACCGCGCTGACGTCGCCTACTCGCCCGGTTTCGCTTTGGCAGGTTCTGGTGCTGCATATACTGCTGGATAATGCGAGTGGTGTTTAATGTGCTCCTAATTGCCAAAGTGATCTGAGTGGGCTCCATGCTTGCCATGGTATGACGTCTGCACAGAAAAAAAGGCGCAAAATGATTGTCTGCTGTTGCCCTGACGGAGGGAGTGGCGACTGACGACATGGCTTACAGGGAATTAAAATCAACAAAGGGGGTGGCTTTGCGAGAAACTGAATGGCCGCCTCAAGGATAGAACTCAAAACTGGGTTTAGCAGGCTGTTGATTTTACAGAGGGAGGGAGGGAGGAGAAAATGAATACAAAACAAATCTGGTCTATTTCTTGTTTTGAGCCACTTCATCTATCTTTATACATCATGCTGGCAGCAGACTGTGCAGTACGACGGCTAGCCATGTCACCTCCTGGGTGCTCGGCACAAGACGGTGCAGTATGACTACTGGCCATCATCTTCTGCTAGCTGCAGATTAAAAGACAGTGCACTGCCGGTAGGACTCAATCGACATGAGACGAAACAAGGGAAATGACCTGGCTGAGTCACTCCCACGTTTGCCCAGGCGCCTGGTTAAAAGAGCACCCAGGACTACATCGACAACGGCTACCAGTTATACTGCACTGTCTGCTGCCAAAAGGCAATAGACCGCTGCTGTGTAGCAATGCAGTACCATGTCCTCCAGCACCCAGGAGACATATGGTGACAGTTAACTGAGCGGGCTCCATGCTTGCCGTGGTATGGCGTCTGCACAGGTAACAAGAAAAAAAGGTGCAAAACGATTGTCTGCCCTTGCTTTTACAGAGGGAGGGAGGGAACGGGGGCCTGACGATATGTACCCAGAACCACCCGCGACAATGTTTTAGTCCCATCAGGCACTGGGATTTCTACCCAGAATTCAAATGGGCGGTGGAGACTGTGGGAACTGTGGGATAGCTACCCACAGTGCAAAGCTCTGGAAGTCGATTGTTGCCTCGGTACTGTGGACACAGTCCGCCGACTACATGCACTTAGAGCATTTGTGTGGGGACACACACACTCGACTGTATAAAAACGCTTTCTACAAAACCGACTTCTACAAATTCGACGTAATATCGTAGTGTAGACATACCCTAAGGTGTCACAAGGACTCCTCATTGTTTCAACTAGAGAAAGTTTCCACTGCACTGTGCCCAGAACTGCAATTCCGGTGCCTGCCCCAGGTGCTTGGGTTGTCGTAACTCCAAAAAACAAGCCTATAGGAGAAGAGCGTTCCATCCCCACAGAGAATCCTCTGCTGTGGCAGGTGATGACTGCTTGGGGCTGGTGGAAGAAGGCCATGCACCATCCTGAGCACATGCAAACTTGGCATGTCTTAGCGCAGAGATGCAAATGTCGCCATGCAGCACCACGTCAGGATTGGTGGATAGCCACAAAGGTGACATGTCTGTTCCAAGGAAAGGCTACTAAGGGGAACCCCCTAAGGTACTAACATGACCCCCATCACCACAGTCTGGGCATCTCACAATCAAATGTATTTCTCCTGCTCACATCCCTATGAGGTAGAACAGTGCTATTATCCCCATTTACAAATGGGAAACTGAGGCACGGCAAGCTAAGTGATTTGCTCAGGGTCACACAGGAAATCTGCAGTGGAGAAGGGACTTGAACCCAGGTCTCCCAAGTCATAGGCTACTGCCTTAACCACTGGCCCGTCCTTCCTCAGGAATGGAGGGTCGAGATAAAGAGACGAGGAGGCACTACCTGCTGCCTATCGGCTGCCAATAAATGCAAGTTCTTTCTAGCCAAGTATAGGCATCCTGAATTATGCAGGGCGGACATGCTGCGTATAAAGATGTACTTTATGATTATTGCCCTTCCCTGTATGGCCATGACGAACTCCTGTCCTATGGCAGGTCTTGGCATCTCATGAATGAGTCAGAACAAACAAGGTGGGGGGGAGGGGAGACAGACTGCTGCGCTACGCATCGCGGGAGACAATCAACAGATGCTCGTTCTCCCTTGGCTGGTGGCAGTTAAAGGACCCATGGAACTTTTCCAAATCATAGTCACTGGGCGTCTCGCTTCTCCCACCCACAGAGTGCAGTGGGATACTACAACCCCGGTCCTTCTGGCCCCACTTTACATACAGCAGCCTCACCCGTGGAGACAGACTGATCAGAAAGGGGACTTGCCACACAGATTCATCTCCTTGTCTGACTGACTTTACATTTGGGAGAGAAATCCAAACTCAGTTCTAACCTCTGTACTTTAAGGCAGGCTGTGGATTCTACTGAGTGACCCCGAGAGCTGGCTTGAAACAGACCCCACTTTACTGCATCAGAGTTATTCAACTTAACCCAGTCTTGACTGAAGTCCGAACATGGGAAACCAGCATTTTGGGGCGTCACAGGATTGCACCATCACAGAGAGCCGTATTCCTTACATTGTACGCTTTGGGGCCAGCAATGTCGTTTGTTCTGTGTTTGCCCAGCACATCGCCTGGGGAGGGGGATGGCCCTGGTCCATGACTTGGGCTCCTAAGCACTGCCACAAGAGAAGTCACAGTAATTTGTACTGTTGATCTGAATGTACAGGGAATGAGATCTTATGAGAAATGCTACACTGCTAGTGGTCGTGCAGTTCTTTTAAAAAGATGCGGCAAAAAATATGTAAAGTTTGTTCTCTGACTAAGTAACCTCAACTAGGTTAGTTTCCTAGATGCAGAGCTGCAACCTGCAGGATTCCCTTGCAAAGACAAGTTGCCTGTGGTATCCAACCACATGAAGAGATTAAAAGCCATGCCAGAATCAGACGACTGGAACTGGAGCCCAGAGCAGACATGGATCCGATCACACTTGACACACTGAACTCCTTCAGACACTAAGGAGAGGATCCCTGTGGCCTAGGGAAAAGCAGACCAGAGTAAAGGGAGCCTTCACTTTCTCCAGGTGTACCATGGTAACGGGGGCAGGGTGAGGGGAAACACAGCTAATAATCAGGGCAGCAGAACATGCCACAACTGCCTTCCAGTCTCCATGGCTGTTCCATGTCAGAGAGGTTTGTCTGTATGAGAGAAATGATGCTCAGCAATGTTCACTCTAATTTTTTCCATCCATGTGTGGAACGAATTGTTATGTGTAGCACCAATATCGAGGTAATATGCAGACATGCGCCATCACCTCCATACATTCACGGCAGCCCTTATCCCACTAAGGGCTCACAATGTCCTACGGCTAGTACCCAGCTGGGTCTTAGGGAAGGCCTGTCATCAGGAAACGGCTGTGGTACCCATCTGTTCATTCCTACAGCATCCCTTCCCAAGGATCAGAACATGCTTTGCAAACTATACATAGAAATGCATCACTGAAATGCAGCCACCTCTGGGAAGGAAAGTCAGTAGCCAGAGAAGCCGATAGCACAGAGAGCACTGTGCAGTAGTTTGGAAAGAGAAAGGGAATTTTGGATAGGAAGAATCTTTTCCTCTTATGCAAAATGCTTGAGATATTTAATGTTCAGACAGGGCTTCATCTGTAAAGGTCTCATCTGAATATAAAATGTAATACTACAATTTAGAAATCAAAGTAAATCTTTCTTTTTAAATCAGAACACTAAGGCTCAAAATAATTTTTAAAAACACTCAAATCCCCCTTATTACCATCCTCTTGTATTAATACAAAGCACTTCAAAAGTTCTATAGGCTATTCAGCCTTCATGTTTATATTTTTACATTGGATCAGCTTGGACAATTAAAGGAGCACAGTCAAGTTCACCTTCAGATTCTCACACACATGTACAATGTACCATGTCTGGGTTATTACAGTGAAACACACCTAGCTCTGTCAATTTATACAGCACTTTACTAACACATGGGCTCAGGCAAAGTTTCACTTCACATGAAGTTCTCCCACTTCTTTCCATGAGGCCACGCATATGAGTAGCACTTTGCAGGATCACACCCCAACCACATGTCCCCCTGCCCACAAACAGCTTTGCAAACACTGCTAGGGGAGGTTTGAATCCCCAGCAGGGAATTGTCGTCATTGGAAATCCGACAAAAACAGTCACAAACACGTTCCCATTACTCCTAGTTGTGGTCATTTCCTTTTAACACACAAACCTAAAAGCCAACATCATTTAGTAATTTTCATTTATAAATCTCAAAGTGTTTTACAGAGCAAGATCGATACCATTCTTCCCATTCAGAAAATGGGGAAACTGAGGCACAGCGTGGGGTGAGGTGACTCCTGAAAGCCACAGAGAAACTCAATGGCAGAGCTGGGGAAAGACCCAAAGTCTCTTGACTCCCAAGCTCTCCCAGCCCCACGGCTGGGGCTGGGGGAGAGGCATCTCTCCCGTCCCCGCCGCAGCCCCACGGCTGGGGCCGGGAGAGAGGCGTCTCTCCCCCCTGTAGCCCTGCATGTCCCAAGCTCCTCCAAACTCCCATCATTGCCCCCATCTCACCCCACCGCCTCCACCCACTCTACACATCCTTCACGCTCACCTGTGCGCGCACCTGTGTGGCCGTGCAGGTGCACACCTTAGAGGGAGCACAGATGCTCAGGCCAGGCCATCTTGTTAATTCTTCCCACCCCAGAAAGCGAGAACCCTGCAAGACGCCCATCACCATGTGCACTCAGAAGCTTGTGCCGCACCCCGTCAATTATACCAAGGAAAAGCACCTGAGATTCAACATTTCAAGGTGCTGGGGGAGTAAAAATAAATAAAACATGGCAGCTACCACACACGCAAAAAGGCAATTCAGAGTTTTCAGAGACATGCCCCCTTGCTCCTACTCAAACCCCAGCTCTTCGGGGAATGGGAACCCACCAACACAACACACCCAGGGACAAACTCAATGGTGATGCAGCTCTTCATCTTTGCTGGGCCTGCCTGCTCCATTGCTATGGAGGAGGAAGGTTGTTGGAGTATAAATCCAGATGCTGTGCGGACAGTGGGTAGGGGGTTAAGGGTGCCAACATCCCTTTGCATTGCTAGGAGGCCGATGAGCAAAGGAGCCAGAGAGCTGTTACCCCAGTGCAGACCTACTTGCTACAGAGACCACCACTTTCCCGGCTTGTCTCGGTGCAGTTCTAAACCTGCCCGTTAATGAGAATGCTATTAAGGCCTGGTGGGGAGCTCTGGTGCTGCAGCATGAACCACCCCTCCCCCCCAGCACCCTTTTCTCCTTTGAAACAGATACAAAACTTGCTCCTTTCCCAGAATCCCCTTTTTCAACTCAAGGAGGGAGCACATTTCAAAGCTCCATGTGGGCTTTCGGGTCATCTCCTAAAGGCTCCCGGGACTATGTCCTGGGCCTGCCGTCTCCCCTACATTGCGGGTTGGGCTAGAACCCAGCACGTGGCACAGCAAACTCACACCCCATCTCCTGCACGCCGCCCCCCAGCTCTCATCCCCTCTCACAACCACCCTTGGGGCAGCTCTGCCGCCAAACGACAAAGTGTCTGGGGAGAACTTAGCCCTTTCCCAAGGCCCGCAGAGCCTTCTGCGCACCAAGAAGCAGGACTGGGAAAAGGGCATAACTCATGCGACCCACATGCTTTGGGGTTGGTGGTTAACCAGCAAAACCTGAGCCATCTTGGCGCACTAGGCCGTTAAACCCGTGTCTACAAGAGACAATCTACTGGATGGTACAAAGAACAGAATTCTCACTTGATGCATTTCCCCCACAGTCGGGAATACTAACCCCAAAGGGAAAAAACCTCTTCACTCCAGAACATTTCCCGTGGGATAGGCGAGGGCTAAAAGGCTGGAAAATTTCCTCCTGACCCAAGCAAAGGAATAACCTCTGGCCCGAACCATGAAGATTACCGATTCCGCATTGCTCTTTTGGCCGGTCTGTGACTATCATTCTTCAAGCAAGCATCTCAGTGCCTCCCTAACCTTGGCCACCCCCTCCCCCCTGCAGCGCAGCACAGTACAGCAGGGACCAGCACATGTTAATTATATGGAGCAGAAGAAAAACTGTAGGTTTGTAATTTGTTGCTGTTTAATTCCATTGAGCATTGCCTATTGGTCTTCTAACAAGCGAGAACAGACAGCTCAGCTGCCTTAGACCACAAGTAGTTTCCTATGCGGAGATGGCCCCGTCTCTGCACGTGGCAGTCCAGGCGTGAGACCGAATGCCAGCAGACCAGAGGAGGCAGTAAAAGCCTTTTGCAATCGATTAAACCCACAGCAATGAGGAGGATTCCAGACAACAACAGCAGCTTAATTCCTTCATGCCCGTCACAGATCACGGCAGCTACCGGTTTGCCACAAAGGACTCTGAAATATTTTTGCAAGGGCTTGGAGGTGGCCTTGTTGCACTGGCCCTCTCTCACAGTACTTTCCCCGGGTGCAGCGTTCTTAGGCAGAGTGTAGCCAGGCAGCATCCAGCCCCTGGCGCTGCATAGACGAGGGGCTAGAGAGATGAGCCAAAAGCCCTTTGGAGTGGGAGTGCAGGGCATGGATCGCAAACTATGGGCTTTGATGAGTGGCAGCTTTTCACTTACACATGGGCCGCTGCTTACACCTTTCTTCCCTTCCCGTCATAAAGCGGAAGGAGAATCCAGTTTCCCTGCCACCAGCACGACAGCCTGCAGTATTTATCTCCCCCAGCACGGGGCAGCCCAGGAGGAGTGAAGTCTGGATGCTCACCCATCGCCCCACTTCCTATGTTGTCTCCCGCAATGGCCAGGACTCCAGCTCTCCCAGGGCTGCCCTGCACACTCGCCCTCACCCTTAGGTGGGAGCAGCGTGCAGGGGATTCTGGCAGGCAGTGGAGGGTTGGAACATTAAATGCCCTTGACCCATCAGACACTGGTGTTTTCTCCTGGTTCCCTCTGTTCCCAACAGCCAGTGATCTGAGCGCAACTAGAATTGCCATCAAAACCACCAGCGCCCGGGGCTCAGCTGATCTGGCAGCTTTGTAGTGACAGCCATATGTCCCAGGAGGGTTAGGCAATTTCGAGCGGTGGTGGTGGGAACATGCCTGGGACGCCGAATGATGTCGCCCAGGGCCTGGAACCTCGTTTCCGGCAGGTTTGCCCTGGCCTAGGTCGAGTCCAGCACTGCCCCTATAAACGAACAGGGGACAGAGTGGACTTCCCCATGCTCAGGGGAAGGCCCAGTGCGTCAAATGTTGCCATGATGAATTCGACTTGCGCCTCCACTATAGCCCTGGAGCGGCCCTTGATCAGCCAGTCGTCTAGGTACGGGAACGGACACCTGCTCAGGAACATGGCCACGACTGCCATGCATTTGATCAGAACTCAAGGTGCCGCTGACAGACCGAATGGGAGGACTGTGAACTGGCAATGGCTGCTGCTTACCACAAACCTGAGGCATTTTCTGTTTGACGGAGTTATTGCTATGTGGAAGTATAGGGCGGCATACCAGTCCCCGGGATCCAATGAGGGGATGATGGAGGCCAACGAGACCATGCAAAACTTCAGTTTCTTCATGAACTTGTTGTGTTCGCGCAGGTCTAGGATGGGCCTTAGCCCGCCTTTGGCTTTCAGTATTAGGAAATACCAGGAATAAAAGCCCCTGCCCCGGTAGTCCTGAGGAACTTCTTCTACTGCTCCTAGTGGGAGGAGTGAGTGCACCTCCTGTATGAGGAGTTGCTTGTGAAAGGGGTCCCTGAAGGAGGACAGGAAAGGGGGGTGGAAGGGCAGGAAGGCCGAGAATTGGGGTGAATATCCCCTTTCTACCATGTGGAGCATCCAACGGTCCAATGTAACGTGGGCCCACACAGGGTAGAAAGGGGATAGACAGGATGAAAAAGTAAGATGGGGAGGATCCTATCTGAGCTGGTGCGTCACCCCCAAGCTCACCTTCCAAAGGCCTGCTTCTGGACTGAGGAAGCTTTAGACTGGCCAGGCCCTGGCCAGAGGAAGGATAAGGTCTCTTTCTCAAGTTCCTGTTCCTCCTATGTGATCCTTCCTGTCTGCCCCAAGGCTGATAATTCCTAAGAGAGGGAGATGCTGCCATTATTTCATGGGAGGTAGAGGGCATGCAGATCAGCAAAGCGCAAGTGAACCAGGCTCGAACATACACAGAAGTGATGGCAACTCAGCACCAAGCTCCAATACTGCTGAGCAGGGTGGTGCTATAAAGTTCTAGGGTCAGTCCTTGGATAGCAAGAGTATAAATGTCAGGAGCAGTCAGTGTATCCTGGAAACATACAAACGCTGCTCACGCACCTGCACACAGGTACAACAGTAGCTTATACATATTATTAGTCTTCTATAAATGGGCAGCTTTTATTGGCATACCTGCTCTTGAATATCCTACCTGCATCCACTGAATGCCATTCTTCTCCTGGCGGCTGGCCATCTGTACAGATGCAGCCATGGTAGAATGCCAGGTCTTTGCTGGGTTTAAAGCAGTTAGAATGGAGAACTGTACCACACAGACAAGTAGTTATGACAGTCTATTCCCAACCCTCCTGTACACAGGGTTCCAGTTATAGTCGTTGCAAATCCTCAGGCCAGCCTTTTCCCCAGAGCGTGGGGTGCACCCCCACCCCGGCAGGTGTAGAATGCATGTGCATTAAGATGTACAGGCCTTTAAAGACCATTTTGGGGCGTGAGAGGGTTCATTTTCCTGGTAGTGGGGATGGGACTGAGTTCTCAGAAGCTTGGGAAACCATATCAGCTACACCATCAGGGGCTCGTTCACCTGCACATCTACCAATGTGATATATGCCACCATGTGCCAACAATGTCCCTCTGCCATGAACATTGGCCAAACCGGACAGTCTCTATGCAAAAGAATAAATGGACACAAATCAGACATCAGGAATTGTAACATTCAAAAACCAGTAGAACACTTCAACCTCCCTGGACACGCAATAACAGACTTAAAAGTGGCAATTCTTCAACAAAAAAACTTCAAAAACAGACTTCAACAAGAAACTGCAAAACTGGAATTAATTTGCAAACTGGACACCATCAAATTAGGCCTGAATAAAGTCTGGAAGTGGCTGGGTCACTACAAAAGGTAATTTTCTCTCTGTTGATACTCACACCTTCTTGTCAGCTGTTGGGAATAGGCCACACATCCACCCTGTTTGAATTGGCCTCGTTAGCACTGACCCCCCACTTGGTAAGGCAACTCCCATCTTTTCATGTGCTTACTGTATTTTTCACTCCATGCATCTGATGAAGTGGATTTTAGCCCATGAAAGCTTATGCCCAAATAAATTTGTCAGTCTCTAAGGTGCCACAAGGACTCCTTGTTGTTTTTACTGCTTCATGGGAATCCATTTATGCATTACTCTAATTGGCCACTAGGGGTCACTGTGTCACCATTACAAGCCAGCCCTAGGTGTGTTCTCTGGTTGTTACTAGGCCCATTGCAGACCCACAGTCTGTACAAATTTCAGAGTAGCAGCTGTGTTAGTCTGTATTCGCAAAAAGAAAAGGAGTACTTGTGGCACCTTAGAGACTAACAAATTTATTAGAGCATAAGCTTTCGTGAGCTACAGCTCACTTCATCAGATGCATTTGGTCCGATGCATCGAGCTGTAGCTCACGAAAGCTTATGCTCTAATAAATTTGTTAGTCTCTAAGGTGCCACAAGTACTCCTTTTCAGTCTGTACAAAGGGGCTGTTCAGACACAAGAGCGAAAGCACAAGTCGGACGGGGGCGGGGTCTTTGCGCTGTGGCTCATCTCAACAGCCAGGCTTTTACACTTAGCACTAACTGAGCCGGCCCAGCTCACATGGAGCAGCTCGGTCGGGCTCGGGCTTGGACTGTGGGGACGCACGCTGGGAAAGGCTCGGGCATGAGCTGCTCACTCACATCTCCTTTCACACATGTGGGAAGTTTCTTTAGCAGTGAAAGCTAGTAGGTTCCTTTCCTCTGCACCGAAGGAGACTTCCCATAAGATACCTTTACAGAGCAGAGCTGAACACCCCAGCTCTGACCAGGGCCAGCTCAAAGAAGACCCATCCACCTCCGCAGGGCTCACCCAACAGTCCTGCCCTCAGGGTCTCTTCTCCTCCCCCACCTCCTGATATAGCTGCTGAAAAACTCAACCCTTTCAGAAACAATTTATTCTGATCTAAAGACACACAGCGTTCCCGAGAGCGTCTCCAACTCGGATCAACCTGGAGAGAAAAATCAAAAATCTCCCGGCCTGAAAAGCTCTCCTGGTTTTGCTAGCCAGCTTTCAGGCATGGGGTTCCAATCAAAACATAAAGCCTAACAGATTGTGTGCAAAGAGAGATTTACCTTCACTGACCAGCTGTAAAGCCAATTCGCCTGGTTCTGACCCCAAGAACACCTGTGCTGCCCCATTGGCTACAAGAGCATCGGCCATACCTAGCTTGGTTGATTCTCACTGTAAGCAAGCCTGGCCTGCAGATATCCCAGGCATTAAGGGGCAGGTCACTACCCCATGTCATGGTAGGCAACGCAGAGCTTAGGGGAATCCATCCAGAGCACACCTAGACTAGCACATTCAGTTACCAGCTGCCAAGACTGCCAGCGTCCATTGGACAACACACCCCGACACCTTTCCAATGGATAATTCTGCAGCATGTGGAGAATTAAGAATAGTGGGGCCACAGAAACTAAACTGGATTTGTTACCTGATTCCAGCCCAGCCCAGGGCGCGAAGCACTTGTATTAGTCAACGCCCTATTTTGCCCAACTCAAACCTCCAACCTGTAAGTAAGGGAGGCCGTAGATCCCCTCCCCCTTCAGCAAACAGTGATGCACACTGGCTGGTCACACTTCCATCCACTCCTCTTCCCGACACCATTAACCTCCCTCACACCAGATCTTTGCTTGAAGGCTTGGCGACACATCACCAGCTGCTCATTTGCCATTACTCTCCATTGCTCACCTTCCCGCAGTTCCTTCTCTGTGAGCTCAGCAGTGCCCCAAGTCCACCAGGGCCCGCCATCTAATTACAGAACTGACGTCAATGCTCCTCTCTGGGTCCATGACACTGACAGTAAACACAGGCTGGCTGCACTGCATTAATGGGCACTGGAGGCATTAGATAAGAGCCCAATAACAATTAGCCAGGATAACATGCCGGGCTGTTTTTAAGCGGCACAGACAGGATGCTGGGCAAAGATGAAGAGCTCAGGGTCCTCGGTCGTCAGGATGCGATGCCATCACTCGGCTTCCCAGAAGGGTCAACAATCAGCGTGCAAAATGAATCAGAGAGGGATGAGAAAGCAAAGCAGGGAGACGGGTCCAAGACCCTTGGGAGACAACCACTGCCAGAGCTGGGGAACGGCACTGGCCTATGGGTGAGAACATTCAAGGAGGCAGAAAATGGAGATGGATGACAGCATGAACCAGTGACTATGTCATGGTCAGGGGTGCTAGAACAAGGTGGGCCAGGGGGCCATGGCCCCATCACTTTTTATCGTCCGTAAAGGCGAGCGACGGGGGAAGAGGCAGAGAGGAGCGAGTGGAGGGCGGGGTCTTGGCAGGAAGAGGTGGCACAGGGTGGGGCCTTGGGGAGGAGGGAAGGGGCAGGAGCAGGACCTCAGGGGGAGGGGTATCAGGGGCGGGGCTATGGTTTGGGCACCGGTGGCCCCCCATTTTTATGCAGCTTCGGCCACTCCTGGTCCTGGTGTGCCTACCTACATTGCTCAGGGCTGTGAAAAATGTCATGCCCTGTGCAAGGTAGTAAACCCAGCCAAGCCCCCACTGTAGATGCGGGTAGGCTGGCGGAAGAATTCTTCTCGAGAGGTGGATTTAGTACAGTGGTGGAGAAACCCCTTCCGTTGCTGTAGCAATCGTCTACACTCAAGGGATTAAAATCGGGAGGCTTTAGGGCGTAGAAGTGCAGTGTTTGCAGAGGCTAAGTAGCCACAGCTTGAAATCGTCCAAAGGAAACCACTCCAGAAGCCTCCTCTTGGGGAAGTGTTAAGGCAAAAGAACAGGCACCAGGTGACATCTCCAGAAATCGATTTTTAAAAGATCATGTCACCTATCACTAAGCTTTAAAAACCAATCAAATACAAAACGGAACGAGGCAGCGGTCAAACGCCCATCCCATAACAATCAGACTGAGTTCTGTAAGGGATAGGCCCCATTTCCACACAGGAAACCCGCCTAAGGATCATGCAGGCTGAGAGCTTGTGCAGAGCAACTGGGCAAGAGTAAAGCAAATGTACCTCTTGCAGCTTTGCTGATGGCTGCAGGGATCGGCAAAGCAGCCTCAGTCAGGGGAGAGGGAGAAAATACCCCACTCCCAATATTCCCTGCCCAAACCTTAAGCTCTGGCAGCACAGAGATCACCACAAAGAGCAGCTTGGTGTGCATACAACAGCTGCGAGGCAACACCTGCCTGCCACTGGAGCTAAGGAGGGCCTCATGCACAATACATAAGTGACGGCTGATAAAGGAACCCTACAAAGGAGAACACCCCTCCGGCACCGTTCTTACCGTCATCAATAGGAGTTCGCACCACCAGTCTCTTACCCACCACCTGGTACAGGAAATTGTGCCTTCAGGGCTCTAAAGCAGCGGTACTGAGTTCTCCCAGCTGGCTGGATACGTTGTTCAAAGCTGGGAGTGGGAGGGGGGGTGTGCGCGCGCGCAACCCATGGTGCTCAGGGCTCAACCACTGTGATCATCTACTGTGACCTTCTGAGTAACACAGGCCAGAGAACTGCTCCTAAATCATTCCTATTGCAGATCTGTTAGAAAAAACATCCAATTTTGATTTAAATTCGCAGTTATGGCGCATCCACCATGATGCTTGGTGAACTGTTTCCATGGTTAACTACCCCCACTGTTAAAAAATTATGCCTTATTTCAAGTCTGAATTTGTTTAGATTAATTTTTTGTCTAGATTCCAGCCATTGGATTGTGTTGTTAGATAGAAGAGCTCACTATTAAATATTTGTTCCCCAGGTAGGTACTCATCGATGGTGGTCAAGTCACCCTTGAATCTTTTCTTTGTTAAAGTAAATAGATCGAGCTCCTTGAGTCTATTCCTATCAGGCAGGTTTTCCAATCCTTTAATCATTCTCATTGCTCTTCTCTGACCCCTCTCCAATTTATCAGCTTCCTTCTTCGATTGTAGGCACCAGAGGTGAACAAAGGATTCCAGCAGCAGTCACACCAGTGCCAGATACAGAGATAAAAACCTCTCAGCTCCTACTCAAAATCCCCCTTTTAATGCATCCAAGAATGGCATTAATCCTTCTGGCCACAGCGTCGCCCTGGGAGCTCATGTTCAGCTGATTATCCACTATGGCCCCCAGAAGAAAGGCTCATAATTGGCCTATGAGAGAAAGGTCCTTACCTTCTCTCCTGCTGCTCTGTGTGATGACCTCTGGGGCTCCTTGGAGGCCCTTCAAGTTCTAGTCATTGGCCACAGGGAAGAGGATTCCTAGGGGCATAATGTCGTTCCTGTTTCACAGCTGGGGAGTCATGCAGAGGGTGAGTGAGTGGCACATGGTCACACAATGAGCCAGTGGCAAAGTCAAGCATCAGACACCCAGTCTCTTGCTCCAACCCCTAAACCGGAATCCTGCCCCCTCTTCACATGAGCAGACCTTCCTAACTCCCTTAGATACCTCCTGAAGAGGGCACCCCCTAACCTGCCCAGGCCTTAGATACCCCCTAACCTCCTCCAGGCTCATTAGCAGTTTAAATAGTTTGTGTTTGGCACAAGGTTTATGCTCTTACAGGAGCAAAGCAAGATGGTTCACTGACACGCAGCAACCTTGCTGCCCACGAAGTTTGCCAGGGCACATCACCAGCATCTCAGTCCTCCTGGTAGCCCACTAGCCGCAGGCATTTTAGACCTCTTAGCTCCACAAGGATATGGAAAGCAGGCTGCTTGCAGTGACCCAAGGGAAACGCTCATGGTATGTCTACACTGCGGTCGGGGCGTGATTGCAGACCAGCCACGCTAGCTGGAGCCTTGCTACTTTGGGCATGGAGCAGGGACGCTTCGGCAGCACAGGCTGTACAAACCCACTGGGAACCCTGGGTTGTTACTGCTCCAGTGCCTGAACTCGCCAGATCAGAGCTAGCTCAGTTTGCCTCCATGAGCTGCGATCGCTCCCCTGACTGCAGTGTGGACGTACCCACAGTCTGACTCCATCCCCCAACCCCCCATGAGGTGGCAGAATGCTCCGGGGGACAGAGCGGAGAGTGACCGACTAACGTCTCATTACAAACAGAAGATGAAAAGGAAAGATCCACCATCTGTTAGTAAGTGTCAGACCAATGGCACCGTGACGCTCTGCTGGGGTCAAACAAAGGGACATCAATAGCATGCACAAGCCTCATGGACTTAAGTTATATTTGTGCAAACGTCCCCCTGGAGACGCGATCAGAGAGGTGCAGTTTGGCAACTAGTGAGTGTAATGCGCCAGCTCCCAACACACTATTCTTCTCCAACAGCTCAGAAATGCCTTGGCTTATAGCTGCTTGCCGGGAATTCAACACTCAGCCAGTTTCTATTCATCTGCAGAGGAAGATACCAACATTAACAGTGTGGCTCTATGGTTATATACACTCCACATCACCTGAAAGCTCCTGACAAAATGCAACATAGTCAACAGCTCTAGCAAGAGTGACCAGTCTCTGTGATGCTGAGGGCTAATTTCCACTGCCACCAATACATTCCCATTACTGATGCGTCTAGTTATGATTGGCAGACTACCTCCGTTCACAGCTACCGCACCCAGATCAAGGACAAACAGGGCCTTGCCATTTACCGGACATCTGTTCTGTCTCGGCATCCAGCGAAGCACTGAACTAGGTTTCTGTGCTAAGTAACGTAATGCAGCAAAACAGGTGGCGATTCAGAGCTGAGTTGCACAGCCCCTGATGTTTCAGAGGGGTTATCTGCACTTTGTAATTGAGAGCAGAATTTAGCCAGCTGTCTACCATGTGTTGGAGCACTAATGCAGCAGGGGAGAGATCCTACTTCATTGCCAATGCCTGCAGGGTATGTACCCTCTGCAATACACTTTAATTTACAGTTCAGCCCATAAAAATCCCTGCTTTCAAGAATTTGGAGAACTTTACGGTCAGGGGCGAGAGCGGAGTACAGACTAAGGGGTTTACATGGAGTCGGCAGGAAGGCCCATTGCTGTGCACACACACATACCAGTGGAGGACCACTTCCTCTGGACACATCTTCCGTGTTCATCTTCCACAAACTGCGGGAGGCAGGGGCCACAGGCATGGGAACCAGGGGGGCAGAACTCCCTTCTTTTCAGTGTGCAGTCCAAGCTCCGTGGACAGGACTCCTCTAGGAAAAGGAAAAGAGAAGAGATCCAAGTGAGAATCAGTTTCACAAGGTGCACCATGGATGGGGTAAAACGGCTGTGTCCATTCTTAGCCTGTGGAACAACAATATGGAGATGTTACTGTCATTGCTAGAAATGAGAAACAGAATCCTAGCTATGGCCGGACTGTAAGTATCTGCCTGTGCAAAACACATCCGAGTCATTGGGGCAGAATAGCTAGCCACAAGTTCAGCCAGTGCTATGACAGAGATGGGGAGGGAGAGCAGCTTGGCTGGTGCTGCCAAGCCCTAATCCACCCTTGTTGGCCAAAGTAGAACAATGTTCTGGCATAATCCAGAGAGGAACAGCATTAAGGCTTTTACTCAGCCAAAATGGACCAGTGAAACATCTGGCAGTTTTGTGGGTAAAACACAGGACAGGGATCAGGAGATCTGGGTTCTGCAAGACCTGTGGTCAGGGCCAGGTCACCAAGGCCTCTCCATGCCTCATTTTCCCCATGGGCACTATGGGGATAATGACAGAGAGGTTGCGAGGCTAAGCTCAGAGGCTACACTGATGTGTGCTATAGAAGAGCACACACAATAGGACGGGGCGGGCAAACTTTTTGGCTTGAAGATTGCATCGGGTTTCCGAAGTTGTACAGAGGGCCAGTTAGGGCAGACTGAGCCTCCCCAGACAGCCAGGCGTGGCCCGGCCCCCGCCTCCTATCCGACCCCCCTGCTGGATCCCCACGACTCCTGTCCCATCCAACCCCCCCCCGCTGCTTCCTGTCCCGACTGCCCCCTGCCGCCCCATCCAACCCCTTTCCTCCTTCCTGACTGCCCCCCTGACCTCTGCCCCCATTCAACCACCCTGTTCCCCACTCTCTGACCAGCCCGACCACTATCCACACCCCTACCCCCTGACCACCTTCCCCGAATTCCCCTGCCCTCTATCCAAGCCCCCCTGCTCCCTGCCTCATTACCGCGCTGCCTGGAACACTGGTGGCTGGCGGTGCTACAGCTGCGCCGCCCAGAGTACAAGGACAGGCAGCCGTGGCTCTGCAGCCCCACCGCCCAGAGCATTGCGCAGGTGACACAGTGAGCTGAGGCTGCAGGGGAGGGGCCGGGAGCTACCCTCCCAGGCCAGGAGCTCAGGGCCCAGGCTGGAGGGTCCCATGGGCCGGATGTGGCCTGTGGGTCGTAGTTTGCCCACCTCTGCAATAGGGACTCCATCCTATTTTGCAGCTCTGCATTTCAGTTAGACTAGCATTCACCCATAAGCCCAGCATTGCTTACAGAGGCCAGCTTAACGTTTACAAAATGACTTGGTGAGCGGCTAACTTACATTGCAAGTTTCCGTAGCTGAGCTCCGGACCCATCTTGAGCAGAGCTTTCTGCTGTAGCTTACCACTTATTAGCCACTGTAGCAAAGAGCTTAGTCGATCTGTGCAGCCTTATGATCCGCTCAGGGCAGTTTAATGGCGAACAAGACGACTAGCCTAGGGCACCTTGCCCCCGCTTCTCACCCTGAGCTCTGGCACAGTTCGCCCCGGTGCAGACAGACTCACCAAGGCCACCAGACCAGCTGTTTCTTGTAAATTACATCACGACTTGAACCAGCCCAGAGATCGCAGTAAAAGCCTCCTGCCCGGATGGTTTTTCCTCCCTAATCTAATAGTGCTGAAGTCCTCTGAGTTAATGCGACTTCCCTGCCCGCTTCAGGCCATATGTGACGTCAGACTTTAACAGTGTGGCACACTGGTTTGCCCCATCATTGAGCTCTCTGTAACCGCGCCAGAAACCCTCTCTGAAGGAGTCTGCTCAGGAAAACTGCACCCACCTATTTTACCTTCTCACGACAGCCAGCACCTCAGCTAAGTCTCTCTCCTGGGTGAGGTTAGTCACATGTAGCGGCCAGGTTCGGGGAATAGACTGTTGGTTTTGTGGCTCCTGGATACATCCAGTACCATCCTGGGGAATTAAAGCAGGCAACCAGCAGGGGGTGCTCTCACCATCCCAGCCCAGAAGGGTAGCAGAGCGCTGCTTACCCAAGCCATCCTGAGGAGGGAGCGGAGTTCCTCCTCCCCGGCTCCCACCTTCCCTGGCCCACCTCCATTTCCCTCTTGAGCCCATATAAGCTGCCCGCCTGCTGGCGCACCAGGGAACTCCTGCCAGCTACCCCACCCTGTGCCTGGCAGTGCCCCCTGCTTACATCCAGGAGGGCACCCACGCAGCAAGGGCAGGACTCAGCGGATGGTGACAGGATCACTACATATTACAGTCGTCGGGCTGGTGAAAGCGAGGGTCACACGCCAGTTGTGCTCACGGAGCGTGCTGCAGATGTCGTTAAAGATCAATATTAAGCCAACGTAGGGGCTGCGTGCCTAGGTAATTAATAACGCCCTGTGTTATTGGCCTAAGATAAAGTTGCAAGACTCGCATGGCAGCAGACTGTGGCTTGGGCTTAAATAAAAGCCACGCACAATGTATATTCCTCTGTCAGCTGGAGCAATGTCTGCTTTTATTGAGCATCATAAAAAAAAACAAACCCAACACTACGATGTGACTAACCATCAACTCGCCCTACACATTCCCGGCTGCTAATCAAACAACCAGAGCTCAGAAATCACAGTGCTGCTACAGCTAAGAGCTAGCCAGCACCACCAAGGTCAACTTGGACCTGCTTTCCTGGGGCGAGGCTGGGGTGGGCCTTTGGGCTCAAAGTCACAGCAGGGGCATTTTTATTGCCATTGCTTCTGCAACGAGCATAAAGGAAAAGCAACATCCCCAAAAAGTGAATTAAAAAAAAGAAAAGAGAAACTGGCCTTTTTGTGCCATGACACATAGCTACCCTCTCAGCCAATCAGCATCAAGGATTGATGAAATGTAAGTACTCCCTATTGTGTCAGCTAAGAAGAACGTTTCTCCTGGCGTTCCAGTCTTACAAGCAGGTTTCACAATGACATGGAGAATGAGAAGATGCATTAAGGAAAGAAGGGGGAAAATTTTGAAAAAAAAGAAAGAGGGTTTAAATTCTCCTGCTTCAGCCATAAGCCCACCACTAACTGCTGAGGAGAGGGTGAAATTTGACCTGTGGGCAGGTTAGTCTATAAAATCACCCATTACGAGGGTTTCTGCCTCTTCCTCTGAAGCATCTGACCCCTGCCGGAGACAGGACAGTAGGTTAGATGGCCAGGGAGTCGGATTCAGTCTGGCAGTTCCTATTCTCCTAGGTAGAGCAGTTCAACATTTTCGGATGGAACAGTTTTCCCATTGGAAAATGTTGTTTTGAAATTGAAACATTTCATGAGAACATGTTAATTTCACAGAAACTAGACAAATTTCAGAACAATGTGCATCGAAATGGAATCGTTCATTGTGACCTTATTTCACCTGGACTATTATTTTTTTTTAAGTTTAAAATGTAATTGTATTCTATTAATATATATATTTACCATTCTATATAGATTTAATATATTGTACTAGATTAGAAAGCTGAAGTGTCTGAGCCCCCATGGGATGGAAATGCCATTTGCTGACAAGCTCCGCTCAGAGATGCCCACCCGCCTGAACTGGAGCCAAGAGCACAGGGATGAACCCCATGGACAGTGTGAAGTGAGGAGTAGGGCTGCCGCAGAGATGCTCCTGTCACCAACCTGCTTTTGGATGTCAGGGCCGGGCACACAGTTCAACTGTCCTGCATTATGCAGTCACCACCACCTGGGTGTGGCGTTCTAGCACCAGACCTGGACAGCGGACTCAGGTTGTTTTTATTTCATATAAACACAGACTGTTGCACTGCTTCCTGTCGCACCTCCTGAAGAGCCACTTCTCCCTGCCCCACGGGCACCGACTGATTTCCCATGTAATTTATGGGTGGGACGACGACAGGCCATTCTTCCAGGCTGTGCTTTCCCTGCTCCCTGTGGGGACTAGCGGAGAGACGCCTCCTGGGTGGGGTGGGCGAGGCAGCTGGAACAAAGTACCATCGCACACAGCAGGGACCCTGCCCCGTTAGTGGCAGAGCTGCTCCGGGTGAGCAGGCTGCTGCAACAGGGGGAAATGGAAAGGGAGTGCTCTGGGGCTGTTCAGTGGCACACGGGCATGGAAGGATAAGGCCTTTTCCTGTAGCCACATTGTAAGGTCTGAGGCCTTTGTCTGTGGCCATATTAGGACAGCAGCAGCCATGAGCTAAGAAGCAGAAAGTCACATCCTCAGGTTCCCTCTAAATTACATTAAAACAATGTCATATCGGGCTATTAAGGCGGCTCGATCCTAACAGTACCAGATAACCATCTTAAGATCTGTTTCTTTAAAGAAAACTTTGCTGGCGTTCTGTCTGGCAAGAAATCACTTATCAACAGCTGTGATTGTAAAATCTCTACTTCTATTGTTTTGTCTTTAGGATCCCCATTTCTCTATCGTTTATCTGGTCTGGTCTCTGTCTGGTTCTTTGATTGTTTCTGTTTGTTGCTTAAGTAATTTTTCTAGGTGTAAATCAGTTAAGGTGGTGGGATATAATTGGTTAAAAATGATTTTACAATATGTTAGGATTGGTTAGAAAATTATTTAGTGATTTAGTAAAATGGTTGGTTAAGGCACAGCTAAGCAGGACTCATGTTCTACTACATAAACTGAGGTCCAAAAGGAAGTTCTTGAGAACCAACTCCAGGACACAGCCCCAAGATCAGAACTCCCAGACCTCAACACCCCGCCAACCACACTGTGCAGAAGCTGGAGTCCCCCAGAATACCTGATCCTGACTGGTCATCAAGAAAAATTCATCTGCGTTATTGGGAGTGGTGACCATTGTATGCTTAGCGTGTGCATTCTGTTTTGGTGACTTAATAAATAGAGGTTAAGTAGGATATTACTGTGTAAGGCTCTTTCACTGGTAAAAGATCCTGCAAACCTGCAGAGTGTAAGGTTACACCCTGAGCCCACGGAAGGGTAAGGGTGGGTGCCTAAATTAACAGAGTTATGCCTGAAGCCTGGAGCCTAGGGGTAAGGATGGGTGCACTAGAGTGTATGATTACACTGGAGCCCTAGGAATGGGGTAAGGGTGGTGTCCCTAGAGTGTGTGAGTAATATAAAATTCTGTGTGGGTAACAGGCTCCCCTCTCATGCCCACAGAGTCACTGGCTAGCACTGCAGTCCTCCAGCCCATGGCACATGACAAAGGCTCCCAGAGCGATGGATGGGTCCCAGCATCACCGAGGGAAGCAGGGTGGAGGGATGCGGGTGATGATGCAGCCAGCTCATGGCTGGGGACAGGGGAGGACATGTCCCTGGACTGTCCAAGCTGGGGAAATCAGACCGGCCTGGCTGCTCAGCTGCTGCACAGTGCCTGTCCCTGCTCTCTGGGCTCTCTGTACCAGCTGTGCACCGTGGCATGTCCCTTAGTCACAAACAACACAAAGTCAACAGAACACAGGCTGTGAACAAACAGCAGCTGCTGTCCCGGGGGCTCTTTCCCATCAGAGGTCTGGTTTCAGTTTCTAGCCAGCAGAGGAGGGAGGCAGAGAAAACCCTCTTCACACGCTCCCTCCCCACCAGTGCCCTTGGTGCCAAGCAAGGACAGCCTGAGCCAAGGCCTCTCTGGGGATTGCATTCACTTTATACCAGGTGCCATTCACTCACCTTCCCATCCTGTGCCCCTGCCCAGTGACCGGGATGGGGCCTCCGCTAGGGGTGACTCCAGGTTCCTGGCCTGTGAGGGACACTTCCTAAACTACTTGGGTGGGCTGGGCCATGGAGACTCGTATCCACTGGCAATCAGCCAGTCAGCCGCTCGCTGCACGTGTCAGGGGCTATCGGCACTCCCGTCAGAGCCTCTGGCAACTACTGGCCCGTTGGTCACTACTGGACAAGTGTATGGCAGTCGTGCCTAGCAGCCCCAACCAGACCACAGCCCCACTGTGCTGGTGCTGTACAAACACAGACAGGCAGTGCCCCAAAAAGCTGACAACCTAGTAATTCCATTACAACTCCCTCAGCCAGCCAGTCACCACCACAGGGACGTCCCTCTCCTGCCCCCATTTCATTTCTTCTCTTCTCAACACACCTACCTACAGCATGGAGCACTGCCCCATACGCCGGTACTCAGGCGACTGCTGCTGTGACAGGCGGCAGGGGCTATGGTTGTCTTTTCCCTTGACATTCAACTCTTGTTCTCATGGTCCACAAAGGCCAAAGGGTGTAACTGAGCCAGGGTGCAGAGAGACCCCACCATGCATTCTGCAAGGGGACACAGGGAACGGTCCTAGGGCAAAGTGCCAAAGGACCAGCACTCCTCCCTGAGCTTGGGGGGCATCGTTACAGAGCCCAGACACGGAGCAGCTGTGCTGCCATGAACAGGGCTTGGCCTGGCACTAAGTGGGTCTGGAGCACGGGTCAGACCCCCCACTCCCAATTCCACTGCAATCGCACCCCTATACGCAGAGTCAGAGTCCGTATTTGGGGCAGTGTTGAGGATTCTTTTGGCCCCGGCTGCTTGACGGACTTATTTCATATGAGATTGTGGGCAGAGGGGTCACATGAAGATTTAACCACCAGCCTCCTCTGCTGTGGGAGACATTAAATTCACTGACCCAAGAAGCGGGTTTCCCGTCTCTCCTACTCCTCCCATCCCACAGTGTCTGAGCACCTCACTCTCATGCATTCAGCCTCTCACCCCTCGTGTGCCAGGGCAGGGCTGTTATCCCCATAGTACAGATGGGAAACTGAGGCACAGCGGAACTAAGGAACTTGCCCAAGGCCACCCAGGAAGCCTGTGGCAGAGCAGGGAATTGGATCTCGTCTCTTGAATCCCAGGCTAGTGCCCTAACCAGTAGTACCTTGATATTCTCCCAGATGATGCCACTCCTCACCCTCAGCTATTTAAATGCACTCCTGTAACTTTGCAGCTCAGGGCAGTTTGACAGGCACGAACTGGTGCTGTTTTCCATTTATCCTGCAATTAGATGAGGAGTCTTTGCTTTCAGCATCTGCCCTATCTCCTCCCCTCAGTGCTGGGCCCCTCCATGAGACCTGGAGAGGATCAGACAGTCAGCACCAAAAGCCATCCCAGCGCCTTTCTCCTCCTATGTAGGACGGGCTAGCTCCTATGTGATATACAGAGCCGCACTGGGCACGCTCGTTGGCTTTGCAGATAATCCGCTTGAGCGGCATGCGGTGAACATTCAGCCTGAACTTCCAGGGACATCAGACACAAGGGACATAACCCTTCAGGGCACAAAACGGCGATGAGCTCAGAGACAAACGACCTCCAGGGGCTGGTTGTCCAGGATTTCACTTTTGCGCCTCCCGCTGGAGCACCTGGTGCCAGCTACTGTCAGAGACAGGATATGGGGCTCAAGGGAGCTCGGGTGTGATCCGCCCTGGTAATTCCTAGGTCATTGGATTTGTGGCCCATGAGCAAATCAGGAGCAAAGGGGCAGGGAGTCAAATGAAACCATTAGGGAGAGGATTAGAAAGAAAAACTGAAAAGGTGGCAGAAAGGTGGAGAATGCGCAACCAGTCACACAGGTGGTGTTGGACTGCGAAGCCCCAGTGTGGACATGCTTATTCTGGGGTACGAGAGGCCTTTTTGGTTTTGCTTAAACTCCTCCCTGAACAACATGATCTAAACTGGTACAAGTCCCTTTTAGCCTAGAACAGTGTGTCCACACAAGGCTGAAACCTGGGTAACTAGATCGGTTTAAATTCACATCTCCGATTATACCAAAAAACCCTTTCCTATGTAGGCAAGGTCTAAGTATGGAAAAATACACCTAAGGGCTCGTCTGGACATGCTAGTTACTGTAAACTAAAGCAGGGTATGAAAATCCAAAGAGGATTAAGCTAAATTACACAAAGACCCTCTTAATGTGGACTAGGACTGTTCACACAGGGAGCTATTCCAGGCTCTTTCCCCTTGGAGACCAGCCCTTAGCTACTCAGGTTCTTACCTGTACTTAGATCTTGGGTGGGGTCTTCTATCCCTCAGAGGCCTGGATGAAAATTTTCAGATGCGCCTAAGTCCCATTTCCAAAGTGACAGACACTTAGGTGCCTAATTCCCATTGACAAGGACTTGCCTATACACACAAGGCCTCCTGCTTTAACTATTCTGGTATAGTGAACATGGTACAACCCTCCTATTGTGGACACAGGTATCCTGGGATAAAGGTCCTTTCAATTGGGATAGCTAAACCACCTCCAAGCTGCATCGATAGCCCTTCCAGCCCAGGATACGAGACCAGGCATCAGCCCAGCACCTCCTGGTTTATGCTGGTGCGAAAAAGGGCTTTCAGGAGTTCAGGTGCTGCCAGGAGGCACTAACCCTTCAATCACACTGGGGAAATCCTTTCTCCCCTGGAATGAGCCTCCACAAAGCAGCACCCACCTCCCTGCTAAACTCGCAACTGGTGCCTAGGTTTCACAGTAGCAGCCGTGTTAGTCTGTATTCGCAAAAAGAGAAGGAGTACTTGTGGCACCTTAGAGACTAACAAATTTATTAGAGCATAAGCTTTCGTGAGCTACAGCTCACTTCATCGGATGCATTTGGTGGAAAAAACAGAGGAGAGATTTATATACACACACACAGAGAACATGAAACAATGGGTTTATCATACACACTGTAAGGAGAGTGATCACTTAAGATGAGCCATCACCAACAGCAGGGGGGGGAAAGGAGGAAAACCTTTCATGGTGACAAGCAGGTAGGCTAATTCCAGCAGTTAACAAGAATATCAGAGGAACAGTGGGGGGTGGGGTGGGAGGGAGAAATACCATGGGGAAATAGTTTTACTTTGTGTAATGACTCATCCATTCCCAGTCTCTATTCAAGCCTAAGTTAATTGTATCCAGTTTGCAAATTAATTCCAATTCAGCAGTCTCTCGTTGGAGTCTGTTTCTGAAGCTTTTTTGTTGAAGTATAGCCACTCTTAGGTCTGTGATCGAGTGACCAGAGAGATTGAAGTGTTCTCCAACTGGTTTTTGAATGTTATAATTCTTGACGTCTGATTTGTGTCCATTCATTCTTTTACGTAAAGACTGTCCAGTTTGGCCAATGTACATGGCAGAGGGGCATTGCTGGCACATGATGGCATATATCACATTGGTAGATGCGCAGGTGAACGAGCCTCTGATAGTGTGGCTGATGTGATTAGGCCCTATGATGGTATCCCCTGAATAGATATGTGGGCAGAGTTGGCAACGGGCTTTGTTGCAAGGATAGGTTCCTGGGTTAGTGGTTCTGTTGTGTGGTGTGTGGTTGCTGGTGAGTATTTGCTTCAGATTGGGGGGCTGTCTGTAAGCAAGGACTGGTCTGTCTCCCAAGATCTGAGAGAGCGATGGCTCGTCCTTCAGGATAGGTTGTAGATCCTTGATGATGCGTTGGAGGGGTTTTAGTTGGGGGCTGAAGGTGATGGCTAGTGGCGTTCTGTTGTTTTCTTTGTTGGGCCTGTCCTGTAGTAGGTGACTTCTGGGTACTCTTCTGGCTCTGTCAATCTGTTTCTTCACTTCAGCAGGTGGGTATTGTAGTTGTAGGAATGCATGATAGAGATCTTGTAGGTGTTTGTCTCTGTCTGAGGGGTTGGAGCAAATGCGGTTATATCGTAGAGCTTGGCTGTAGACAGTGGATCGTGTGGTATGATCTGGATGAAAGCTAGAGGCATGTAGGTAGGAATAGCGGTCAGTAGGTTTCCGATATAGGGTGGTGTTTATGTGACCATCGCTTATTAGCACCGTAGTGTCCAGGAAGTGGATCTCTTGTGTGGACTGGTCCAGGCTGAGGTTGATGGTGGGATGGAAATTGTTGAAATCATGGTGGAATTCCTCAAGAGCTTCTTTTCCATGGGTCCAGATGATGAAGATGTCATCAATGTAGCGCAAGTAGAATAGGGGCATTAGGGGACGAGAGCTGAAGAAGCGTTGTTCTAAGTCAGCCATAAAAATGTTGGCATACTGTGGGGCCATGCGGGTACCCATCGCAGTGCCGCTGATTTGAAGGTATACATTGTCACCAAATGTGAAATAGTTATGGGTCAGGACAAAGTCACAAAGTTCTGCCACCAGGTTAGCCGTGACAGTATCGGGGATCCTGTTCCTGACGGCTTGTAGCCCATCTTTGTGTGGAATGTTGGTGTAGAGGCTTCTACATCCATAGTGGCTAGGATGGTGTTTTTAGGAAGATCACCAATGGACTGTAGTTTCCTCAGGAAATCGGTGGTGTCTCGAAGATAGCTGGGAGTGCTGGTAACGAAGGGCCTGAGGAGGGAGTCTACATAGCCAGACAATCCTGCTGTCAGGGTGCCAATGCCTGAGATGATGGGGCGTCCAGGATTTCCAGGTTTATGGATCTTGGGTAGCAGATAGAATACCCCAGGTCGGGGCTCCAGGGGTGTGTCTGTGCGGATTTGTTCTTGTGCTTTTTCAGGGAGTTTCTTGAGCAAATGCTGTAGTTTCTTTTGGTAACTCTCAGTGGGATCAGAGGGTAATGGCTTGTAGAAAGTGGTGTTGGAGAGCTGCCTAGTAGCCTCTTGTTCATACTCCGACCTATTCATGATGACGACAGCACCTCCTTTGTCAGCCTTTTTGATTATGTCAGAGTTGTTTCTGAGGCTGTGGATGGCACTGTGTTCTGCATGGCTGAGGTTATGGGGTAAGCGATGTTGCTTTTCCACAATTTCAGCTCGTGCACGTCGGCGGAAGCAGCCTGTGTTTATTTCATGGTAACAAGAACTAACAAGGCGGGTTGATGGGGCCCCCAAAACCCAGTAACACCCAATGCTGCTGAGACATTTCTGCTCCACTTGCAGCAGGAGGGATCTGTGAGCGGACAACAGGAATGCCCTGGCACACGCCTTCTCCTGCTCGGCAACACGCAGAGTTACGCTCCCTGGTGGAGACAGTCTTCTACACGGTCAGCAAAGTGACTAGGAGAGTCGACTGATCAATAGCCACGTCAGCTGCCAGAGTCCAGACTGTGCCCAGCTGCAGCAACAGTAGGCCAAGACACCAGCGTCTGGAAACCCGCTGAGATTATTCAGCGCCCACCAGCCAGCTCAAAACCAGGTGATGATTCATGTCCAGATAACCAGTGTTCCCCAGCAGCGCTGGTATGGTCCTATCACACGCCTCACACTGCACGCTAGGTAACCCTGGCCAGCTGGCAGGCAGGCTGGGACAATTCATTGTCATGGGAAGGTCACACCCTTAATGGCACTGCTGATCACACACACGGGGCACAGAGCAGCTCCTTCTCCTTTCGCGGCTGGCTGTCTCAGAGCTTTCTAATGCACTGAGGGCAGGGTGTGCTGAGTGCTGATGAACGGCGATGCTTGCCATGTTATCCTCACGTATAGGAGAGTCTGTCAGGAACGGGAGAACCTGAGCCCAACACCACACACAAACAAATACCTACAGAACAACTTAATAAGGAGAGGAAGTGACCTATCTGTTCTCTAATTCTAGCTATGTGACTATTACACAGTTCTCGGTCTCCCTGTGAATAAAGCCAGGGCATGTTTACAGGGAAGAGGCAGGTATGTCTGATCACTGCACCATAAAAAGGGCTTGTGCTGATCCATCAGGGAATTACCCTCTAGTGGGAGCCCTGCTTCCTACTATATACAAAAAGAAAAGTAGCACTTGTGGCACCTTAGAGACTAACAAATTTATTAGAGCATAAGCTCTGTTTTTTCCACCAAATGCATCCGATGAAGTGAGCTGTAGCTCACGAAAGCTTATGCTCTAATAAATTTGTTAGTCTCTAAGGTGCCACAAGTCCTCCTTTTCTTTTTGTGAATACAGACTAACACGGCTGCTACTCTGAAACCTACTATATATAGGCTCTTATTTAAGTAGCTAGGAGGAAGGATAAGGGCCAGTGCTGAGCTCCAGGGATTCCTAGCCATCAAACTGTAGTATTTGAAAAAAACAAAATATGTCTTCTAACAGTTCAAGTAGTATTTTTATTCCTGGTACCCATACACTCAATACTGAGATGAACTACATATACACCCCTACACATTATCACAGTCCCTTCCACCAACACAACGCAGCCACCTCTGGAGCGGGACCCAGAAATCTCGCACCACAGCGTAGTACTGAGGGTGAAGAATATTGTATCCAAATGGAACGGTGGGGGGAATTTGTGGAAGCAGAGCACAATTTGGCCCAGAAATGGTGCTGATTCCGCCTTACTCCTGTGAGCCCCATCTTTAATGTCAGTTCTCATCTGCCCTCCCCCACCATCCCTCCAGCTGCACTGCACCCCTAGCCCCTGGTTGGGGCACTGGTTAAACACTGATCCCGAGTGATGACTGCCCCCTAGTGACAAAACATCATCCCTTTGTGCAGCAACCACAGTTTTTTCCTTGGAGGGCACAAGGGGTTCAACCAAGGGCTGACGAGCATGACCCTGCTTGGCCTGAGAGATGACAGGGCTGCCTGGCCTCGAGGCGGCATCCTATAGGCTGGGGAAATATTTTAGGGTTTTAAAACAGCAACTAGCACTTGGTGTGAGATGTCACGGCAGATTAAAGATACTCGCTATTGAGATCTGCACCAAAACAGGTACAGCAATGGGCCCAGGGGCTGCTATGCCTATTCCTTGGGGTTACAGTCACATGCTCTTAGCACAAGGTGAGCTCCCAGCCCAGGTCGGTCACAGGAAATGCTCACATGAGTTTGCTTGTCACCACAAGCCCTTTGGAAATGGTATCCTGCTTGGGAGAGAGCAGACTTGAGGCCTTGAAGAGAATGTTCTAGCCTCAACCCCTGGAACCTAGTGTGTTCTACAGTCACGAGAGAACACAGCCAGCCTCAGACAGTGGTTCTCTTCCACACATGGACAAGCCTTTCAAATATTTTTTCTGGCTCGCTCCTCAGTTTGCCTACACCCTGCCTGGCAGAATTCGTGAACACGGCTGTGGAGAGCTTTTGCAAGTTCAGAACGGCTGCTGCATCGGCAGTTCATTGCCATGCTCTCATTCATTCCTTTATGGGGCACTATGACATGCGCTTTGTGACGCTGAATTCCAGGTTACAAGTCCCAGAGGCGAGTTTCCTGCGGCAGGGGGTTCTCAGGATGGTCCCTGGCCCATGGAACTCCATGCCACCAGAAACAAGGAGGACCCCAATTCTTGTCTGGTTTCGATCACGCAGTCCCAAGAACCCCACAACCCATAGTGGAGCAGCAGTCCAGTGTCTCCAGGAAGACAATACCACAAGCGATCCATTTTACAAGAGCTATAATCAGAGCTTCACTGTGTATATTAATTAGAAACGGTTTAATTGTGTGTGTGGAGCATTATAAACTACAGTGAAGGGTGCATCTGAAAGGCACACAGATATGAACTCTGGTTTGTATTACCAATGACTGTAGTGTACAGCCCCACCTCAGCCCCGGCCCAGTAACAGCTGTACAAGTTCTGTGCTGACAGGCGTCGGAGAACTATTCCTGCTTGGAATATTCGTACTTCACTTTGAGCCTTTCCTCACTTGAGACTGAAGGTCTCTGCATCACAGTGTGACCTGACAGCTCCCGGGGGCAATGAGCCAGCAGCTTTGACTCATACTGATGAGGCATCAGGGCTTTCGTCCTTTGGGTCATCAATTTCCACAGCACTCCCCTGATCCCAGTAGAACATCCAGCCTGCCACAAAGGAAGAGGAAGCGCTTGCAACTCTGAGTCAATTGCCATCTGTCTGAGGCAGCCAGCAGGGGGTGCCAATGAGCAATGAAGTCTGGGCCTTGCTCAGAGACAAAACAGGGCCACATTTCTTGGAACCGTTTATTTTGCAGGCAGTGTTTTCTCAATGTCTTCCAATTAGGCCCCATTAGACACAACCCTAGACTCTGCCAGAGCCCCACATAGAGCCTGCAAAAGTAATCTGATGTGATTTGCTCATAATATTATTCGGCACGCTGCAACTAGGGAAAGGCTGAAGCACTTAATGCAAAGAGTTTAAGAGCATTAGGAGGGTGAAAACGAAGTCACCGCTGCTTCCGGAGCCTTATAATTTGCTTATTAAAGGAAAGAAAACTACAACAGGCTTAAAATAAAGGGCAGGAAGCAACCGGGGAATACCATATTTAAAAACTTAATCCACATGCAGACAAACATCAGTACTGTAAACAGCGCAGCTTCTTCTGAGTCAGACTCCCACATGACCGTATAAAACACGGAAAGAGATCCAGAGAAACAGTCTGCGTCACACAATACCTATTAAAGATAGGTTTCAAAGTAGCAGCCGTGTTAGGAATTTCTTTTTGCGGATACAGACTATTAAAGATGACACAGTGATTTAGCGTGGAAGGGAATAGGGCTCTTTTACTATTGTCTAAAATCAGCTCACTGGATACTCCAGGCAGGATATGAGAGAGAGAGACTAAGAGCTGGAAACATGGGCTGGGTGAAACCTTTTTTTTCCTGTTTTGGGGGATGGAAAAACTTGCTTCTTTCGACAACATATTCTGTGAAAGTGTTTGCTGAAAAACCAAACTTTTGTGAAAAGGAAAGAGTTTAAACACCCAGAAACAAAATAAAAGTGTTAAAATCAAAAATATTTCTATTCAGAGATTCTGCTGCAGTGTTTCATGGGAGTCGTAGTTCAGGTGCCTCAAGCCTCAAGTCTCCTATGGGCCAAGCTTCTTAGCTGGACTACACTTCCCATGATGCACTGCACAAGCTCAGTGAGAAGGGAGGCCACGGTGCATCATGGACGATGTAGTCCAGCTAGGGAGCCTGGCCCATAGAAAGGGAATGGGGCAAGAGGCACCTGAACTGTGACTCCCACGAAGCACTGCACTGAATAGAAGTGTTCAGTTTTGGATTGTTTGCCAGGCAGTCTAAGTTTTCCATGGAATAGAACCCATTCTCCAACTAGCTCTCCTTGCAACACCCCTGCTTCCCAACCAGACCTGCCCTCTGGAGCACTGTTCTCTCCTCCCAGGAACGGCCCGAGAGGGACCCTTCTGGTAGGCTGACAAGCAGTCAGAAAAGGAGACAAAAGCGTCCTGTTGTGCAATCTAGGCCTTTTTCCTTGGTAACAAGGTCTCAGATCACAGGCACAGCATGGCTACGCAGCCAGCATTCCCTTCAGAAGGGAAGCGTTTTGCAGGCAGCCAACGACCAGCAACAGTTTCAAAAGTGCAAGGGGATTCCCAGTCCAGCCCCTCTGCACAGATGTCTGAATGCTCACACACGCTAAGCCAAGCTGTTTGGCACCCTTCGGGTCATTTCATTACTCACACAGAAAGCTGATTTAATTGTCCCCAATGCAACCAGTTTTCGTCAGCCTTCCCCTTCAGAGGGCTACACCACGTGCAGCTTCATCAAGGCGTCTGTCATCCTCAAGCACAGCCGGAAAGACGTGTCTAGGGACGGTTCTAACAAGGACGGGGACAGTTTTTGCTGGCCCCATCTATGCTACAGCTCAGCTTAGAAGGCCACTTGCCAACACTCTCCTCTGATCCGGTGTCCACGCTGCAGCTTTCTTTCACCACACAACCACGTGTCAACTGCGTTGTGCGTCTGCACTGACCCCACTGACTAATCAAGCTTGTATCAATGCATCATGGGAACAGCAGGGCAGCTCATCCCATAGTGTCTCAGCAGGGGGAGAATGCCAGAGGCCATGAACACAGAGTATCTGCCCAGGGTACACTGCCACAGATGCTGCTCTAGGCCCACGTGAGAGCTGGGGAGGGGGCCACTTCCCTAGAGGGACCTGTCCTCATGCAAAACAACGGTATCCGGAGCCTGTTATATGAAAACCACCACGTGCCAGCCTAGAATCTGGGCCGAGGCAAAATACGATTAGCTACCACAGTCAGCAGTGTGTGCGATACAAACTGAGTGCAAAGGGAGGAGTTGTAGATTCAAAAGGGCTTGAGGTAGTGAGGAAAGAATCCAGGCTTCAAGCTTCTGGACCAGAAGAACTTTGAGTGTGCAGTGCCTTGCTGAAGAAAAAATTAGAGAAACAAGGTGGGTGAGGTCATATCTTTTATTGGACCAACTTCTGTTGGTGAGAGAGACGAGCTTTCGAGCATACACAGAGCTCATCTTCAGGTCTGGGAAAGGTCATCTCTCTCACCAACAGAAGTTGGTCCAATGAAAGATATGACCTCACCCACCTTGTTTCTCTAATATCCTAGGACCGACACGGCTATGACAACCGCATGCCAAACATCCCCTATTAACCAGATGGGTGGGGTCCTTTGCATGGTAAATCCAAAAACTCTGCCTTAATCTTCCCTCCCTGGAATTACATCCAGCATCCCTCTGAATGAGCCAATCAAGATTGGAACAGGCCCTGCTTCAAACCTGGCCTATGCAGGAGCACTCAGCAGACAGGTAGCTTGGAAGGAGAATGGAGCCTGCAATTGTTTCACCTTGAGCTGGGCTCTCCGATCTGGCTCAGAGGCCAAGCAGGGTAGCACCTGGCTGGTTCAGAAACAGAAGCTGGGAGAGGTGTTGGCGATTCAGGAGACACCATTCAGAGCGAACAAGCACCCACAGCCGGGTGTTCGGGGACACTGTGCTGACACCATGCAGGAGAGTCAGGTTTGGAATATCTGTGGCCTTTAGAGATGCTGCAGCACTTCTGGCTGGAGGCAGTGGTTAGGCCCAGTGTCCTAGACCAAACAAGGTGGGCAGTGTTATAAACACCTTAATAGGTAGGTGGGACATAAAAGCTCCTGATCACTGTAGCATCTTGGAGCCAACTCCCTGTGAAGTCTCATTTTGATAAAGTTTTATAAGCCACAGTCATCTGCTGTGAAACTGCGACAGTGCCATCTTGCAGCTGACAATTCTTCCACCAGATAGTTTAAAGCGCAGACCTCCCCACACTCTGCATCGCCGTAGTGCTTAAGTGAAGATGCTCCGACATGGATGGGAGATACTCGGCGAGAGGCAGCAGCTATGTAGCTCTCCCGCCGACACAACACTGTCTACACCAGGAGTTAGGTTAGTATAACTATGTCGCTGAGGGGTGTAGATTTTTCACACCCTTCAGCAACGTTGTTATACCAATACAAGTCTGTAGTGTAGACCTGACATTTGTGTTTGGTTAGAGGGCATTACTTACAATGGATTTATATCCAAGGACAACCAGCAAGCAAGACAGACTATCTATGGCAGCTACCAGCATTGCTACCCTGCCTATTGATTCCCTATCACAGGGATTCTCCCATGTCTCCATAACACGGATCACATCTTGAGAGAGATTTTCCAGAGATGCCTGCCCTCCCAATTCAAGATCCTGTATCATCCCTGGGCCAGCGACAGCTGACACAGAAGAGTAAGAAATGAAACGAGATGCATTTTAGATTCTTCTGATACAATTTAGCAGGTGGAAAAGGAGGAAGAAAGCTCACACCATATGACCAGGCCTGGATCACTAGCAATCCACAGACTACAGAGAACTGCTGCCTTCGATGGTGCAGAAATCAGTGCAACATGCAACAGAAAGGCCAGTCATTGGGGCTGGTGCTCACAGTTTTCACGAAAACTCCGTTTTCACAGAAATAGAAGGATGTGGTAGGAGGGAGCAATAAATCAGTCACAAACACACACTCCATCAACAGCCTTTTCACCCAGCATTTGTCACAGAGCAGGGGCTGAATTTCTGCAAATGCTGCTACTCTTAGAAAACAAAAATAAAACAGCCATGAAACGCTGGTTGAAATGTTGGCAATTTAAATTAATTTCTCTGGCTTCCCATTAACACCCGCTCTTGAGAGCAGCTTGGAGCCTATTTCCACCTCCAGTGGAGGCGGGTGGCATTAAGAATTTATCAGGAGGAATTACGTGTGTTTATGAAAACAAACGTGAATGACTTAAAAAGGGAAAGTCTACAGACTCAGTGGATTCGTGCTCGGAGATGCAGGCAGTGTTAAGGCACGTTAAAAGCTTTTTGCCTGTTTCCGAGTGACCCGGTATTCCACAGCTCATCTCAGAGAGGTGATCATGTTTAAGAAGGGGGCTGCCAGAAATAGACGTCATAAAAGCTTTTATTCCAGCAGTAAAATAAAAGGAGATGCTCATGGTTATAAAACTCTAAACCTTGTTTCGTGCCCCGAATTAGCTCTTTACATCCATTGGCGTCAAAGGATTTTACACAAGATGGCAAATATCATTAGGGCTAGTCTTCTGGCTCTCTGTTTTTACAGCACCTAGCACAGTGCGGTCCTGGCCTCTAGCTGGGGCTTTTAGGGGCTATGGAAATACACATCATAAATTATTAACAACAATCCCCTCATTTTAAAGATGGGGAAACTGAGCTGTGAGAAGAACTTTGCTCAAGCAAGTCAGTGATGGAGCCAGGACTATAAACCTGCTCTTCTAACTCCTGGTAGAACATCCAGAGGGGAAAGACCCCATACTCCATTGCAAACCCCCCCCCGCCCCCATGAAGTTTTCCACTTGTGCCGCACAGCTGTTCTGCTAACCCCCAGCATCTGTGTGGTGACGATAATCCCTAGCTCTTACCTAACACTTTTCATCAAGAGATCTCAAAGAGCTTTACAAAGGAAGTCAGTATTACTGTCCCCATTTTACAGATGGGGAAACGAAGGCACAGAGAGGGAAGTGACTCGCCCAGGGTCGCCCAGCAGGGTGACCAAATTCAGATCTCCCAAGTCCTGATCCAGTGCACTATCCACTCGGCCCTGGAAAAGTTGGCTGTGAGAGTCTCAGCCCTGTGAAAACCTGCACAGGGGGCCAGCTAGACTTGGGGAAACAAAACTGATTCTTTAAAGCATTAGCTAGCAAGATATTAAAGGGGGATTGAAACTGAATGAGATGTGGCTGCCAGATTTAATTTTTTTTAAAGGATTTGTGCAGTTTCCACACTAGCCTCCTGTGTGTTTTGGGGTGGGGGTATGCTAAGCAGAAAGATTTCCAGAAATTCAGGTGTTCTCAACGTTTTTTGTTCTCCCCCTCCCCCCCCCCAACATGCTATAAAAACTCCATGGCCCATCTGTGCCACAACAGTTGTTTTTCTGTGTATAAAAGCCAGGGCCGGCGTTAGGGGGTAGAAAGCAGAGCAACTGCCGGGGACCCCATGCCACATTGGGCCGCACAAAGCTAAGTTGCTCCGGCTTCATCTTTAGCCCTGAGTGGCGGGACTTCAGGTTTCTGCCCTGGGCCCCCGTGAGTCTAATGTTGGCCCTACTTGGCAGCCCCCTGAAACCTGCTCACGCCTCCCTCCCCCCCCAGGGAAGCCTTCGGGGGGGGGGGGTGTTTTGAGAACTGCTGCACTAATTAATCCTGCACTGGAAAAACAACAAGAGGAAGATTGTGCCTATATTGTCTTAATTTTCTACATCTGGCCTGAGACTTTCAGTATCCAAGTATCAGAGTAGCAGCCGTGCTAGTCTGTATCCGCAAAAAGAAAAGGAGTACTTGTGGCACCTTAGAGACTAACAAATTTATTTGAGGCACCTTAGAGATTAAGGTGCCACAATTCCTCCTTTTCTTTTTGCGGATACAGACTAACACGGCTGCTACTCTGAAACTTATTTGAGCATAAGGTTTCGTGAGCTACAGCTCACTTCATCGGATGCAAGTATCCACGTAAATTTCCACTAGAGGGCATCTGTGAGCACAACTACCAAGGCAGCTAGGCTGTTCTGCAGGTATTAGGCAGCCCTGCAAATAAAGCAGAGCGTTTAACGGAGATAGAAGACGACCAGGTCATAGCAGCTGGACAACTGCTCCACGGCTCCATCCAATGAGGATGAACAGCAGTGATGGAGAGACTTGTTGATCTAATTACATTTTTAATGTTTAATCAATTGTTATTTAAAACCCACATTAACTGATTATATTTGACTTTACAATTCATTAATCGGCCGTTAGCAGGGCAATTAGAATTTGGGGAGTGTCAGTCACCACCCATGAAACCGAGGAAGAGCTAATTTAATATGTTTCAGAGTAGCAGCCGTGTTGGTCTGTATTCGCAAAAAAAAAAAAGGAGTACTTGTGGCACCTTAGAGATTAACAAATTTATTAGAGCATAAGCTTTCGTGAGCTACAGCTCACTTCATCGGATGCATTTGGTGGAAGAAACAGAGGAGAGATTTATATACACACACACAGAGAACATGAAACAATGGGTTTATCATACACACTGTAAGGAGAGTAATCACTTAAGATAAGCCATCACCAGCAGCAGGGGGGGGGGGGAAGGAGGAAAACCTTTCATAGTGGTTCTGTTGTGTGGTGTGTGGTTGCTGGTGAGTATTTGCTTCAGATTGGGGGGCTGTCTGTAAGCAAGGACTGGTCTGTCTCCCAAGATCTGTGAGAGTGATGGGTCGTCCTTCAGGATAGGTTGTAGATCCTTGATGATGCGTTGGAGAGGTTTTAGTTGGGGGCTGAAGGTGATGGCTAGTGGCGTTCTGTTGTTTTCTTTGTTGGGCCTGTCTTGTAGTAGGTGACTTCTGGGTACTCTTCTGGCTCTGTCAATCTGTTTCTTCACTTCAGCAGGTGGATATTGTAGTTGTAGGAATGCATGATAGAGATCTTGTAGGTGTTTGTCTCTGTCTGAGGGGTTGGAGCAAATGCGGTTATATCGTAGCGCTTGGCTGTAGACAATGGATCGAGTGGTATGATCTGGATGAAAGCTAGAGGCATGTAGGTAGGAATAGTGGTCAGTAGGTTTCCGATATAGGGTGGTGTTTATGTGACCATCGCTTATTAACACTGTAGTGTCCAGGAAGTGGATCTCTTGTGTGGACTGGTCCAGGCTGAGGTTGATGGTGTATATATTTGACTATGTCCAGCAGAAAACAGCTTTATTACACTGAAACCAAATGTCTCCATGGGAACCCACGTTCCATTTGGATGAGCAAGAACGGTGCAGGAATCACCATATTTTTGAGATGGAGGGTGGGAGGGGGTGAGGGGAGAGCACAGCCACCATGGGGATCCTGGGAATAAATCCAAATAAAAGGAGAAGGACTCTTGTGAAGTCGCGAAGCAGTTTGTTTGAACAGACCACACACAATTTCACCCTGCTGTGGTCCAGTTAGCTTTTGTCTATTTTCCTCATTGTTTCTAGCTAACTGCATCGGTCTGCGGGTGACGGGAAAACTCACAGAAGACCCTTATATAATATTGCACCGCCAACAGCACTGCCCCAGTGTGGGTGGGAGCGCAAATGGTTAGCCCAGCCTTGGAAACCTGGCTGACTGGATGATGCATGTTCTTAGGCGGTTTGGGGGACACAGATCATTACAGGGCAGTGATGGAGAAGCCTGCTGCCTACTGGGGCCGGGAGGGGGGAGGAAATGGAGTGTGGGGGGGATCAGTACAAGTAGTTCAAGCTGGAAGCTGAAGCAAATAAGAAGATTCTCAAATGAACTGATGCATGCTGGAACCGGAGCACTCCTCTTGACACAGGAGACATCCACCGCAGCATGCTGATAGCGGCATAACAGGGCCATGTGCCTGTTTGAAAACACAGTCATGGACGCGGCTCCAGCACCCCTCTACTATGGATAAAACCTGCTGTCAGCCCCAGAATGATTAAACTGGCAGAGGAAGCAACTAAAGACCAACAGAGGCACTTGAGGTTTGTGGTGCTATTCTCCATGTGAATACAGCACACACTGAGCAGGTTCCAGAAAATACACTTGCACATTCATGTACACAGGCAGTGTGGTTCAGCAGATTGAAGACCCAGACCGGTGCTCTGACACCCAGGTTCTATCCCTGGCTCTGCCCCTAGCCTGCTGGTGACCTTGAGCAAATCACTTTGCCTCTGTGCCTCAGTTTCCCCATCTGTAAAACACACTCCTCTGTAGGCCTCTTTGAGATCTACTGTTGAAAAGTGCGATATATGATCAGGTATAATTATATTACATCAGGGCTATATGTTCAGTATGGTAGCACCTGCAAACCCCAGCCGTGGCTCAGAGCTCCATTGTGCCATGCTGCATGCACACAGATGAAGAAAATCGTCCCTTCCGCAGGGAGTTTACAATCCAGGTGTTACATGGGATGGGACAGCAGGGCAAAAAGCCAGACAAGGTGAGGAAAGGTGCGGGGTGGGGGGGGGGGGAAAGAGAGAAAAACTGAAGGGCAGGGAGATTGGAGTTTTGAAGAGACCTGACATGCTAGTGGTTGTTTATCTTAAAAATATCCTGATGTAAAATCACAGAACTGGAAAGGACCTCAAGAGACCATCTAGTCCAGTCCCCTGCACTCACAGCAGGACTAAGTATTATCTAGACCATCCCTAACAGGTGTTTGTCTAACCTGCTCTTAAAAATCTCCAATGATGGAGATTCCACAACCTCCCTCGGCAATTTATTCCAGTGCTTAACCACCCTGACAGTTAGGAAGTTTTTCCTAATGTCCAACCTAAACCTCCCTTGCTGCAATTTAAGCCCATTGCTTCTTGTCCTGTCCTCAGAGGTTATGGAGAACAATTTTTCTCCCTCCTCCTTGTGAGAGCCTTTTATGTACTTGATAACTGTTGACTTGAAAAAGTCACAGGGCTTTAAGGGTATTTATCGGCTCCCAGTCATTTTTGCCAAGTTCATTTGGGTTTCTGAATCCCAAACACTCAGATTCAGCTGAACCATTAATCGCAACATGCTGCAACCCCAGGAAGTTTATTTCATCCTTCTGGGACATGGGCAATTGCAAGCCCTTGGCAGGGAAGCTTCTTTCGCAGACTTTTCTCCCCCGTGCATTTCCTAGTATAGTGCATGCCTGTCCTGCTCCATGCTTGACCCATCTCCCACCTGTGAAGGTTAGAAGTAACGGAAGAGGAGAAGGACCTTGGAGTATTGGTTGATCATAGGATGACTATGAGCTGCCAATGTGATATGGCTGTGAAAAAAGCTAATGCGGTTTTGGGATGCATCAGGAGAGGCATTTCCAGTAGGGATAAGGAGGTTTTAGTACCGTTATACAAGGCACTGGTGAGACCTCACCTAGAATACTGTGTGCAGTTCTGGTCTCCCATGTTTAAAAAGGATGAATTCAAACTGGAGCAGGTACAGAGAAGGGCTACTAGGATGATCCGAGGAATGGAAAACTTGTCTTATGAAAGGAGACTTAAGGAGCTTGGCTTGTTTAGCCTAACTAAAAGAAGGCTGAGGGGAGATATGATTGCTCTCTATAAATATATCAGAGGGATAAATATAGGAGAGGGAGAGGAATTATTTCAGCTCAGCACCAATGTGGACACAAGAACAAATGGGTATAAACTGGCCACCAGGAAGTTTAGACTTGAAATCAGACAAAGGTTTTTAACCATCAGAGGAGTGAAGTTTTGGAATAACCTTCCAAGGGAAGCAGTGGGGGCAAAAGATCTATCTGGTTTTAAGATTCTACTCGATAAGTTTATGGAGGAGATGGTATGATGGGATAATGGGATTTTGGTAAGTAATTGATCTTTAAATATTCAGGGTAAATAGGCCAAATCCCCTGAGATGGGATATTAGATGGATGGGATCTGAGTTACTATAGAAAATTCTTTCCTGGGTATCTGGCTGGTGAATCTTGCCCATGTGCTCAGGGTTTGGCTGATTGCCATGTTTGGGGTCGGGAGGGAGTTTTCCTCCAGGGCAGATTGGAGAGGCCCTGGAGGTTTTTTTGCCTTCCTCTGTAGCATGGGGCATGGTTGACTGGAGGGAGGCTTCTCTGCTCCTTGAAGTTTTGAACCATGATTTGAGGACTTCAATAGCTCAGACATGGGTGAGGTTTTTCATAGGAGTGGTGGGTGACATTCTGTGGCCTGCGCTGTGCAGGAGGTCGGTCTAGATGATCAGAGTGGTCCCTTCTAACCTTAGTATCTATGAATCTATCACCTCCCACCTGTGAGGGTTAGTCCTATCACTCAAACTGTAACAGCTCCACTTCTGGTTCCAGCGGTCCCTGGTTCAACCCTCAATCACAAGCAAGATGGCAGTTGTCTGGTTCTACTGCTTCTTATGGCTGATCACCAGCACAGAGAAGGAAGTGGAGGATAGGTGACCTGCTACCTGTACCAAGTGTCTTTGGATGGCCACTGGATCCAACCACCTGATCAGCATCTGGGAGGAGGTTTTCTTTTCCCCAGTACAGATTTTGTCCTGGCCTGTTGAGTAGCAGAGAAGTGCATGAGGAACAGAAGACTGCTCAGCCTTTCTGCCATAAGTTGAGAATAGCATCTAAACTAAACCCTTTAGAGGCATATAGACAAAGTGTGCGCAGTTGGGCTGAGGCTGGCCTATTGTGAGCTCTATGTAATCTGTGCCAACACTAGTACACGTCTGTTTTATTCCCTTTGTAGTGAGCACAACTGGGATGGTCTGCAATGCTTTAGCTGCCCTAAAATGGAGGCGGAAGGCAGGGACAGAGTAGCAAGATCCCCCTTGTCCGGCCCCAGTAGCTGCCAGGAGGCTAAGTGAGAAGCACTCCTCGTAAGTGCTGAACAAGGAGCTGCATAGGGAAAGATAGTAACGGGGGGTATTGGAGCCAGCAGGAGGTGCAGTAGCAGGTCTTGCTTCCTGGTGGGACATCGGTGGCAGCAGCAGGATGGGACGATGATTAAGGCACCCGTTTTCCCAATTGCATGTGTCCAGCTCTCTCCTTATGGAAAGTCACAAGGGAATCATATGGGGAAACCGAGCTCCAGTGGTGAACGAGTGGAACAGGGTTCCTCCGTCGGACCCACCACTGCTTTGCTTGAGGCAGTTTTTCAGAGCTGCCAGCTGACCCTTAGAAAACTCTCAGCAACTCATCAGCCCAGCTGGATTTACGGCCAGGCTGACGACAGGGTGATGACTGCACAGGTGCCTTGGCAACCGGGAAGTGGAGTTGTCTTAGTCACCAGGGGACAGCTGTGACTCTGGACAGGCGCAGGATGATTAAGGGCCACACTGAAAATCCAGGAACAAGCAGGGAGGCTTTTGCACTGCCACGTACCAAGCACAACACCAAGCTCACCTCTATGGAGATGGAACGGCCACAGGACCAGAAGGTGACTTTAAAAAGGGGGAGGCATTTTCAGATGCTGCATCCCAGTGTCATACACACAGGGCTGCCTGGAGCATTTCCTTGGGGGGGGTGGTGGAGGAGAGGTGCATGAACACACCTCACTCACCCCATTCATTGCACTAGCAGTGAGCCTCCAGTGTGGTTAAATGTGTAATCAGAAATTGACAGGTTTCAGAGTAGCAGCCGTGTTAATCTGTATCCGCAAAAAGAAAAGGAGGACTTGTGGCACCTTAGAGACTAACAAATTTATCTGAGCATAAGCTTTCATGAGCTATAGCCCACTTCATCGGATGCAATCAGAAACTGCACTCAATTTAATAAAGCCACTAGAAGCGCCACGTCCCAGGGAGTGTAAAGACGCTTGCTCTGTCACCCGGCTCAATGGGGATATGCGACGCTATTACTGCAGAACATTTCTCGAAACAAAAGCCGGCTGCCGTAATTATTGTTTTGTCTCAGATGTTTACATGCTGAGGATTTGTAAGCCTGGTAAAACTCAGGGGCCATTACACCGGCTGGCTCCAGCCCACACTTCTCCTTCCTTCCCACTTCGGCACACAGATGAGGAGAGCGAAGGAAAACTGAATCGTATGGATCGGGAAGCCTGCTCTAGGAGAAGGGCAGGAAGAATCCCCTTGAAACTGTTTCACTCTGATGGGAAATGTTTGAAAAGAGGAAGCCCTCCCCCTTCATAGGGCGCCAGAACCAGGGGGCCAGTAGGGCCATGGCCGACCCTCTTTGGAAAGTTGGAAGACCTGGCCCATCCACTTTTCAGGACAGGCCCCAGACTCCTGCCCCTCTGCTTCTGCCCAAGGCTCTGCCTCCCGACCAGGCCGGAAACCGGAACCAAGCCCAGGCAGCTGTGGGGAGCGGGGGCAGGGACATGGGCCGGGGGCTTCTCTCAGGCCCCCCGCCCAGTGAAGGTGATGGGTCTGGGGCTCCCCACAGTGGCCCGGGTGGCTGTTATCTTGCCCAGACTCCAGCTTCTGGCCTGGCCAAGGGGTGGGGCAGGACCTCGTTTCCCCCCCCCACCACCCCACTTTTATGAAGGATCCAGCACCCTGCCCCTTCTCTCTGCTGCTGCCTTCAGGGGCTGATCACTTTAACAAGGGAGGCAGCATTCCCCACAGAACCTTCCTTCAACTGGACTGCTGACATTTGTAAGGGGCTGCCTTTCCCCACCCCCTTAGAGACCGACCTCCAAGCAGGACACTCTTTGAAGTCGGAAGCCTTTTAAAAAAAAACACAACCTTCTCAATTGTTGTTGCAGGAGCTGCATTTTCAGTAGAGTTCACAGCATCAGCAGCAGCCCCTGGAACTGCTTTCTCAAGGGGGGGGGAAGCGGTTTCTTTTGGAACTTCCCACCACAGCGGGCTTGATTTAGCATCAGGAAGGCAGTGTTGCCTAGTGGATAGGGCACTGACCTGGGATTCTGGAGACCAGGGGTGCAGGCTCGGGGCGGCGCTTACCTTAAGCGGCTGCCGGAAGCAGTGGCATTTCCCCCCCTCCGGCTCCTAAGCAGAGGCACAGCCACACGGCTCTGCTGCGCTCTGCCCCGTCCACAGGTTCCACCCCTACAGCTCCCATTGGCCGTGGTTCCCAGCCAATGGGAGCTGCGGGGCAACGCTTGGGGTGGGGGCAGTGTGCAGAGCCCCCTGGCTGCTCCTACATGTAGAAGCCAGAGGGGGGCCACGTCTCTGCTTCCAGGAGCCTCACAGAGCGGCCCCCAACCCTGCTCCCCAGCTAGAGCAGGGCAAGCACCAGACCCTACTCCACAGCGGGTGCTTGAGGGCCGGATGTGTTTGCCCACCCCTGTTGTAAGCTCTTTGGGGTGGGCAGAATGCCTCAGCTATGTTCTCTAAAGAACCATCTAAGCTTATGGTACGATATAAATGTTTTACAACAACAATATACCCTTGATACCAAGATACACCATGGCAGGAGAAAGGCAGAATGACATCTGGTGAGTTAACAAAAGAGAACACACAACAGTCATTTCAATGCTGTTTTACTGTATCAGATAAAATGGCAATGCTAATATAATGGGTGAGTTAATTGATGTTGAACTGGAGCGAGAAATCCTATCAAAGTACTTATGTCCTGTCCACTATCAGCACCCAGGTTCACCGGGATTAATGGTAACGTTGTATCTGCTGCCAGGATGATTAGACTATTGCTTTTAAAATAAACCATTAGAACTGGAGAGAGACAGACAGACAGACAAAGGTTGTCCTCATCATCCCCGCTTATGGGGCTTATTCTGCAGCTTTCCTGCACCAACCAAGAGAAACTGCTTGGGTGAGTGGGGGAGGAGAACATGCACATTTCTGAGTCACTAACAACCTGCTTGCTATTAGACACAAACTCTCCCCGAGGCGCGTGTGTCCAGAAATGAGACAGGCTCACTCATCCATCTCGGCCAGGAACTCGGGGAAGGATGATCAGAGGAAATAAAAACAAATCGATGGTGCCCAGGGCTGTTCTGAACATCCAAGGAATTGTAGTGTTCTAACATAAGGGCTGCAGCTGAGCAATCCGGGGCATGAAGCTCAGGAGCGGCGAAGGCATGACTATGTCCAGAAAGGTGAATTAAGACAGGGAGCTACACAGCTGGTGTTAGATGACTCTGAGACAGCTGATAAATCCACGCAGCGTGCCCTTCTGGAGGGCTTTTCATCTCAGCACTGCACAGGCCAGTCACTAACTCTCTGCCCATCGGCGAGGTAGGCAGGTATTCCCATTGCTAGAGATGGAAAACTTGAGACACAGAAAAGGTTAAGTCACTTGCCTTAGGTCACAAAACTAATCTCCTGCTCCAGCCACTAGATTCGTTTTGCCCCATAATATATTTTGAGTTCATTTTTAAAAATCCCTGAGATCTGAAGAGTGTATTGGGACTGTCACTTCCCACAGCAGCAGGCACCTTCACCGTCACATTTCTGAAGGAGCAGGAAGGATGTGGAACAGGAACTAAAAAGCAAAGCCTGCCATGAGTGGGGCTTAGCCAGGCAGGTTTTACCCTTTGGGAAGGCCAAGGGAAGCTCAACGGGAGACGGACATAACTAGAGCTTTGCGCCAGTTTGATGATCTTCCCTTTCAGCTCTAGACTGCATTGCTGCCAGGGCAGCTTAACAAGGGGATTTGCTGCTTTCTAACTTCGGGCCACGTGGGTCAGTCCTGTTTATAAAAGACTGCCGGCGAATGGAAGGATCCCACCCGTTCCAAATATGACCAGATGTGTCCAGGTCTCATCACGACTATATGCCACATGGGAAAAGATCTGTGTGCTTCAGAAGTAAAGATCTAGGTCTTAACTCCCCATCTGCTTGAGTTTTAACATCTCAACATTAAGCAGCCTTTCCCATTCGGCCAGGCAGAACCACAGCAATCCCTGCTCAGCAAAGCAAGGCACAGAAATAATATTTCACTGTACCGTGGCTGGGAAATGCTTTCATATAAATGCAGTAAGGGTGGACAGCATCTGAGTCTCCTCCCGGCCTAAGCCAAACTGATGACTCAAAATACCCATGCAAGTCTTATTTTCAAGGGGGACAAGGTGGGTGAGATAATATCTTTTATTGGACCAACTTCTGTTGGTGAGAGAGATGAGCTTTCAAGCTACACAGAGCTCTTCTTAGGTCTGGGCAATGTTCTGAGAGTGTCACAGCTAAATACAAAGTCGAAAGTTTAGCATAAGTTGTTAGGTAATAGCAGCCACTTTCACATTGAATAGTCCTTTAGAATGTGTGCTAACAACCTTGTATTGGAGTACCTTTCCCAGACTTGAGGAAGAGCGCTGTGTGCCTGGAAGAGCTTGTCTCTCTCACCAACATCAGCGGTTGCAATAAAAGATATTAACTCACCCACCTTGTCTCTCTAATGTAGCTGCGTGGGTTCCAGGATAACAACAACTGATTTTCATGGGCCGTTGGGCCTAAGACTCAAGGATAACAATAATCGCAGCAGAGTTAGGGCATGTCTATGCTACAAAGTTAAATCGACGTAAGGCAGCTTACGTCAGCCTAACTACATAAGCGTACACACTAGAGTTCCTCCTGCCACAGGAACTCGCACACCATGCCAACCTAGTAAATCCACCTCAACAACCGTTGTAAGGCTTAGGCTGACATAGTTCAGGCTGGGAATTCTTTACCTTTTTCTTTCCGAGACCCCCCCAACATGGTATAAAAACTCCATGGCCACCTCTGCCACAACAACTGTTTTTCTGCATATAAAAGCCAAGGCCCAACATTAGGGGGTAGCCAGCAGGGCAATTGCCCGGGTCTCCATGCCACAGGGGGCCCCGTGAAGCTAAGTTGAGGGAGGAATAGCTCAGTGGTTTGAGCATTGGCCTGCTAAACCCAGGGTTGCGAGTTCAATCCTTGAGGAGGGCCATTTACGGATCGGGGCAAAAATTGGGGATTGGTCCTGCTTTGAGCAGGGGGTTGGACTAGATGACCTCCTGAGGTCCCTTCCAACCCTGATATTCTATGATTCTAAGTTGCTCAGGCTTCAGCTTCAGCCCCAGGTGGTGGGGCTTTGGCTTTCTGCTCTGGGCCCTGGTGAGTCTAAGGTTGGTCCTGCTTGGCAGACACCCTGAAACCTGCTCACGGCCCCTCAGGGAGCCTCAGACCCCTAGTTGAGAACTGCGGGTTCAGGCGACAGTGTCTGTAAAGATTCTGAGTTACTTGCATCACCTATTGGCTGTCAGCCAGAGCCGTGAGAAATTGACAAGAATGCCAATTCCACTGCGGGTAGGGTCCCTGTTTTGAAATTAAGCAGGGGGAATGGGAGAGGGGGTGTTTCACCTGTGAGCCCCAGCATTGCTGACAGCTGGAGCCTCGCTGCCCAGCGCAGAGAGCCTGGGGTGTGGGCTCCCCACAGAGCAACCAGCTGGAGCCCAGGCTCTCAAGTCGGCTCAAGTGCTCCTGGTGGGGACAGTCACCACCCACAGAAGGAGGGTCATGTGGACATAAAAAAATCGCAGTAATTTCTGCAGTGGCTGTACATCGACCGAACATAGGTTGACTTAATTGTGTAGCGCAGACATGGCCTTAGTCGTAGAAGTCTGCTTCAGAACAAAGAATTGAGACTGCAGTGACAGTGGCTCCCCCTACAGGTCAGGGGAGGAGGTAATGTAATGGCCAAGTGAAAAGGGGGTTCCATGCTACGTACCCAGATACCAGGGCTGGCCAGGCTGACGGTTCTTTTGGAGTGTCTGCAACTGGGACCATTTATTTTCTAAATGATTCATTTCTGGTTCTCAACTACTTGTTTCCAGTAGCGCCCCTACTGTGCGAGGCCCTGTGCCGACAGAAAGCTGCTGTCCTGGCCCTGAAGAGCTCAGTCTAAAGCAGAGGTGGGCAAACTACGACCATGGACCACATCCGGCCCACAGGACCCTCCAGCCCAGCCCCTGAGCCTCTGGTCCTGGAGGCTTGGCCCCGGCCCCTCCCCTGCTGTCCCGCCTCTCCCGCAGCCTCAGCTCAGTGCGCTGCCGGTGCGATGCTCTGGACGGGGGGGGGGGGGGGGGCGGGCTGCAAACTCCTGGGGCAGTGCAGCTGCAGAGCCTGGCCGGATCTGGTCTCTGTGCCGTGTGGTAAGGGAGTAGGGGGGCGAGTGGATAGAGGGCAGGGGAGTTTGGGGGAGTGGTCAGGGGACAGATAGAGGGCGGAGAACAGGGGTGTTGAATGGGGGCAGGGGTCCCGGGGGGGCAGTCAGGAAGCAAAGGCAGGGGTTGGATGGGGCGGTGGGGGGGCAGTCAGGGGCAGGGGTTCCGGGGCCAGTCAGGGGACAGAGAGAAAGGGGTGTTGGATGGGGCAGGGGTTCTAGGGCGGCCGTCAGGGAACAGGGGGGTTGGATGGGGCAAGAGTCCTGGGGGGGAGAAGTGGGGAGGGGAGGAAGTGGGGCAGATAAGGGATGGGGGCCAGGCCATGCCCCCCTCCTCTAACCAGCCCTCATTACAATTTTTGAAACCCGATGCAGCCCTCAGGCCAAAAAGTTTGCCCATCCCTGGTCTAAAGGGCAAAACAGAAACAAAGGGATATAACAATCAGAGAAAGTGACCAAGGGCATGACCAGTAACATCATAATCCAATTCTTCCCCCTACTAGAAATACAAGAGGCTTTCCTCAACTGTCTCCACGCCCAGGGCTAAGCAGTCCGCTAGACTGCTCTTCATTCCAAAGGATCCCAGGGGGCCAGGCAACCTCTGCACATAAAAGGACACCACTTTTCAGACACTTTTTGGGGCATGGGGGGCACTGTAGCAGCAGGCGTTGAGTACAGAAGTCCACTGGAAGGGGGTAGGAAGGAGATATTTTGATTCAAGGACATCCAGGGGAAGGGCTTATGCATTTGGTGGTGTCTACCCCAAGCAAGCAGGGCAATTCCAGGTGCCTAAAGCGAGGCTGCTAAATCAGTGACCTGATTTTCAAAGGTGACAAACACCCAGCGCTGCTCCTGGAGCAAGTGGGAGCAGTGGCTCAGGCAACGTACGTTAGTGCCCAGATACAGTAGCTAGGTGCCCAGCTTTAGCTCCCTATGTTTGAAAACCCTGACTTTGCTTTTAAAAACCTCCTCTGACAGACCTGAGAGAACCACAGTGAAATCCTGCTCCTTTGCAGGATGCTGGGCTGAGCAGATCCTGTTGGGACTGGATTTGGTGGTTCCAGGGACTCTTAGCAATTCAAAGTGACTGCTTAAAGCACTAAGCCGTGGCCTTTGGCTTTTGAAGTAAAATTAAAGACATGAGATAGGATTAGGAAAGACATCCCTCCCCCACCCTTACCCAGAACAGCATCCCACCCGGATCCAGCTTGCTTTAGAAGCTCATCTCCATGCTCACCCTGCCAGAAAAGGAAAGAGGATAGACTGCACAAGGCACTCAAGCCAGCCAGTGCCAGCTCAGGCCGCTGTCACGTGAGAGCCAGATGACATCCCTGGCCTTTTCCAGCAATTCTGGACTAGCAGAGTCTTCCATCACATATGTCTACCCATGCAATTGAAGGCTCTTGCACATGTTGGCTGGCTTCCCACGGGAGGGGCCCCTGCAGTAATGTTGCTGTCAGTGCTAGGCGATATTACCCACATCACAAGAGTTCAACAATACCAATGCAGCCCAGAGACTGATTTTACCACCTGCCCTGGAAAATGGAGTCCAAGTGTCCATGGCAACAGTAGCGGGATCTGTAACTGCCCCAGTTGTATTGCAAGACTTGAATTATTTGTTCCTCAGCTGCGATTGTTTTAAGCACACACCGTCCCCAGCACCTGGCTGGGGCTTTGTATAATCAGAACAATGGGACCCAGAACAATGCTGAATCACTGATAATTTCTGGAGACGGGACTAGCAATCACAACTGCATTAAAAAGGTAGGAGGAAAAGCAACAGAGTTATAGAATCATAGAATATCAGGGTTGGAAGGGACCTCAGGAGATCACCTACTCCAACCCCCTGCTCAAAGCAGGACCAATCTTCAATTTTTGCCCCAGATCCCTAAATGGCCCCCTCAAGGATTGAACTCACAACCCTGGGTTTAGCAGGCCAATGCTCAAACCACTGAGCTGCAAAATAGCTCTGATGCCTGTATACTAATGCAAGGAGTGTGAGGAACAAGCAGGATGAACTGGAAGTCACGGTATATGAAGACAATTATGACTTAATTGGCATTTTAAGGTCAGGCTTGACAAAGCCCTGGCTGGGATGATTTAGTTGGGGATTGGTCCTGCTCTGAGCAGGGGGTTGGACTAGATGACCTCCTGAAGTCCCTTCCAACCCTGATATTCTATGATTACAGAGATTTGGTGAGACAACTTCCATGACTGTAGTACTAGCATTGAGGGATATAGCTTGTTCCGAGGGATAAGTATGGGAAAAAAGGAGGAGGCGTTATGCTATACAGCAAGAATGTACCCACTTGCTCCGAGGTCCAAGGGGAAGTGAGCGACAGACCTACTGAGAGTCTCTGGGGGAGGATAACAAGGGGTAAGAACAATAGCGATGTTACAGTGGGGGTCTATTATAGACATCACATCAGGAAGAGGAAATAGATGCATCATTCGACAAGCAGATAAGATTAGTTAACACACATGAGCTAGTATTAATGGAGGATTTTAACTTTCCTGATATCTGCTGGCAGATTATTACAGCAAAACATGATACATCCTGCAATTTCTTAGTGTGTCTAGGGGACAGTTTTCTGATTCAGAAAGTTGAGGAAAGAACTAGGGGGTCATCCATTTAGGATCTGTTTTTCACCAACAGGGATGAATTAGTTGCAAACTTGAAGGTGGTCAGGGACTTGGGAGGATTCACAGGATCTTGAATTCTATCGTGATTGGATAGAATTCAAGATCCTAGGGAAAGGAGGACATGATAACATCAAAACAGCAGATTTCAACCAACTCAGAGAAATAGCAGGCAAGGTCCTATGGAAAGACCAATTAGGAAGAAAGGAATCAAAGGGGGCTGGGAGTTCCTAAGAGATGTAATGCTAGAGGCTTAATCATCAAGCTATTCCAACGCAAAGGAAAGAGAAGAAGAGCTACAGGAGGCCAATGTGGCCGCACAGGAGCTTTTGAGCTCTCTACAAACCAAAATGGACACCGACAAGGAATGGAAGGAGGGGCATGTCACCAAGGAAGTCTACAAGGGAATAGCAAGAGTGTGTAGGGACCTAAAGAAATCAAGAAAGCCAAGGCAAAGAATGAGTTACAGCTGGCAAGAAATGTTAGCAATGGCAAGAAGGATTCTTCAAACATGTTAGACAAAAAAAGGAAGATCAAGGATGGTGTGGGTCCACTGCTCAATGGAGGTGGTGAGCAGGTATTGGAAGATGATAGGAAGGCAGAGCTGCTCAATGAGAAGCCCCAGAGGGAAGTCTGGCTCTCAGCCCCCTACATGGCCCCTCTTTAGTCGGTGGAAGTGCTCCTGGTGAGGTCATGCACCACGGACAGAAGGAGGGTAGCGTAGACATCAGCCACCACAGTAATTACTGCGGTGGCTGTAAGTTGACCCAACATAGGTCAATTTAAGATTGTAATGTAGACATGCCCAAAGAGTAACTATTAACAGAATGATGTCAGAGTGGAGGGAGGTCTCAAATGGGGTTCCACAGGGATCTGTTCTGCATCCAGTGTTGTTTAACATCTTTATTAATGACCTGGATGTACAACTAGAGAGCACACTAGCAGATGACACAAAGCTAGGGGGGTTGCCAACACTTAGGTTTATAAAGCTAAAATTCAGAAGGATCTTGCTAAGTTGAAGAACTGGGCTATAGACAACACAATGAAATTCAGCAGACAAATGTCAGGTTCTACACTTAGGGAAGAAAAACGAAATGTACAAATACAAAATGGGGGATAACTGGCTTGGCAGCAGCACTGCTGAGAAGGATCTGGAAGCTGTGGTGGATCACAACCTCAACATGAGTCAGCAATGTGATGCTGTTGAAAAAAAAAAAAGTACATGCAATTGTAGGGTTCATGCATGCAAGTCACGGAGAGGTGACTGCTCTACTCGGCGCTGGTTAGGCCTCAGCTGGAGTACTGTGTCCAGGTTGGTCACCAATGGCTAGAGAGGATGTAGAGAAACTGGAAAGGATCCAGAGACGAGTGACAAAGATGATCAGAGGGACGGAACACAAGCCATACGAGCAAAGGCTGAAGGAACTGGGTATGTTTAGTTTGGAAAAGAGATGATTAAGGGGGGGACACGATAGCATAGTCTTCAAATATTTGAAAGGCTGACATAAAAAAAGATGGAGAAAAGTTCCTCTCTTGTCACAGAGGGCAGGACAAGAGGCAGTGGGTTCAAACTACAGCACAGCAGATTTAGATTAAGGCTATGTCTACTTGCAGAGTTTTCGCGCTGTCAGTTTCACCAGTGACAGTGAGCCGGTGAAAGAAAAGCACTGGTTTGTGTACTCACCCACTTCCACAGGCGTCAGAAAGTGTTCACATTTGCAGCACTTCCATCCCCGATGAGAGCAGCGCACTAAGGGCAGCTATCCCACAGTGCAGCTCTCTCTATTTTGACGATAGGCCTTGGGGGAAGGGGGCGTGTGATCGTGGGGCATCCTGGGTCCCTGCACAGCCTCTTCCCCCCCCCCCCCCCAAACACTTATCAGCTCCAGTACCTCAGCATAGCTCCAAGCAGGGGATCGTTTGCTCATGGAGCAGCCATTGTCACCTGGCCAGATGTTATGCGAGCACTTGCAAAGACAACAGGAAGGGGAGTTTCAAAGTTCCCAGGGCTTTACAGGGGAAGTGGGGGACATCTATTTACCTGGTGTCAGAGCAGCAGAGCTGCTGGCCAGAGTGGTCACCTAGGCACTGTGGGATACCCTCAGGAGGCTAAGCGCGCTGTAAACAGGAAGAACATGTCTTCACTTGCACATCACCACAAAAGCATCCCCGGTAAGAGCTGTCCGCCTCTTGTAGAGGTAGTTTCTTTTTGCCGTGAAACTTAGAAGTTTCATTGCAAAAAGTCATTGGCAAGTGTAGATTCTCCCACAGTTTTTGCACAAAAAAGGGACATTTCTCCGCTTTAAATGTCAAGTGTAGACATGCCCTAAATCTCAGGGAAATCTTCCTAACTGTAGGAACAGTAGGACAACAGAACAGACTCGTGAAGGAGGTTGTGGAAGTTCCTTCACTGGAGGTTTTCAAAAGGAGGCTGGAGCCACCCGTCTTGGATGGTTTAGACACAACAAATCCTGCATGTTGGCAGGGGGTTAGACTGCATGACCCTTGCAGTCCCTTCTAACCCTGTGTTCTATGAATCCCTCTCTTTGCCAACCTCCTTTCTGTGCCTAACCCTCGTCTCCTCTAGTCTCATCTATCCAGCTGTCTCCTCCTCCACTTACAACCTTCTCTCTCCACAAGAGCATTGTGGGTAGGAATGCCCTGCCCCTTAGGCCCTTCTCTCCCAGTGCACATGCACACTGTACCTGCAGCTCTGGAATCACTCAGCTGGCAGCTAATGGCGACTGGGCCTTTGGTGTCTCCATCAGGAGCCCAGCCAGCACAGGCTGCCCTGGAGAAAAGGAAGCTGCGTCTCATGTTTGGAGGCGGGCCATGGCTTCTGCTGATCAGAGCTGGGGAGGCTTGAGGAAACAAAAATAAAGCTCCAGGGTGCAGTAAAAAGCTGACAGCAGCCTTCCATCTTGCAATTATAGCCAGGGAATTCCAGCAGCCACTGCTCGACAGAGCTCAGGCTCTGGTCCCTACGATCTGGTTTCAAGGCCATTCCTCCTGCTGGGAAGGAGGGTCAGGCCAAGTAACGAGGCTCCTTGCTGCAGCAAAGCTAGATTTTGTTCTCTGAGGCGACAGTGGTGCCAGCTCTGGCAATCTTGTTGAGTGTCTTCCAGGTGACATCAAAACAAACTGCGGGATGGGGGTTGGCGGCTTATCAAGCAAGCAGGTAGAGGAAGCAGTTCACTACCACGCCGATGCCAGGGGAAGGAGGAAAGCTCAAGCTTTCAATGGAAAGCAGTAGGAGGGAAAGAGGGGGGAAGAGGAGGGGATGGTGGGGGAAGAGCGTCAGATCCAGAACAGACAGTCGGTCACCCAGCATTTGAGGGGCTCCAAATGGCCCAGGCATGCTAGCCTCGCCGAAGGCATTCACTTGGGCAACAAAAATATGGCCTGTGGCAGAGAAGGTTTCAGAGGGGTGTCATTTCCCCCAGGGATACATGGGTTAAACAGGGCCAATTACTGTGGGGACTGTCCTGCTAGTTTACAACAGACTAGATTAGAGGCCTTTCACATTTGGTTGTAGGCTCCTAAGTGGCCTGGTTTTCTGCAGAATTTCACCAAGATGTACTCTGTGCGTGTCAGAGAGAGAGACAGACAGAGAGATGCCATATTTAAGCCATGATGGCTTTCACAGCTACAACAAATTGAATCACAATCAGGAACAAAATGAGATTTCAAAGGCTGAGAGCTGCACAAACAGTGATGCGTTGTGTCAATACCCATTCACAAGGATGGTGAACTACTTCAGACCCTGCTCATGGCTAAGAGGCAGCATGCCCAAGTCTGGGGCCATGGAGAGGCAGAGTGTGGTGTCGTCTAAGGGCTGAAACGCTTTCAATTTCACTCGGATTCCGAAAACCAGCATGGTTATTCCAGCACAAGTCAGTGCACGTGGATGCGATGTTCAGAATAAAAGTGGTTGAACTAGGTGACAAATCTACTGTAGTTAGACTGACTTTAGCCCTCTTTTATTCCGAAAAGCCTTCCACACAGATTTGCATTGGAATACCTACACTGGTTTTAGGAATTGGAATTAAATCGGTGTGAGTGTCAGAATTGATTTTTAATGCCCACCTTTGTTATTTTGGTGTTGGCACATGCGTTCCAGCCCTCAACAAAATATTACAGACCAAATATTTCAGCCACCCCTCCATCCTGCAGTCACACCCTAGGGCTTTTTTCCCCCCCCACTCATGTTGATTTATTGTGAGCTAACCCAAGTTAGTTAACATGTTTTAGGTCTCCATAGGAGACGTGGCTGAGTCTAGGATAAACCACAATCACATGTGTCCTGGAACAAAGGGCTGTGGAGTGTCCAGACCAGCACATACAAACGTGGCTGCTAACTTGAGTTTATTGGTCATCAGTTAACCATAGTTAAAGATCTCCACCACTGAAAACCATAGGCACTGAACAATGATGCTCTTCACTGGAACAATGCCCCTGGCAAAAAGCTGCAGCTCTCCTTTCTCCCTTTGACGGCTCCCATTCATGCCCGGCCTCTTCTAATTGTTCTGCAAAGGGAAGGAGGTTGGGGGCTCAGTGTCTGCCCTAGATTCCAGGAGGATGCTAGACTGCCCTCTCCCCCACAGGAATCATCACTGCTCACATCAGATCCCCCTTCCCCTTCTCCACTCCCTGCAGATTACTCTGCCCTGTTAGCATGGTCTCACCCTCTCTGGGACATTCCCTCAGTGATTCTGAGCAGTCAGAGGAGACTGAAAGGATTTTAAGAATCAGGTTTACTTGGAGATGAATGAAAATCATTCCGAGCTACGTCATCAGAGCTGTTGCTGCTGCTAAATGGAATCAGAAAGCCACGTGCTGTGCGCGTGATTGAGTCTGTGGGCCATCATAAGAGAGATCGATATGACTGCAACCAAGTTAAAAGGCACTTCACTGCAAGAAGCCCTCGCAAGACCTGTTCTGTGCACAGGTTTAGTCTACTCAGTCTTCAGAACCATCCAGCCCGTCAAGAAAAACTGCTCCTGTTCCCAGCAGCCTTTGCCAAGAATTGTGTATGGCTAACACCACTCGGTCACGGTACAGAATTTCAGCAAACAGCAGCCTTCAGGCTCAAAGCTGGCACAGAGACCTGCACCAACAGCCCTGCGAGTGCCACGTTGACAGGCTGTGCTGGACAGCACAAGGCAGGAGATAGGAAGCTATTGCTGCATAAAAGGAACAGGGGAAACAAAAGACTCATCTGCTCCTTGGCTCTGGGGCTTATCACAGCTCCCTGTCACCAAACACTGCTCGCAGCGCGCAGTCTGCAAAATCAGCGTCGCTTTAAACACGCCATTTAGAGGCGAAAAAGAAAAGGAGGACTTGTGGCACCTTAGAGACTAAAATTTATTTGACCACAAGCTTTCGTGAGCTACAGCTCACTTCATCGGATGCAGACTAACATGGCTGCTACTCTGAAACCCATCATTTAGAGGCAGTTTGCCCCCTTCCCTGGGAGCGGAGCCCATCAGCCATAACAAACACCCTTGAACAGTCAAGCCGGTGGGTACATTTTTAAAGCCTGTGGTACGCTGAATAATTAATGCTGCAGTGGATAAAATGATGCAGTAAAGTCTTGGGATGAGGTACTACAGCCCAGGCAGATGCCCTGCCCCGCCTTCCACATGGGAAGCTGTCACCAAAGAGAAATGATACAAACAATTGAGGGGCAGAATGCAGCTGAGTGGAGGAGGGAGTCTGGGGGTAAATCTGCCAAGCACATCTCAGAATAACCAGACCCGAACCGGAACAGCACAGAGCACAACGGCTCAGGAGAGACGAGCCCGGGCAGATCGAGCTGAGCAACATTTGCCCAGGCCACATCCAGTTCCAGCGCCCTTTGAATCACAGAATCATAGACTTTAAGGTCAGAAGGGATCATTATGATCGTCTAGGCCAGTGGTCTCCAAACTTTTTTGATCGTGCACCCTATCAGTAAAATTCTTTTGAGCATGCACCCCAATATATGTATATTTATGTATAAATTATACATGTACTACTGTACTATTATGTAAATTACAAAACAGACAAAAAATAGAAATTAAAAAAAGATGAGATAAAGATGAAACAAACAATATTTTTAAAAATGTTTATTTTATTTATTAACGGTACAAAAAACCTTTTTGCTCTCACTAAAAAAATTATTATTAATATTTTTAGTGAGAGCAATGTGATTGAATATGCTTTATTGTTTTTGAAAATCTTGGTTTAACACTGTGATACAGCAGGTGCTCAGGGTGGGGTGCGGGGTCTGGGAGGGAGTTAGGGTGCAGGAGGGCGCTCAGGGTGGGGTGCAGGGTCTGGGAGGGCGCTCAGGGTGCGGTGCGGGGTCTGGGAGAGAGTTAGGGTGCAGGAGGGCGCTCAGGGTGGCGGTGCAGGGGGAGGCTCATGGCTGGGGCAGGCAGGGGGTGCAGAGCACTTATCTGGGGCAGCTCCTGTTTGGTGCAGAGGGGGGTGCAGGTGGCTCTGCGCAGCACGGCACCACCCCCATGGCCACGATTCTGGGAGCTGCCCCCCCCACACGGCAGGAAGGGCCACCCAGAACGCAGGGGCTTTAGGGCCCTGGGCTAAGGGGGTCCCGGCCTGCAGCTCTAAAGCCCCTTTTGGAATGCAGCTCTGAGAGCATGGGCCGGAGGACTCAGGAGGAGCAGGGGCAGCTGTGCAGCCAGCGGCCGGAGAGAAGCGGCGCTTTCCCCTTCAAAGCGCAGCTTCTTTCCGGCTGGCTTTGAAGGGGAAAGTGCTGCTTCTTTCCAGCCACTGGCTGCGCGGCTGCCCCTGCTCCTCCACGGGCTGGAGGACTCAGGGCTGCCCCCGCCCTTTCCCCCCCCTACCATGCCACCCTTTTGCTCCAGCGGCGCTCCTCTTGCTGCGCCCCCAAATCGATCGTCTTGCGCACCCCCTGGGGTGCATGCACCCCACTTTGGAGACCACTGGTCTAACCTGACCTCCTGCACAATGCAGGCCATGGAATCTCATCCACCCACTCCTGTAACAAACCCCTAACTTATGTCTGAGCTACTGAAGTCCTCAACTCATGGTTTAAAGACTTCAAAGTGAAGAGAATCCTCCAGCAAGTGACCCGTGCCCCACACTGCAGGGGAAGATGAAAAACCCTGAGGGCCTCTGCCAATCTGCCCTGGGGGAAAAATTCCTTCCCGACCCCAAACATGGCAATCAGCTAAACCCTGAGCATGTGAGCAAGACTCACCAGCCAGACACCCAGGAAAGAATTCTCTGTCGTAACTCAGATCCCACCCCATCTAATGTCCCATCACAAGCCATTGGGCATATTGACTGCTAATAGTTGAAGATCAATTAATTGCCAGAATTAGGCTATCCCATCATATCATCTCCTCCATAAACTTATCAAGCTTTGTCTTGAAGCCATATATGTCTTTTGCCCCCACTTCTTCCCTTGGAAGGCTGCTCCAGAACTTCACTCCTTAGATGAAGGTTTCTAACCATCAGATTTCAAGTCTAAACTTCCTAATGACCAGTTTATATCCATTTGTTCTTGTGTCCACATTCATACTGAGCTTAAATAATTTTTCTCCCACCGTGGTATTTATCCCTCTGATATATTTAGAGAGAGCAATCATATCTCCCCTCAGCCTTCTTTTGGTTAGGCTAAACGAGTCAAGCTCTTTGAATCTACTTTCATAAGACAGGTTTTCTATTCCTCGGATCATCCTAGTAGCCCTTCTCTGTACCTGTTCCATGTTTAAGAAGGATGAATTCAAACTGGGAGGCCAGAACTGCACACAGTATTCCAGGTGAGGTCTCACCAGTGCCTTGTATAACGGTACTAACATCTCCTTATCTCTACTGGAAATACCTCGCCTGATGCATCCCAAGACCACATTAGCTTTTTTCATGGCCATATCACATTAGCGGCTCATAGTCATCCTGTGATCAACCAATACTCCGAGGTCCTTCTCCTCTGTTACTTCCAAGAAATGCACCCTCAGTTTATAAACAGAAATTCTTGTTATTAATCCCTAAATGCTTGACCTTGCACTTTTCACTATTAAATTTCATCCTATTACTTCAGTTTACAAGTTCATCCAAATCTTCCTGTATGATATCCAGGGCCAGCTCCAGGCACCAGCGTTCCAAGCAGGTGCTTGGGGTGGCAGTCAGAAAGGGGCGGCAGAGTTTCTGCGGCAGTGGCAATTCGGCGGCAGCTTCTCTCTTTTGCCGTCTGCGGTGGCAATAAGTTTTTTCATTGCTTTGGGCGGCAAAAACGGTAGAGCTGGCCCTGACGATATCCCGGTCCTCCTCTGTATTGGCAATACCTCCCAGCTTTGCGTCATCCGCAAACTTTAATAAGTACATTCCGGCCTTTTGTGGCACGGTCAGTAATAAGATTAAATAAGATTGGTCCTAAAATCAATCCCTGAGGAACTCCAATAGTAACCTTCTTCCAGCCTGACAGTTCACCTTTCAGTGAGACCCACTGTAGTCTCCCCTTTAACCAGTTCCTTATCTACCTTTCAATTTTCCTATTGATCCCCATCTTTTCCAATTTAGCTAATAATTTTCCATGTGGAACTGTATCAAATGCTTTACTGAAATCAAGGTAAATTAGATCCACTGCGTTCCCTTTGTCTAAAATATCTGTTACCTTCTCAAAGAAGGAGATCAGGTTGGTTTGACACGATCTACCTTTTGTAAAGCTATGTTGTATTTTGTCCCAATTACCATTGACCTCAATGTCCTTCACTACTTTCTCTTCCAAATTTTTTTCCAAGACCTTGCATACCACAGATGTCAAACTAACAGGCCTGTATTTACCCGGTAGATATTGTAGCTAGGTGGGTAGTCTGGGTGGTTATTTTGGGTACTCTTCTGGCTCTGTCAATCTGTTTCTTCACTTCAGCAGGTAGGTATTGTGCTACAGTACCCACCTGCTGAAGAGAAGAAACAGATTGACAGAGCCAGAAGAGTACCCAAAAGTTACCTACTACAGGACAGGCCCAACAGAGAAAATAACAGAACGCCACTAGCCATCACCTTCAGCCCCCAACTAAAACCTCTCCTACGCATCATCAAGGATCTACAACCTATCCCGAAGGACGACCCATCACTCTCACAGATGTTGGGAGACAGGCCAGTCCTTGCTTACAGACAGCCCCCCAACCTGAAGCAGATACTCACCAGCAACCACACACCACACAACAGAACCACTAACCCAGGAACCTATCCTTGCAACAAAGTCTGTTGCCAACTGTGTCCACATATCTATTCAGGGGACACCATCATGGAGCCTAATCCACATCAGCCACACTATCAGAGGCTCGTTCACCTGTGCATCTACCAATGCGATATATGCTATTATGTGTCAGCAATGCCCCTCTGCCATGTACCTTGGTCAAATTGGACAGTCTCTACGTAAAAGAATAAATGGACACAAATCAGACGTCAAGAATTATAACATTCAAAAACCAGTCGGAGAACACTTCAATCTCTCTGGTCACTCGATTACAGACCTAAAAGTGGTGATACTTCAACAAAAAAAACTTCAAAAACAGACTCCAACAAGAGACTGCTGAATTGGAATTAATTTGCAAACTGGATACAATTAACTTAAGCTTGAATAGAGACTGGGAGTGGATGGGTCATTACGCAAAGTAAAACTATTTCCCCATGTTTATCCCCCCCACCGTTCCTCAGACGTTCTTATCAACTGCTGGAAATGGCCCACCTTGATTATAACTACAAAAGATCCCCCCACCCTTTGCTGGTAATAGCTCACCTTTAGTGATCACTCTGGTTACAGTGTGTATGGTAACACCTATTGTTTCATGTTCTCTATGTATACAAATCTCCCCACTGTATTTTCCACTGAATGCATCTGATGAAATGAGCTGTAGCTCACAAAAGCTTATGCCCAAATAAATTTGTTAGTCTTTAAGGTGCCACAAAGACTCCTTTTCTTTTTGCGGATACAGACTAACATGGCTGCTACTCTGAAACCTATTATTATTGCTAGCATTTGTCCTCCAGTCTATATCTGGGAAGTTAAAGTCTCCCATGATCACACAGTTCCCATTAATATTTACTTCTTTAAAAACATTAAAGAGGTCTCTATCCATATCTAGATTGGATCCTGGCGGTTTATAGCTCACCCCAAGCACTGTCCCAGGGCAGACTCTAGTAGCTTTCTTCCCCAATGTGATTTTTGCCTAGACAGACTGTCTTATCCATTCCATCACTTCTTATTTCTTTACCATCTACCTCATCATTGATATACAATGCTGCTCCACCACCTTTGCCTTTATTTCTGTCTTTCCTAAACAGCACGTACCCTTCAATACCTGTACTCCAGTCATGACTACTATTCCACCATATTTCTGTTATCCCTATAATATCTGGTTTCACTTCCTGCACCAGTAGCTCTAGTTCATCCATTCTGTTACCTAGGCTCTGCGCATTAGCGTACAAACATCTTAATTTTTGCTGGGGTCTTTCTTCACTGCAGCATTGGCCCAGGCTCAGACCCAGGTATTTCCCCCACCCCCTTCCACACACAAAACCCTCTCTCCCCAGTATGGTGGACCCAGGCTAGCTGGTCAAGCAGGGTATGTGGGTGAGAGCCCGGGTTCTGCTTTCACTCAGGCTGATGACTCACCCGCTGGGCAGGGAGGGTGCAGGCTAACCTCAATCCAGTGCTGACAGCCCTCTTCTGCCTGCCCACAAATCCCCCCGTTTGCCCAGGACAGATAAGTTCCCCCACAATCCACTGAGAAAGAATCATCGAGCGGCTCAGCTCACGGCAGCACAAAGCAACATGGGATGTACCCCCAAGCAGTCCTGGGGAGCCCAGCACCAGTAATGACACAACTCGGGCAGAGCTTTGCAGTGGGGCTATTCACACCCGATTTCCTGAGTTAATCTGTAGTGAAGACCTGTCCGTAGCTCTGGCTCCTTAAAGCCCTTTACAGAACGGATACCCCTGCTTCCACCCTGAATATGCAGTAAAGACCGAGATCCCTCCAGCACACGCAAACACAGGAGATTGCTGAGGAGCGTACCAAGAACATCCCAGAAACCCAGCTGCTCCCAGTGCAGCCTCAGGCTCTGTTTCTCTAGCCGCCAGTGGATCAAAGCTCAGAAGCGTGTGTTTGGAGTTACGTAGATGCTGAAGTCCCATCAAAGCCAATGGAACTTAAGCATGTGCTTAAATGCTTTCATGCATCAGGACTGTTGGGTCCACGGCAAAGCCCAGGGATGTTAAATGGAAGCACTTCATTCCACAGACTGCAACAGGCTTTAGACCGGCCACGAGCACACGGGCTCCTCTGGCAGCAAGCTTCTTTTGGTTTGAGCCTTGGCCTGCTAAACCCAGGGTTGTAAATTCAATCCTTGAGGGGGTCATTTAGGGATCTGGGGCAAAAAAAACTGGGGATTGGTCCTGCTTTGAGCATGGGGTTGGACTAGATGATCTCCTGAGGTCCCTTCCAACTCTGATACTCTGATTCTTTTCTGGGGTTCGCCACAGCAAACTGTTTTATAACAGGATTTGTTTTTAAAAACATTATTTCTTGATCAAGAAACCTACCCCAGGGGCGAGGAGTAAAGTACAGATAAAGCTCTCAATTGCTTTTTGCTGATTAGCTTCAGGGTAGGTAATGGTCTGAAGGAAAAACAAACGCTAGGGGTTAGAGGTGAAGGGGAAGTTTTGGGCTCCCTTCCTTACTGACCTCACAGAAGACACGATGAACACTTGAGACTCTGGCAGTTCCACTGGATCTCTCTCCAGCCTCCGTTCCACGCACCTGTTTAAAAATCAAAGCAGCTGCAAGGCAATGCAGAAGTGTGGTGTCAAACAGAGTCACGAGACTGCACTGCTTCACACTGCTGCTTTTAGCACCAAATTCATCTATCGTAGCCAGCCTCCAAGCCAGTCTCTCGGAGGGCAGCAAATGGCCCCCACGTGGAATCATTTCAAAAAGGGGTGCACGTGTCCATTTGGCCATTGCAAGAGAAAAAGGTGGTGGTGGCAGGCACAAATGTCCCCAGGATTTCTTTGTGGAGGTGGGTGCAGCATTAAAGGGGTTCATCATAAGCTTGCGTGGTAGGGTTCTGTTCTAGGGTGAAGAACAGAACAGGCCAGGCCAGCCACAAGACATGGCTGCAAACGGGGAAACAGAAGATGCTAATTGCTCCAGCATAAAGGTGCAGAGGAGGTGTGACATAAGGACCAAACAGAGCAACCCATTACAATCTGTCAGTGCACCACAATTCAGACTGATTCTCTCTAATGGTGAACTGCTACAGGTGCAGTCAGACTCCACCACGATTTACGACATTAGCATTTCTTCTCTCTTCGGCATCTGCATGAGACACTCCCTAGTTCCCCTATTGTGTGCTTGAGGTTATAAATCTGCTATATTAAAAAAAGGCACCTTGATGTCCTTGGCAGCATATTGTCCATTTTCATCCTTGTTTGGCATTTGTTTGAACAAACTTTGATAATCTGTGGGGAACAGCTTGGCAAGTCTCTCTGACCTGAAGAATTGCTCTGTGGAGCTCGGAAGCTTGTCTCGGTCACCAACAGAAGTTGGTCCAATAAGAGACATTACCTCACCCACCCTGTCTCTGTCCTGGGACCAACATAGCTTCAACAACGCTGCATTTAAAAGCATCTTAAGCCAGCACAGGCCCCAAATCTGCTACCACATTCCACTGTCCAGTGCCACAAAGTGACTGCACAGAGGCAGTCCGCAGCTGGGCTAGGAAGCGTCCTGTTCCCACGGGCAGCGGATTGCACTTTGCTGTGAATTTTTAAGGTTGATGATGGCTGCAGGGTTGCGGTGCTGGGTGCCGATTTGCAATCCTGCCAAACGCGACTGCGACACTGACTTAAAAAAAATTCGACTGTACAACGCATTCTTTCACACTGGCCCCCACCTCCCTTTCTGGGCAGCAAAGCCAGCAATACTTCAGCCAAAAAACAACTGCAAATCAGGCCATCTATCTATCTGCTCAGGTGGGATTTCAAATATAAATTCAACTTTAACACACACAAAACTACATTCAAAGCACGTTATGAAAGCTGCAAAGACAAGCACTCAAAACTTCAGAAATGACAGAATTCAGGACGCCTGCTCCCCCCATGCGGGCACGTTATGGTACGGTCTTCAGTTGCATTATCCAGAACTCCTGCCCCATTCACTGCACAGGACGGAGTGTGCTCCACTAATGAGCAGCAATTCAATAGTTTCTTCTCCCCTCATTGTTCAACGTGCGGCCCTGTCTTTTTCACTGCCCACTACTCAGGCCCTGCTCAAAGACAGAATGATGCATTTCCTTGCAGTTTTTCCACGGCTGTCACCACTCTGCTGACTGACTGCTTCACGGACACGAATCAATCGATCTGCACAAAACCCCAGTAAGAGGAGGGGGTGTCGTTATCCACATCTTACAACTGGGGAGCTGAGGCACACAGGTCCCCCCAGCCACCTGGCTCCCAGCCCCCAGCCCCAGGCTCATTCCTGCCAACTGCCAGTCACATTCTCTCTCCACTCCAGGCCGATAGGCTCACCAGACTGTGTCCCCATAGACTCCTTTCCCCGCCCCTATAATCTGGCTTTTGTCCCCTCTGCACTTGTATCAGGGGGCCGCTTCCTCCACCACGCTGCCTGGGGGACCATTGGGATCTGGAGAGAAAGGCTCCCTGCAGCAAGTTCAAGTGCCCAGCCCTACCCTGACCCAGAGCAGCCATTCCATCAAAGTCACTACACACCCCCAGAGCCCTTGGCTAGATCACGCTCCATTGCTCTATGGGGATGGTGCATTCGCAGTCTGGTCAGCGCTAGGAGCTGTGAGGGGGGCAGAACAAGGACAAAGCAAGGACAAAGGGAGCAGAGATTTGAGCTGTTAAAATCGCAGAAGTCTCTACTGAGTATGTGCATGTAGATTTTTTTTCCCCTCAGGTGTATAACTTGGCCAGATTTGGTGGATTTTCACAGGGACAGCGAAAGGCACAATCCCTGGCACAAGGCCACCGCCGTGCAAAGTTACACATCCCAGCTCCAATGGAGGGGGGAGTGAAAACATTTCAAAGCAAAAGGCCTCAAGATTTTTTTTTTTTTAAACCTAGGCAAAACAATGTATTTTTCCCTAGACACATTCTTGGAAATGTCTGAACTGTTTTTCCTGAAATTTTCCAAACCAATTCGGCCTGAGGCAGACCCCCAGCATGGAAAATTTCTGCCCAAATGGTTGAAGTTGCACAAGGTTATAAGCAACTGAAAACAAGGCCTTATAATGGGAAGTATCAGGCACCCATAACAGGTGCCCTGTTAGTCAGCCCTGACTATACCAAAAGGAAAAAGGCCAGCAGGTTAACTCCTAGCTCTTTTCTTATGTGCAATGTATTTATTGCACTATCTTTACAAAAAGATGGGTTGATGTCATCTGACACTGAATTAACTGAACAGCCAAGTTAACATCAGAGGAAGTGGTGCCATGAACTTACAATGACAATTTCTCACTGGGCTAACTTCTAGCTCTGTGCTTTCCACTCCGTACTCGCAAAGGGGGACCAATCATTGCTCTTTTTGTGGAGTTACTTTGAGCTCACGGCCTGGCCAGCACAGCCACTCTCAGACTGTCGGGGCAGGTGGGTTTGAATGGCGGATTGAGAGCCTGCATGTCCCATGTGACCTTGTCCCAGAATGTGCCTTCAAGGCTCATCACCTGAAATCCTGCAGTCAGTGGAGGGGAAGACAGGAGGAAGGTGCAATTGTTTTGATGTATAAAACCCCCAAAGTCCATATAAACAAAGGAGAACCAGCAGCAATGCCATGAAATATAACAAAAACAACCACCAGCCAGAGCAGAGCGACACCAGCATCCGCCCCATCTGGTCGCATTTTCATTGGGAAAATTCCAACAAGCTGCCGCCTGCTCCTCTGAACTGCTGTGAGGGTGTCACCCCGGCACATGGTCACCCAAATGCCAGATGCACGACTATTTCAGAGATTAAAGGCAAGATTAAGCTTTAAAATGGAATGTCACGCATGGCACGGACAGGCCAGGGCTTTGAAATCTATGGGAAGAATCAGCCTTGCCTGCTAGGCCTCCTTTTAGAGCCCAAGGTCATTGTTTAAATCTGTGCAAAGAGGAGGGAGCTTCCCCAGGCCTACACAAGGTGGGATTTTCAATCCTTGCTGTAAATTGAGACTCTCCAGCAGCAGCTGCCTGTACCCTACACAACCCTCCCCTGCTCCAACCTTCAGACACTGGGTTTTCTGACAGTGGCAATGGGATAGTAACAGGTTCTCTTTCTCCCCAGTGAGAGAATAGTCCCCACGTTGGCTTTGCTCTTACAGAGCCTATTACAAACCCTGGCCTATTACACTACAGGAGTCAGAAGTTGCCAATAGATTTGTATTCCCCTGAAAGATAATGAATTGTCAGCCCCAGAGTAGCTGTGAGGCAGTGCAAGATCAGCTTCTGAACCATTTACTCTGGTACTGAAAGATGACTAAGGAATATAGTAGCAAAAACTCACTGCCCATTAGTTCTGACCCAAAATTTAAACCACTTTGAAAATATTGAGCAGGAAGAAAACCCCCACCAGCTTCTAACTATCCAGTTAGAATTTAAAATCCACTCTTGGAGACGTTAAAGCAAAAGCCACTACATGTACAATAGGTTGGGCTTTGCTATTGCTTGAGTTAGCTGGGAAGAACCCAAATTACCCAAACAAATATTTGTTACTAGAATAGTACCACTACCGAGGAGCAAGTAGATAAATATCACAAGCCAAGGTCACTGTTTCAAAAGGAAAAAAAAAAAAATCTTTGCCAAATGGAAGCGATAAGAATTTTTGAAAAAGGGAACAGAACAAACCATGGAAGAAACAGCAGCTGAGAAGTTATACAAAACAAGTGACCCTTCCGTATTTAAAAAACCCACGTTATTTGTTTTGCTAATGGAAAAGTCCTGGAGAATTTGAGAATGAATTCTGGTCCTGCTATGGAATGTTACTAGAGCAGGGTTAGCGTTCTGTAGAAAGGATACCATAGTTCTACAGGCTTTTTGCATCAGTTCTAAGGGTACTCACATTTTTAACGGCAATTTTCTGACAATTTATTTTTCTGTTTTCCAACCTGTTCTAATAATATAAATCCCAAGCTCTTGTATAGCCTTTCATCCATAGATCTCAAAGTGCTTTACAAAAGGTCAGTGTCATAAGCCCCATTTTACATATAGGGAAACTGAGGCACAGAGCGTTGAAGCGACTTGCCCAAGGTTAGCTGTTTCACTGGTCTGTTGGATAACAACTGAATCCAGATCTCATGAGTGCCAGACCAGTGCCCTAACTGCTAGGCCTCCCTGCCTTTAGTAATTTCAATAATCCTATTAAATACCCCCTAGTGACTTACTGGTTTCATCTCTATTAAAATCTGTAGGACTTTTCCCACCAAGGGAGGGTGGAACAGAGTTCAGTGCCTTGCAGTACAATACTTTGGAGAAAAATGTATAATCTTGCACAAGTTCTTTAGGCTACTTTGTTAATGCCTCAAAAGATTTCCCCTCTGCGCCCAAACATCTGTTGTAATTTCTCCTTCCCCCATTTTCTAACCATAAAGATCAACTGGCCTGAGTAGTTAGATTGGTGAATCATTTACTCTGAGATTAACTATCAAGTATTCTGTATTTCCCTCTATTTAGAGGGAAAGTCTCCCACACTTAGGGCTGAGAGCTCCAGAATTAGGATCTAAGAGCATGTGACATGAAAAGCAACCCTACCAATTTAATCAAGAGGATGAGTGGCTGTGTGTGGGGCGGGGTGTCTCCGGGTGCTGACAGACACACAGAGCAAGCAGAGGCCTCCAGGATACTGTGTGCACCGAAGCCCACAAGAGGGCAAAATGTTAATAAGTTTGAAAAATAAGGCAGTCCCTGTCAACTCATCAGCCTCCTCCTTAGTTCAACACCAAGGCAGTCTCTACAGGAGCTGGACAGATGCTAAAGCTGCAGCCAGGCTGCCTCCAACATGGATTAACCAAGGGACTTAGCTACAGGAGAAAACTTAGAAGTCAAAGCCCTGGGCTAGTGGAAAATGATCCCAGAGGGAACGATGCAGTTTCAAGGCAGAGTTTCAGCTGCAGGAGGATTTGAGGACATGCCTTCAGAGGGCAGCTGCGCGCATTCCCTAGGCCGTGGTGAAGGGTGCCAAGACCGCGCCAGTTCTACCTTCGGGCACATGCATGCGGAACAGATTTCCTCTCCATAGGTATATTGCTCAAACTGGCACTCTCTTATACATACGCACAGTACCCTCTAGACAACTCAGTTATGGAGAAAGCATGAACTAGCGGAAATGCCTAATGCCTAATGCCACAGTTTGATGGAGGTTAGCTTTCTCTCAAAGCCAGTACCAGTCTGCCTGATATTTCACAGGTGTCATCTTCTCCCAGACAGAAAGGGACTTTTCTGGAAAGTCTGAGACAAACCAGGGAGCTAGAAGGGTTAAAATAAATCAAGCCAAGCTCACTCTTGAATATTTGTCATTTTATTTTATATTGATCTCCTTACCGCAACAGTGCTTGGCACAGAAATGTCACGTGTGTTTCAGTCTGTTGATCTGAGAGGGGAATAGTGCTTTGGACTAATTATTGGGGCAGTGGGAAGGGCTACTGGCAAAATTACACACTTCTAAAGTGTGGCTTGCAGATCCATCACAGGCGTGTGGAGAATTTGCCCTCCTTTGGGCCCTTGATAGCTGACAGCCATGATAGGGTGGGGAAGGCAAGAAAGCAGATTTCATCTAATAATAGTACCTAGCTCCGCAGTAGTACTTTTTATCAGCAGATCTCAAAGCACTTTACAAAAAAGGTCAGTATCACTATCCCCATTCTACAGATGGGTAAACTGAGGCACAGAGGGGAAGTGACTCACCCAAAGTCACTCATCTAGTGGTCAAGAGGTGGACCCCCATCCCTCATTCCACATGATACCTTCCAGCCTCACAGTTTAGCTCTCCTTCCCAGGTGGGGGAGCAGGGAGCCAGAATGAGGGTGTGGAAGACCCCCTCCTGGGACACCTGGCATTGAACAATTCTTGTGGGGTTCTGGCATTTGCATTTCCAGACTAACTATTGTTGGCTTGTTTTAATAGAGGACTACAGTGTTCTCCTACGCGCTCCCCCCTGCTTCAGTAGTAGACTCTTATCTGCAACTGGAACTCCATTGTAACCAAGACATTTTCACTCACCAGCAGATCAGCCTTCACCCCACTTCAGAAAGCAAGAATGACCCTAATGCTAAGTGAACAACAGGAGACTGAGAAGACCCATTTTCAAATGTCTCTAAAGGACCAGACACTCTTTCTACAGCAGTCAATACACAAGCCAGGCCTCAGCAGGCAACCCTGCTAGGTCAGATCAAAGAAATATTTCACATAATTGCCACTAAAACCTTTTACTAGACAGAAAAATTACTATTTGTTTCCTTGGCATTTAGCCTAGGACATTAAAGAAACAGAAGCAGGTTTAACGGGCTTTGCTGGAAGAGAGTAAGGCTCCAGGACAGATGAAAAAACAGCTCCAGTAAACCTCAATTCTAGAGCCTGATGCAGTTACAAAAGTCATATCCCCACTCCCAGGTGGCCAGATGCCTGTTTTATTTTTACCAGAAAGTTTGGTTGAAAAGGGGACCTGACAGTGTACGATCAGATCTACTGATCGGACACCCAAAGTCTGGTTACTGCAAGCGGGGAGGTGCTGGGTCATCAACCATGCCAACTCCTACTCAGCCAGGGCTGCCTCCTACCTGTGTTGGAAGGCTACAGCACCCAGCCCCTGCTCCACAGGTGACTCCCCCTGACCTGGGCAGAGGGAGGGGGAAGAGAAGCAAGCAACAGCTGTGGGGGGGGGGGAAGAGGAGCAAATGGGGGCAGGTCCCAGGGGGTGGGGCCAGGGCAGGGGCGGGGCCTCGGGGCAGTTCCGGCACTCCTGCTGGAGTGTCCAGTTTTTAAATATTACAAAATTGGCAACCCTACCCCTCCAACCCCAATGATAATTTAGATTAAGAGACTTTGCTATCAAACCCAGACAGGGGCAGAGTTACAGAGACAGAGGACTGCAACCTATGCCCTTGTCCCCGCAACGCATAGGTCTGCATTTGAAAGGCAGCACATACTGTATTAACAAGGCAAATTTATGACACTGGACATTTTACCCTTGTAGAGAGAAGGGGGTAACAGTCCCCCACTAGCCTACCGTTGAAGATGGATTCGTTGCAATTTGCCGAATTCTCTCAAAGCAGGCAGAGGTACTTCCAGAAGCTACAGCACATCCTGTGACCTCTTTGTCTCTTTAGCTGGGCGCCTGTGAGATCCCATCTCAACACTGAGCAAAAGAAAGAAAAGGCCACCTCCACATTTAAATTGAAAGTAGGCAGAGCCAATGGCTTTTGCTAGCACTTGTTTATGGCACCTGCATTAGAGCTCAGGAACACAGGTGGAATCCAGCGCACTGTGTCTCCCGAAGCCAGTCCTTCCAGCTGTATGATCACAGGAGCAAGCGAAAATGAACCATCATCCACCCTATTCTACCACTTTCAGGCTGACTCACTGACGACAATGTCCCAAGCAGTGCAAGCTCTCCTGGGCAAAATGGCTGAGAAGATCCCTACTTGATCTTGCTAGCCAGAAACTGCAGATTATTTAAAAATGACTTCTGATCAATCAGCAATACTTCCTGAAGTATGGACTGTGCTGAATTGACTCACCCAAACTGCCTAGGACAGAGACTCTTTATACATTTGTCCTGTGCCTAGCACAGTGATCCCCCAGTCTCTAATTAGGGCCTCAAACATTTCCATTAGTACACTGTGGTAATACTAGGTTATCCATTTGTTTAATTTGATAGATACGAACTGGAGCTGGTCGGAGACACTCCCTGGAATTTGTGCCCTTTTTAAAAAAATAAATAAAATTTCAACATTTTTCACACAGCCAAATATTCTCCAGCTATCTCTGCCTGTGACCCAATCGGGATGGTTCGGGTCACACACCCCCAACGATCCAATTCTAGTCTAGCTGATCTAATGATCCCTCCTCATCTCCATTTCCTATCGATTCCATCAACTTCCAAGTCCAGCTTTACTCAATGCATTTAAACATACATTTCCAAGGATTCCCACTGGAGTCTTTCCATAGGCATCTTCCAGGGTCCGTGCCAGTTCTGTGCTTTTGGGTGGATAGATCACTATTGATTTACCTCCACTTTCAACTGTTTTAGCTCTTGGGACACTGTGCAGTGTGAGTTTGTGTAAGGTTACATGTCCTATTCCCACTGCTGCTTCTGGAGGCAGGCTCATTATGAAGCACTCAAAAAAGCAAAAAGAGGCAGGTTGCTTTCACTTTGTCCGCAGCAAACCGGGAAAAAACAGCTCACAGTTCAAAACACTGAGTGCCTGTCACTTTTAAAGGGACTGATACCCAGCAGCAAAGAGCGGGTGAGGTGTCAACACATCCATCCAGGCTAGAAGACAGGGGAAAAGTGGGGGGAGGAGAGAGACTGACGCTCAATAGCAAAGGGAGGAAAAAAGAGATGAGTACAATGAGGAATAAATTAGATACAGCATCCCTGCCCCCACTCCTGTCACCACACACAAAACCCATTAGCAAATTGGAAATTTCAGCCTCACTCCTTCCTTTAAATCAGGGAAGTGTGCTTAGCGGATCCCAGGGCAGCAGGAAATGCAAGAGGCCAGCATCTGCGAGCTTGGCTGATCTCCTGCCATTGCAAACAGGAAAGCAGCAGAAAGAACAGGAACTGTGTTGGCTGGGACGAGAGGAGCCGCCCTCGCCCCGGTGTCCAAACACTGCCAAACGGGATGGTTCTCCAGGAATCGTATCCTTGGGAAAAGGCTGCATCTGGCTGCACTAGTTCAATGACAGACAATAACAAAGAACGGCAAAGAAGCTGCTGAGCTTTAGAGAGATCAGAGAGAGCCAGCACTCACACAACATGAGCGCCACACTGCACCATGAGACCCTGAGTTCACTATTCCTACCCCAGGGGTATTTCCAGTTGTAAGAGGCATGTGGGGAGGCAGAGGTGAACAGCCGCCAATGGGCAAGCTCCCACAGGAGAAGGAGCAATGCAACAATCAAAGTCAGAGCAAGAGCTCAACAGTCCTTGCACAGATATAAAGGAAATCAGTGTGGGTATGATGGCTGCTATTTCAGCTGACACACCAGGAATCAAACCGGGGACCTCCAGAGCTAAAAGCATGAGAGGCTACAGCTCGAGCTAAAGTGTGAAGATTCCCCAGCTGGGGCTGTACCAGACTCTCATCCTCTGTGGATCAGGCACAGAGGAGAGCTGTCACATGTTACACGCTCACCAGTGGGTTATGCCAACATACACACACTGCACTGCTGGTGACTACAGCGGGGTAAACATTTGCAGCTGAAATTTATTTGGGGTGCAACAGAAATATACAGATTTGGGTTAGCTAAAATTTTTTTGAATTCATGTCGATTTTGGCAAATTGTTTCAGTAAAAAAAAAAAAAATCCCCTAAAGTCCCACCCATTTTGTTTTACCATTCAAAATGAAAACTTATTTCAATATTTCCTTTACTTTATCAAAAAAATTAAAAAATGTTAAATGCTCAAAATGTATTTGCCCAAAAGTCAGAAAGCTTTGAAGCAACCTGTTATTCATACCGCTCAACTGGTGCCGGAAAACAACAGGTGGGTTGGCTTGCCAGCTTTAGTTGGATGAATTCCTGGAGGTTTCCTCACATGACATTATCTTTAATTCCTGGAGACTCCAGGACAATCCTGGAGGGTTGGCAATCCTTTGGGGAAGACTCCTTTGAAAATGGCTTTTTGTGCCTGGGAGGGTCAAAGCTATCTGGAGACTCAGCCATTTGAGATGATTACAGGAAGAAATGTGAGGAGAGCAATCCCCGTAGGGGTTAACATCCTCATAACAGCAACAGTGCTTGGCTTGCTCTGGTGACCCTACGAATGTAAGGAAATAGCAGAAATGCCTCTTGAAAACTTTTCATTCTATAGTTGATGGTTCTGCTGTCCCTACCCAGCACCCGAAAAGGTGCAAAGTGCCTTAAGGGTATTGTCCTGTCAAGGGGTGAGACCCCCTGAGCCCACCCTACTTAGTTCCAAAACTAGCCTCGTGCTCAAAGGCATATTCCGGCCATGCATTCTCCATTAGATTTTAGATTCCTGGGCGCTGCCATCTCTTGTTGCAGCTCATCGGACCTCAGCCCAGTAAATCCCCAGGTTCCTCCAGTTCCCAGTTCAGCTGCAGGGGACACACGTATCTTTCCCAGTTCTTCTTCTCACATGAGCTAATCTTCTAGGTTCCAGGCTCATCCCCAAGTGCAGATAGCACTGGTGTGTCTCAAGTACTACGGGGATGATGTACCATTCATACTGAACAAGTCGTTCTCACTGGCTGCCAGGCCTGCAAACTCAATCTGGGACCTCAGAGCCAAGCTGGGGTCTTCATGGCTCACGTTCACCATGTGGGATAAAGATCACAGTCATTGGGGTTACAGAGATGTAACTGAGGGCAGAATCAGAAGACAGGCAGGTCATACAGGAGGCTCAGCAATTCATACTCAATGGTGCTGATAAGGCGAGTGCCAGAGAACAATCCCATTCACTCTCCCAGACCCATGCTGGCTCTGTAGGGCTGGCAGTCATCCTCAAACCCTCCCCCCAGGAAGTCGGCGGATCTGATTCTGAATGCTCACAGGGAGCAGTTCTGCCTGGTACGCAGGTCACTTCTCAGAGTAGAACCAGACTGCAAGCCCTGAATGACAAGACCCTTTACTCTCCCCCAGCAAAAGTAAAGGAGGATTCTACTCTATCGCATCCTGTCCTTCTGACTCACAATGTGCAGAGAACTAGCAGAGCAGCTTTTAAAGAACAATAGTTCCAATTTACCCTTACAGCGTAAGCGGACACCACCCAAAACCTGACAGCCTGGAAATGGCTGCCCAGGTGCATAGAAAGATGGTTTAGGGGTGAACTGACTTGTGACTGCAGGAGACGTTCTAGTGCACAGAGCAGTGCTGCATGAGCAGCAAGGGTATGTCTACACAGCAAAGAAAAACCCGCAGCTGGCCCATGCCAGCCAATCTGGGCTGCAGGGCTGTTTCATTGCTGTGTAGACTTCCAGGCTCGGGCTGAAGACAGGCTCTAGGACCCTGCAGGGTGGGAGACCTGAGCCTGGGAGCAACGAAACAGCCCCAGGAGCCCGAATAGGCTGGCAATGGCCAGCCAGCTGTAAGCTTTTCTTTGCTGTGTAGACATACCCCAAGAGGGGTGTGTGAAGGTAAGGATGGCTGAATCTGAATCATCCACACTGAAAATGAAACAGAATTGCTATACTGAAAGGTGCACATAAACCTGTGCTTAGCATATTCTAAAGTCTTTGCAACTAGGCTCCCTAAACTAGAACAGACACAAAACAATGAAGCTCTCCCCATGTGAGCAGCAACAATAGAACACTCCATAAGCATCACTGTATGGACTATTTAAACAAAAAGGAGGCAGCAGAATGCCTGAGCAATTGTGGCTGATTCTTTGGTGCGTTGCGATACCCTTGCTGGCCCTACAGCTGTCCTGGAACATCAGGACACATTTTTACTTTATCGATTTTGGTTAAAGAAACATACCGTGATTGTGACTGTCCACTTCCCCGTCAAATCACACACCTGAAGATAGAAATCTGCAATGGCAGCAGCTTTGGCTTCCCTTGCTGGTCTTTTGCCTTTTTCAAATCCATAGATTTGCCCTTTATGAGAAGCAAGTTTTTCTCACTCCCTGCACACACACAAACCCTTTGGCCCCCCACTCACACACACACTTGCACAGAGCTGATCTTTACAGGGAGTTCAACAGAAGCTCCCCCAGCAAGTAGGAACACATGGGGTGCCGTTTCAGACATGATCCAGGAGTGCTCCCCTCCAGGCCCCAAGCACTCTCGTTGGTTGCTGCAGTTATTGATTGTTTGCAGTATGCAATATTGTCTATGTTGTGGCTGTTTTCAAAGCCATAACTCGATGTATTCAAAACACAGGAACTGCCATGCTGGATTGGATCAGTCGTCCGTCTAACTTGGCACCCTAACTCGGACAGCAGTCAGTCCCAGATTCTTCAGACAAAAGTGCAAGTTTATATGGTCAGTTATGGAATAACCTGCCTCCAGTGAAAGTTTCTTACTAATCCCCATCAGTTAGGCCTTGTCTAAACACAAAAATACACCAGTTTAACTATACCAGTGTAGTTAAAGCAGTACAACACCGCTAGTGTGGATGCAGTTACACCAGTAAAAGCATGCTTAGACCAGTATAGTTTATTCCCATATAGGAAGGGGAATAAGTTATACCAGTATAACTGCACTGGTTCAGTATAAGAGGAATTTATTTTTACCTTATTTAAGCAACAATGATCAAAATGAGTTTGCTAGACACACACCCCTCTATCATATTATGGTCTGACAAAGAGCCATTGCCTAATGCAAATGGAGAGAATCAATGCAAAGTCAAGTGTTGGCAGAACCAGTGACTGTCTGAAGAGTGAGCTAGATTAGGACAGGTTTCAGAGTAGCAGCCATACTAGTCCGTATCTGCAGAAAGGACAGGAGTACTTGTGGCACCTTAGAGACTAACAAATTTATTTGAGCATAAGATGTAGCCCACGAAAGCTTATGCTCAAATACATTTGTTAGTCTCTAAGGTGCCACAAGTACTCCTGTTCTTTTTCTAGATTAGTACATTCATTTGTATTCCAGGCCCAAGAGGGGACCCATCCAGATACAATGGTTGCATTTGACTAAATGGTACTAAAGAAGAATGTGACTAAAAGGAATTTTGCAGTGATGTTAGCAGCCCTGAAATGCAAAATGAAACAACCCTGGGATTTATTTATTTTTTTTAGTGGGAATTATTAATTGAAATCTTACCATCTCCAGAAATGAAGCCAAGGAAATCACCAAGCCACAAAGCAGGTTACTCTGCTACAGCCCTGCAGCGCACCATGAAGAAAGGTCACATTACAAACAGCAATCAGCTCTCTTTTTCTTCCCATTTCTCGCTTAGCAGACTGCCTGGGGATAATCCCTCACTAATGAAAGACAACAAGCTCTCCAAATACAAAGCAAAGCTTTATCCATCCCTCTATCCTCCTCTCTTTGTGGGGAGACGATGCTACCCACAAACAAGCTGGAAAGCCCACGCACATTCTCAGGCAAAACTCTGATACACAATTCCAGTAGCATCTAAAGGCCCCACATGAAATCAGGGCTCCATGGCGCTAGGTGCTGTACACACACACACACACACACAGTAAGATAGTCCCTTCCCCAAAGAGCTTACAAAGGCAAGACACAGAATCTCTTCTCCTCCTCATTGTACAGATAGGAAGCTGAGGCACAGAGCAAGGAAGTGGCTTGTCCAAGGTCACACGAAGTCAGTGGCTGAGCTGGGAACTGGAAACCTAGGTCTCCCAAGTCACAGCACAGTGCCTACACCACAGGACAACCCTCCCAACAAGTGTTCACCAGATTCTTGGGCCTCCTGTTTGAAGCGCTGTTTAATTCTTGAGTTTGCCTGTTTGGGGGCATGTTTCACTGATCATTGCCACAGTCAGCAGGGATGCCCATTCACCCCTCCAACTTTTCCTTCAGAGAGGGATTTCCATTCCCAAATAGTGACTAGTAGTATCTTCTCCTCACTGAGCTCTCAGGAGAAGAGTTCCCTTTCCCACTCTCCTGGATAATGGCTCAGGGCTGGGCCCTCCGAGAAATGCATTGGCTGTGTAGGCTCTTGCCATTCCAGAACATACTCCCTTCTAATCACCCCCTGTAAGAATCTGCACGACTAGAACCTGCGACCACTTGGATCTGGACCACTGATGCTTCCACATCGCCACTGGCGGCTTCGGTCAGGTTTCCCTTTGCGTTTTATCTTTTATTTCTTTGTAACCAATTCTGACGTTTACGCCTCATTACTAGAAATCACTTAAAATCGATCTGTCGTTAATAGACTTGCTTTTTTGTTTTATCTAAGACAGGGTGTGTTTAGACCTAAGTGTTAGGAAACCTCCATTTGAGATAACAAGGTTTGTGCATATCATAACGGACTTTCCATGTGCTTGTGTTGTCCAGGAGGGGACTGGGCAGTACAAGACATACATTTCTGGGGGCAAGTCTGGGACTGGGAATTTGCTGGTGTTGCTCTGCAATATAATTCAGGAGTGACTGGCTAGATATACCTCATGTAACTCAGCCAGCAGCATGCTAGAGATTGTGTGTGAGGCCAGGCGTGGTTGCTCTCACAGTGAAGCAGTATAAAAGGCACCCCAGATTGGAGAATTGAGGGGACACAGCTGTTCAGCATTCCAGATTGTACCCTGGGTAATGTCACAGTCTCAAGCTGGGTCAGGATACTAGGAAATCAGAGTCAGGCATCAAGTAGCAAGGCAAGGTCAGGAGAAGATGTCTGCATCATTGCTTAGACAGCTCCCCATGACGGCTTCACTGATGTAGTGAGTAGGCATGAGAGGAGAGATTTGGGGACATGTGTTCCTTGTTTTTATTTCTTTTCCTCCTCTTTGAGTATCGGCTCCACCTGGGGTTCAGGCAACAGCCAGTCTGTTTACACAGGAACCCCAGCTGTTCCATTGCCAAAATGTAAATTTCTCACTCATACCCTTCTTCGTGCCAAAGAACCACTGCTTAACCAGGTGACAGTCCATTTGATTTTGTTGTCACCTGGCTGAGGCATCAGTTTGCCTTTTGTCTCTGAGGAACTAGTCTGTGCCTGCTTTTCTAAACTTGAGGCATGTCTCAGTAAAGTCACACAGTAGAATTTTATAACTTTGCATACAATGTTGCCACCCATATTTTACTAGTACAATAATGTTCAGCAGATTATGAGTTTTCAAATACCACCTCGCAAGGCATACTTTGTACACAATTTATCATAGTTTTGAAAAATAGATTAACATGAGGGTACAAACGGTCACAGACACCAACCCCACTACTCATCTCCTGGCTGCAGCTTGGTAACTGACCGGTGCACACTGACCACCAGTGCCTGGCCCTGACACCACCCCCAGCAGAACTGCCATGTCACTTCCATTTCCACAATTTCAAGATCCACTCATCCAGGGAAGAACGAGACAGCAGTTCACAGGACCTCCTCTCAGTCACTCCTAAAAGCCACCAGATAGTCATTGCCTCCCTACAGGCCATTCCCAACAGAAAAGCCTTCCAAATTAAAGCTGTGATCAAGCTCATAGAAGGTGTCTGGGATGGCAAGGCAGTGCCAGCCTCATAGTAATATATAAACTTAATTTTGCATGTCTACAGTAGAAAGACATTAGGGAACAGGGGACTGGAGACTGCAAAATGTAAAGCAACATCATAAATCAGATAGGCATGAAGACTGATTTAAACTCACTAAACAAGGGGTTCCTTGGAGAGCAGTGTTAGCCAAAGAAAGCTTCCATTAACTACTGGCATTTATCATCTGGATGGTTGGTTGTTTCATGCACTGGGTATCTGGAGGGTGAAATGTATCACTGAGAGGATATTCAGCACAGCTGGCAGCATTAACCACCACACAAGGGGTCTTTTCAGATAAGCTCACTCCAGCTCAACTTTAGAGGGGAGAAGGTGGCTACTAGAATCACCAGAAAGCTAAATAGGATGACTTGGGGGGGAGGGGAAGGAGGGGAGAGAAAGAAGAAGGGACAACACCATGCTCTGATACCAGTGTCCCGTTCTGATACCAGCATCACCCCTCTGCAGTAGCAGAACTCCAGTGGAGGGGTGTGTGCAGAGGGCCAGGGAGTAAGTCTGCTTCAAAAACTGACTGATTAGAGCCCACAGCAGAGCGGAGACTCCTGCTGCTCATACAGCTCCCCCTCCAGAAGCCGCCTCTACACAGAGCCTTGCATAACAGCTAACTCCATAACAACTAATTCCATTTCTTCAAAAACTAAAAGCTTGCTCGCATGCTAAGAAAAAGAGCTTGGGAGATTACCTGTAACAACAACAACAAAGGAGCTTCCCTTTTAGGCTTTAGGACAAGAACATTGCTACCTTTCAAATATTCCTTTTATGCAGGGGATGGTTCAGAACAGGGACACAAAGCAGAGAAACACTTCACTGGTCAACAATAAAATTTCGTATTTCTACCTGTTTGGTCCTTTGTTTCAGAAGGGCAGAGGGACGATAGGACTTTGATGAGTCTTGTCTAAGAAACAAGGATTCCATAAAACCAATTCAAGAAGTAAACTATAGATTTGGCACCCAAACCCCCATGGATTTAGGTTTGCCTTCTTGATGCCACTAACCAGGATTACATTTGCATATGTAAAATCAATGAGAATACACTGCTTTGAGGAAGATGTTCCATAGGCAGTGGAATCACCTGCATTAACAGCTTTGGGCAATGCAGTGTCTTTTCCTCTCAGAACAGGCACGAGCCAATCCACAGTTCTTGGGAGTTTACATGTAACAGCTGACTTTAATGGATTACAGGACCACTCCCTCCTCAAGCAACTTTCACACACTGTGCTCAGGAACACTAGAGCAGCAGTTAAAAGAGAGGCAGGATTCTCATATCATCCTGTGCACAGACGCAAAAACGAAACATACGTAGACCGCAAGCTCTTTAGGGTACATGTTTGTTCTGTGTTCGTACAGCACCTAGTGCAACAGGGCCCTCTCCACACCTGGGGCTTCTGTGTGCTAACTCAGTGTGACTAACAAACAATAAAATAAGGAGTCAGACTACAGGAGGGCAGAGAGTCCTTCCTCAGCCTTCGAATCTCAAAGCACAGGTGCCTACATTCGGTTTTACAGCAAGGACGGGGTGAAAGTGGGGGGAGGGATAGCTCAGTGGTTTGAGCATTGGCCTTCTAAACCCAGGGTTGTGAGTTCAGTCCTTGAGGGGGCCATTTAGAGATCAGGGGCAAAAATTGGGGATTGGTCCTGCTTTGAGCAGGAGGTGGGACTAAATGACCTCCCTTCCAACCCTGATATTCTATGATTCTATGAAAGTGGGTGGGTACAGCGTACCGGTAAGAACCCACACCGGCCTGTACGCAGCCCACATTAAAGCGCTGCCATGGCCATGGCAGTGCTTTAACATCCCTGCCTCTTTTGCCTCCCCCATTGGTGGCCCTGTAGGGTTGCTGCCCCTCCACCCTCGTTGGCAGCCCTGAAGACAGGGACCAGCGACAGTAAAACACTGCCACAGTAAAGGACCCTGCTTAAAGTGCTGCTGGGATGGCCACCAACTGGGGGGGGGGAAGGTGTGGGGGGGAGAGCAGCTGCCCCGGGGCATGTGATTTAAAAGGGCCTGGAGCTCAGGCCGTTGCTACTGCTACCACAGCAGCGACTGGAGCCCTGGGCCCTTTACATCGCTGCTGGAGCCCCAGGTGGCGCGGGTCAGGCAGTGTGGAAGGGCTGGCTGGGGGATACTCACCCAGCCCAGCCTCCGGACCAGTAAGTCTTCGGAGTTACTTTCACCCGGGGCATGAAATACATTCACAGTGGGCCCAATCCTCAGCTGGCATCAGTCAGTGGAGCGCACTGAGATCACTACAACACCCAGTCACAGCATTTGGGCCACTGCATTTCAAACGGGCTGGACAAAGCACTACAATAGAGGTTTTCAACCTTTTTTCTTATGCAAACCCCTAAAAAATGTCACATGGAGGTGTGGACCCCTTTAGAAACCTTAGACATAGTCTGCAGAGCCCCAGGGGTCCATGGACCTCAGGTTGAAAACCACTGCACTATAGCACAGTCACGCATTGGCAGGGGGTTAGAGTCACTAAATGACGTGAGGGCTTTCCCCATCTGTAACAGCCTCAATTCCACAAAGTCACCTTTGAGCAAAGATTCTTTGCAGCATCCCCTTTGATCCCTACCCTACCCCTCCCTACCCCACCTCACATAGATGCGCTGAGCACCCCGCACCTGGCGTTTCTTCTCACATCCCAATTCTTCTGCTTAGTGATAAACTGCAAGCACCTGAAAGCAAACTTGGAAAACATACTGGTTATACCCATGGATTCATTCACCTCTCTCTCCTCTGTCAAATAAAAGCCATGCCCAATGACAATGCAGCACCCTCCTTTGTCTCTGGCACAATTTAAAGTAACTCTTGGGCTGCGAGCAGGTAGGATCCCTACGAAGAACCAACACACACAACCTTACCAGGGCGATCCACATAGAACCCTCACCGCTTCCCCTCAACGTGATGCCCTTTCTCTGGTAAACCTCAGCAGGTTCCTGATTAATCCTCCCTGCCTGCACATTTATCTTCTACCTTGTGAGCCCACTCAGCTGAATTATTGATGCTGCTCTAAAATACCAGGCAGTCTGTGAAAGAAGCAAGGCTGTTTTTAGTCAGGCTTTGATTCTTTGAGGTAAAGATCCAAGGGCATTTTCCCCCTGCTCTACAGCTCTGGTACATTTAAATAATTAATTGGTTTAATAAAGGGAAACTCTCCGTCACGGTTTTCCTCCTGGTGCTTTTCCGAGGGAAGCAGTCTGAGAACTGGGTGTGTAACCTTGGCAATAGACCCCCATAGAGTATAATAGCTTGTGACCTGAAGGAGAGCTCTGTGTAGCTTGAAAGCTTCTCTTCCACCACCAGAAGCCAGTCCAATAAAACATAGGAACTCCCCTACTGTGTCTCCCTCATTGTTCGCAATGTAATTTACATACAGATGTGTTCAATGGTAGTTTTCTCCAATTATACATAGAAACCTTAACTGAAAACCAGCGTTTTTTTGGGTGGAATTTCCTTTGTTTTTTTGGCAGCCTCTGGTTTGCGATGATGCCGAATTCCTACCACTCCTATGGAAAGGTCGGTGCTCTCTGCACTGGAACCACTGACCCATACTCAGTCTCTCCCAGAGCTTTTTCCAGAACAGCCATGGCCTCCTCCCCAACCCCCTCACGCTACCTCTGGCCTTAATTCCCCCATGCATCTATGCCTGGCTCCAGCCCCCAGTTAGTCTTTGTTCCAAGACTTCAGCACCTCTGCTGCATTCAACCAACCATTCTCTATAGGACAGAACCAGCCCCAGCTCCTAACAGTCCTTCCCCAAGTCTACTCTCCTCCCTCTGCTACGTTGCTACGTTTTAAGATGTAGCCCAGTCGGAGAGACCCGCTCAAAAACCAGAAGAGTCAGGCACGAGGAATCAGAACTACAACTCCCACAAGGCACCACTGGACCCACTGGCAAATGTAACTTGAGATTGAACAGACTCAAAAAGTTTCAATCCCGGAACGCTGAAATGTTTCATTTTGATCCAAGTTGCGGAAATGAACCGTTTCCACATTTCCAAATTGAGACTTTTTGGAACTCTTTATTCCATGAATGATTTTGATATTTGGCATTTTCATTGTGACTGCGGATGGAAGTAAACTTCAAAACGTTCCATGGGGCGGAAATTCTGATTTTTTTTCCACGCTTATCGCACTCTGAAACCAGAGGCTATTGCTTGGAAATTAGTCGAAGGTCGTGCTGCTGAGTGGGTTAAAACACAAAGCACCAGCTGTCCAAGTGAGGCAGGTGTGTTGGATATTTGGTGAATCTGACACACTCATATATACTGTGCACCCAAGAAGTTTCTGTAGCTCAGGTCTGCAACATTCCTTCGCACAGGCAGATAAGGCTACCGCAAGGATAAGCCAGTGCGTGAGACTAGCAATGATCGCACACAGTTCTGACATTTAACATGCTCCATTTTCACGCGTTAGGGCTATTGCCACTTGGTGACATTCCTAATTATAAGCCTGTTGCCTCCATTTAGCATTTCTATTGTGTTTGCCGTAAGCACACCTGCCCTGAAAGCAGGACAGGATCTCTCCTATTGGTGAATTATCTGGGAATCAAAGTCCAGGCAAACAGCTTCTGTGGAGAAGTGCCACAGCAGAAAAGCTATAGCTGGGGGAAGGGCAGGATACCGGCAGGAGCAAGATGATCAGAAAATCCCATGGCCTGTTGGAGACCAAGCAGCTCATTCAGTGGAGTAACAGGCTGGTCTCTGATGGACAAGGGTAGAATCAAGGCTCCCACAGCAGCACGTTCTGAGCCCCAGTCACTGGGAGGTCTCTGGAAAGTGCCGCATGACCCCAGCACCTAGTAAGCTAAACCAGCTACAGCCTCCGTCACCACCTGCCCATTGCCAGTTTGGGTCACTCTGGGCCAGGGAATGGCACAGCCAGCACGCATTGCTCTACCCCCCACTTTGGACCATCAGTGCCAAGCAGCCTGAAAGCCAATTTAGGATAATCTCTGGGGCATAAAACTGACAGAGTCACTCCTACAATTCCCACTATGCCAGCTGCTGGCGTAGGAAGCCTGGCTGTGAGGGGAAGGGGTGGGGCAAGTCACCAGCTGTAGTATCACTGTGTGATGCTAGCCGCAGCATCCCTGAGATTCCCCAGGCAATGGGCTTGATGCTCAGCCACTCTAGGACCTCGGGGGCACAAAGGCCACCTTGGCACCATACCCCCAGCCCGGTCCAGAGCTGCACTTCTTGGCAATATCCAGGAGTCCGAAGCGTTTTGTTCAGACGTCAGAGACTCCCAGCTGACAGCAACAGATGCCATGAGACCTTCAGTTATACTAGGTCAGATGGAAAAGCAAAGAAACTGACCAGCCCCTGCCTGCTTCTCCCCCAGCTCCTCTCCACAGAAACGCTTCCAATGATGGCAGCAAGGACAGGAAAGATGGCTCACTCCAGAGTCAGACCCCAAATTGAGGTGGGAGTTGGGGTAACTTTAATGAGCTGCTGCCCCCAGAGGCTGATTAGAGCCTGACGATGCCAGAGAATGAGTTCACAAGGCCATGCACTGCTCTGCCATCACAGCCTGTGATTTTCCAGAGTACATTTGGTCAGCGTTAGTCATCTCTCTGAAATCAGTAAAGTGTGCCCAGCTATGATTTCACATTGGAAGCCGGTTTTGGTCAGTGCCTGCTGTTTCCATCATCCAAACAGCTCTGAGCTCTTCTTTGCCACAAGCGAAGGGAGCAGCTGGGAGACAGGACTGGAAGTGCTTTAGATGTGCATACTTTACAATCCATAGGTCGGAATGAATCAGAGGCCACCAGTGTCTGTGGGCTGCTAGGTAGCCAATTATCTGGACCAAATGCAAGTGGAATCACAGTAGAGAAACTCTTTGTACTGCAGCCAAGCTCACAGCAGAGCTCCCTCTGACTGCCCAAACCAGTAACAAGGAGGGAAAAAACCCTGAATAGCTAAAATATCAAGGCATGATTTTCAGAAGTGACAGTGATTTTTAGATGCCCAACTTGGGATGCGTCAAAGAGGCCTGACCTGAAGTGCTGAGCACCCAGTCTCTGGAAAAAAACAAGGGCTCTTTAAGATGCCTCTGGATGGACTCCCAAAAATCACCAGTCACCTTTAGAAATCCTCAGAAAGAAAAGGAGTACTTGTGGCACCTTAGAGACTAACACATTTATTTGAGCATAAGCTTTCGTGAGCTACAGCATCCGATGAAGCGAGCTGTAGCTCACGAAAGCTTATGCTCAAATAAATTTGTTAGTCTCTAAGGTGCCACAAGTACTCCTTTTCTTTTTGCGAATACAGACTAACACGGCTGCTACTCTGAAACCTGTCTTTAGAAATCCTATCATTACAGGCCCCAGCCAAGATCAGGGCTCTGTGGTGCTAGCAGCTGTTCACACACTACTGAGAGGCAGACTAGACTCTGCTCCCTCTCCAAGAGTCTTGGCTTTAATTTCAGAAAGAGGCAGGAGAAGGTACCAAATAAATGAGAACCTCTTTGTTCCTTCGTGCACGCTGGCCAGTGAAAAATCCTGCCCCGATGTCAACCCCTGGGGTTAGAAAGCAAATCCTGCTAACACAGGGATATTTACAAGAGGGGAGAATGAATAGTTCAGTATTGTGCAATTGTTCTCCGGCTTGGTAATTGATTCCTCATTTATAGCGAGCCCAATGCTTAAGTCTCTCTACCCCAAATGCTCCCATAACTAAATAAGCACAAAGGAGACGTATAAGCTGATTAACTCTTCTAATGCTCTCATGACCCAGAAGATGAGCTGTTTTAAGCAAACCTTCCCCACGAACTGGTTTCTATGCTGGAGCCTGTGGAAGGAGATCAGGGACGTTTTTCCAAACTAAATGCCTCACAGAGATGCTGGGAAAAGGCCCCTTTTTGGCAAGAGCCAGGCATACAGAAGACTAAATTACCCGAGGGGAATTATCCAGGAAATACCTGCAGGGCCAGAGCAGGCAGTGAGAAAAATGGATTAGTGCAAAGAGGCTGCCACAAGAGGAACTAGCTCCTAAGACTGTAATGAAGAGCAAAACCTCAGATACCTCCCAAAATCAAAAGAGTCGTCCATTTCTCTGTCCTGAGCCACTAACCTGCTTCCACCCTAACCCAAGTAGTATTCACATGCATGGCAGGCCCTATGGGGAGACAGGCAGCACTGTTCTATGATCCATGCTAAAATGAGCTCCATCTCCCAGGGATGACCCTCCCCGTTCTCCCAGGCCAGGCAGCAAGCTAAGCAGAACTATCAGCCTCTCACTTGTTTTCTCATTTATTTCCACCTACCCTCCCGCCTTCCAGCAGCTGTTGCTAATTTACTCATTCCACCCACCCATGCTCCCTCTAGCAGCTGCTAACTCATAATTTACCCTGTTCATAGAAAGGTGGGTACAGAGGAGAGGAGAAACCGAGGCTACATCATTAGAACAAAGAGGGACGCTCCAGGATGCCAGCTGCCACTTGGATTCTATGTGATAGGCACGATGTAAGAACCTAGTCAGATTCCTGCAACCAAATGAGATGAAGTGTCCGTTCCGCCTCTCAGCCATTCACCCTCCAACAGAGCAGTGATGTGAGAGGTAGACTAGGTGGCCTAAGGGGCTATTTCAATCCCCCCAGGGGCTAGCACAGGGCTGTTCCTTACAGCAGGTTTATCTAGGGCTTTGTCCAGTCTAGTCTCACGCACAGTAGGCTTTCCCTGTGGAGGCAACTGCATGATCTTCTGGCTCTCACAGTCAGTAAGGAGCAGAGGAGATGAAGAAAGCCAGAATCATTCTTCAGCAGCAGAGATCTGCAGTGCAGCTCTGGCAGAAGGCACCTTTCCTGATCCGAGCACAAACTTTTTGCAGCTAGAGAGCACCCCCATTTACTATCAAGGAGGGGCTGCTCTCCCCTGGGCATTGGCACCCTGCTCATCACCACGGTCCCTTAAGGAGAACATGAGTTACAAACACACAAGGGGAAAACAGGCCTCCTTGCTGGGAACAACAGCCAGCCTCTGCAGTAGGGAATACAAGCTAACAGTTCCTTCACTGAGAATTTACAATCTACAGGGCAGTTCCTTCACTAAAGTTAATTGTCACAGCCCCTTTTGAAAAAAGAACAGGAGTACTTGTGGCACCTTAGAGACTAACACATTTATTTGAGCATAAGCTTTCGTGGGCTAAAACCCACTTCATCGGATGCATGCATGCATCCGATGAAGTGGGTTTTAGCCCACAAAAGTTTATGCTCAAATAAATGTGTTAGTCTCTAAGGTGCCACAAGTACTCCTGTTCTTTCTGCGGATACAGACTTACACGGCTGCTACTCTGAAGCCCCTTTTGAGTCAATGGAGCTAGGACAATTTCCACAACAGGACCTGCCAACCACCTGTTGTGAAACACAAACAGAAAAATAAAAGTCCATATTACAAATGTGCACTGCAGATAAATCCACTCACCCCCATCTGTCATTCCCCATCCCATCAGGAAGTATTTTGAACTAAGGGGCAATCGTTGTAGGAATTCCCCACAGGGAAAGCATGCACAGGCTGAGAAATTTCTTGGCCAACTTAAGGAAGAAAAAAAGTTGTCAACTCACAGCTCATTAACTGAGTCATTTATTGCTGAATAAAGGACAGGGGTCCTTTAGCCTTTCAATTCCAATGAGATCCTACCTCTTCAAAAATACTACGCTCTATAAATCTGCCACAGAAGGGGCTGGTTCTAGCAATATATTTTGAAAGGCTTCTCCCTGCAATAACGAAATATACACATAGCTGCCTTACAAACAAGAGCAGATTCCAATTGCTGCCTCTTCATTTTCTGCATCTAAATAACAATGAGAGCAGCCACATCAGGATTGAGAAGATCTGTCTGTCTGCAGAAATACAGGGGTTTAGGGCGTTTCCATGGAGAGGTGGAGATTTAAAAATATCATATTATGTTAAAAGGAGTGAGAATGCAAAGTTCCCCCTCAGACTAATTCGCCCACTTAGTGCAAGTAGGTATTAGGGATACGGAGCACAATTCAGCGCATAATTTGAAGCTCTGGATAATATGCAAAAAGCATCCCAGAGCACCAGGGAAATGGAAATCAGCTAAATTAAACCCATTCAAACTCTATTTCCTACACCAGGGCTATAAAGAGTGACGGCCCTTTACCAGAGGTGGTTTTGCAGAGATTGGAGTCAGCGAACCCTTTCATACAGCACTTGAAGCGGGAGACTAAGCAGTGGGGAAGGATGCTGACTATTGCAGCAAAAAGATTGGAAGTGGATCACAGAGAGCGAAATGCAAGTAGGAGACTGCAGAATAGGTGGCAGCTGGATCTTAACCTGTTCATTAAACGGTTTTAAAGCAGATATTTCATTCTCTGCAGCACTTTTCTTCCTATTACAGTGAAGCAACAAGTCAAATATTATAAGGGACAGCGTTTTAATCCCACTGGATGAAAATGAGGATGATGGGGAGGAAGGGTTGACTTGGGAGCTCTTTTGCTTTCAGATATTTTTCCCCATTGATCGGGGGCAGGGGGGAAATAAATGTGCCCCTGACTTTTGATCCCCTTCCTTAATGCTCCAGTAAAGGATCTAGATTTTAAACAGAACGACAAATTAATTGTTTTTATTGTTAGCAGCAAGACGCTGTATTGCACATTAATAGAAAGATGTGACTTTCTCTTCCTATGGAATTGTGGTATAGTAAAATATGGACTGTCCTTGTAAAGGGAAATCTTTCACACCAAGTATGTACACAAGAGAAGCACCAAAAAAAGGATAGGTATTTAGAAATGTGATCAGTGTGCTCAGAGGAGGTGGGCTCCCTTGCCAGCAAACCAGAATTTTTAGGCAGGTTCTTTGAACATTTACTCAACCGGGATCAGATTATGTCCTATGTAGAACGTTAACATTTTATTGTAATTTTGCCTTAATAAGCACAAATAAAATAATTACTTAAAAAATGTAAACAGCAAACTCTGTACAAGCATATTGTAAGCTCTTTGGGGCAGGGACTTGCTCCTTCTATCTGAAGACACTAGACAGATATAGGGTAAGAAGTGAAACTGAGGCACAGAGAGGGGAAATGACCTGGCCAAGGCACACCAGTGGTCAGAGGCCAAGCCAGGAACAGAACCCAGGTCTCTCCTGACTCGCAGTCCAGTGACCTAGTTGCTAGGCTAGTCCCACGGCCTGTACCATTAGCCCACAGCCTGGGCCATTAGCCTGTTGCGGTTCAGTGCGGTATTAGTTACAAGGTGTCGTGTCTCCAAAATAACCTATGAGAAGGAATGAAGAGTTAAGTTGTACATATGTCCACTTACTCCCTCCTCTGCCAGGGAACTTGATGGACTGTAGCCAGAATGGCACGAGCAGCACAGGGTTAACCATGAATTATAGCTGGCAATAATTACAACTTGGAGCCTGCCTGTCTGTCTGTGTGATCCCTGCAGCTCTCTTAAGAGACACTCTCAAATCACTCCAATTTCACAGTCCTAGCTCAGGATCAACTTACCATGCAGACTAAAAAGCCAGTGAAAAGCATGGAGAAACCCAGCTCTTTTGACTCCATCCTAACAGAGCTTGACTGGAGTTTCTCCTCTATGCACTGCTTCTTGGATGTAAAGGAGTCGTTGGAAGAGCAGCCCCCTACACACCGCATTCAGTGCTCAGATCAGTTCTCGCTCAGGTTTGCTCAGCTTGCAAGTCACACCTCTCCCCCAGCCCAGCAGAGGCTTGTCTTGGGCAGCTGGGTATGCAGTTACCATCTCAATGGCATACAGGCTGCTGACAACTGGATTGTACCTGTCACTGGAACACAGCCTCATCACCCCCTCGACATTCCACACGAAGTTTCCAATAGTGCATTAGATTAAACATGGCTATCTTAAATGAAGCGTCTAATTTTTATAACAATTTTTACATGGTGGCTAGGGCTGCATTTTTAACAAAGAGGCTCTTCATTCCTGTTTGAAATGTTTCTTTTCAAAGCAAAAAAATTCCCTTCTCATGTCCTCTCTATTTAGTCTGCTTTGCCAAAAAACATTAGTTTGAATGTTCTCTCTGTGATTTGTTGAAGGCTTAAGATTCTGAACATATGACAGTGCAGTATCAATAATATGTGTGGTGATTTTCTATAGATGTACTCTTTTGGGCCAGTCCACACAAGAGATCCACTTCCTGGACACTACGGTGCTAATAAGCGATGGTCACATAAACACCACCCTATATCGGAAACCTACTGACCGCTATTCCTACCTACATGCCTCTAGCTTTCATCCAGATCATACCACACGATCCATTGTCTACAGCCAAGCTCTACGATATAATCGCATTTGCTCTAACTCCTCAGACAGATTTCAGAGTAGCAGCCGTGTTAGTCTGTATTCGCAAAAAGAAAAGGAGTACCTTTTGTGGCACCTTAGAGACTAACAAATTTATTAGAGCATAAGCTTTCGTGAGTGCACGAAATGCATCCGATGAAGTGAGCTGTAGCTCACGAAAGCTTATGCTCTAATAAATTTGTTAGTCTCTAAGGTGCCACAAGTACTCCTTTTCTTTTTCCTCAGACAGAGACAAACACCTACAAGATCTCTATCATGCATTCTTACAACTACAATACCCACCTGCTGAAGTGAAGAAACAGATTGACAGAGCCAGAAGAGTACCCAGAAGTCACCTACTACAGGACAGGCCCAACAAAGAAAATAACAGAACTCCACTAGCCATCACCTTCAGCCCCCAACTAAAACCTCTCCAACGCATCATCAAGGATCTACAACCCATCCTGAAGGACGACCCATCACTCTCACAGATCTTGGGAGACAGGCCAGTCCTTGCTTACAGACAGCCCCCCAATCTGAAGCAAATACTCACCAGCAACCACACACCACACAACAGAACCACTAACCCAGGAACCTATCCTTGCAACAAAGCCCATTGCCAACTCTGTCCACATATCTATTCAGGGGACACCATCATAGGGCCTAATCACATCAGCCACACTATCAGAGGCTTGTTCACCTGCACATCTACCAATGTGATATATGCCATCATGTGCCAGCAATGCCCCCCTGCCATGTACATTGGTCAAACTGGACGGTCTCTATGTAAAAGAATAAATGGACACAAATCAGACGTCAAGAATTATAACATTCAAAAACCAGTCGGAGAACACTTCAATCTCTCTGGTCACTCGATTACAGACCTAAGAGTGGCTATCCTTCAACAAAAAAGCTTCAAAAACAGACTCCAACGAGAGACTGCTGAATTGGAATTAATTTGCAAACTGGATACAATTAACTTAGGCTTGAATAGAGACTGGGAATGGACAAGTCATTACACAAAGTAAAACTATTTCCCCATGTTATTTCTCCCCCCCATCCCACCCCCCACTGTTCCTCAGATATTCTTGTTAACTGCTGGAAATAGCCTACCTTGCTTGTCACCATGAAAGGTTTTCCTCCTTTCCTCCCCCTGCTGCTGGTGATGGCTTATCTTAAGTGATCACTCTCTTTACAGTGTGTATGACAAAACCCATTGTTTCATGTTCTCTGAGTGTGTATATAAATCTCCCCTCTGTATTTTCCACCAAATGCATCTGATGAAGTGAGCTGTAGCTCACGAAAGCTTATGCTCAAATAAATTTGTTAGTCTCTAAGGTGCCACAAGTACTCTTTTTCTTTTGGGCTGTATCTTCGAAGCCTAAATCAATAAAGACAAGAAAAAAGTCACAGTGAATTATTTTCTGAAAATCACTTTATTGCCTAGCAGGGTAATTGTGAATGCAACTAGACTGATGAACTGTGGAATGAGCAATGAAGCGCTCTCTATATGGCAAAAAGACGAGCAATTCATTTCAGCCTTATTTACCACAAGTCTTTTAACCTATTAGAACTCCACAGAGCTACAAACTTTGACTTTTAACACTTCTGATGTCAGTATTAATCCAGGGTCCTCTTCCCCTTTAAAGAGGACTGCAAGTCCCCCCCCTCTTTTTTTTTTTGATTGTTTTTTTACTTTAAAAAGCCCAGCAATGCCAAGTCTGGTTTTGCTGAATGACTTACTGGATGGCCAGGTGAGGATTGTGAACCCCCAACATGGTAGAAGGGACAGGGTTTCAAATCTTCAGATTCTCTCCTAACTGTTTCTCAGGCGTTTAAGTTCAATAGATGTTACCAACAACAAACGCAGTCTAAAAAAAGTCTCTTCCCCTGTCAATCAAGTGATCCCTGCAGGATGTCTGATGCCATGACCTTACCTGTGCTCCATGGAATGGTTCCAGGAAAACAGGTCAGGCAACATCTGAATTTGTAATGTAAACAGGATAAAAGCCTATTTCGAGAAATAAACGTGTCAGACAGAACACAGCCAAAAAAGGAGCACAAACCTTAATATATTCCTCTCTTTCAGCTCACCCCAGTAAGTGGGTGGCTGAGGCTACAGTTTCAAATTTCTATGATTACTGGGGGTTGGAAGTTCACCACAGTGATCTCCACTAAGAAGGGCGTCTCAGGTTTTCAGTCTCCCCACTCCGAGCTCTCGCCCCAATAGCCAGGCACAACCAGGCTCCCATCATAAGTTTCCGCTGACAACAGCCACCAGCTTTGTCGCATGCACAACCCTGTCACTGGGGAGGACAACCAGTCCCAAGGCTCTTCTCACTAGTTATCATAGGCATTTAGATGGCCCCCAGCACCGCAGTAGCTGGGTATCTCACAATCTTTAATGTATTTATCCTCAAACCCGCCGTGAAGTGGAGGAGGGGAGAGGAACAGTCCTGGCCTCAAAGTCCTTTCAATCTAAAGGAAGGATTATTATCCCCATTTTACAGATCACTGAGGCACAGAGAAGAGACTTGCCCAGATCACACAGGGAGTCAGAGCCAGAAACTTGAGCCCAGATCTCCCAAGTCCCAGTCTGGTCCACTAAACATAAGGCCAGTCTTCCCCCACACCTTCCTCAGCGATAGAACCTTACCGTCACCCCCCAGGCATCAAGGTGGGGAAAAACTGGCATTAGCATCTTTGCCCCTTGCAATTAAGGTACCAAGAAAATTAAAGCAGAAAAACAGAAACCAGAGTCTAAAAATAGGAAGACATGTTTATTGTAAGACTGCCCTCCTTAAAATGCTCAACTCTCCCCTCCCACACGGAAGAGTTCACACATCACAGCCTAGTAAGCCACTTCCCTGAATCAGGGTAGCACATCTCAGGAGGTAGAGGGCATGGCTCAGAGCTGCAGTAGTTTAGCTCACCTCCACTACACACACAAGTGACACACCTGATACAAGAGGGCAGATTACAGCAAGATAAAGGCCAGGCCTTTTTTCCCTTTCTCTGGTGCTTTAACATCAGGGAGAGGTTCTTGTAAAGACACCTTGACTGACCTACAAGAACAGTCCAGCAAACTATGCAAATACAATCCTGGGTCTTCCATATTCCTCTGAACCGCAACATGGATTCTATTGATTTCCTGTTAACAGGACCCTCTCTTCCCACAGGATGGTTGGAATTTTAGAACTGAAAGCATTACTGGAAAACAGTCCAAACACAGATTGATCTGGCCCCTAAAACATTAAACTCCCCTCCATTCACTCTCACGAACGTTGCGTTGAGTGAACCAAATCACAGTGGGAAACCACTCTCTGTCCCAAAACAGGCATCATTTCCCCTCCCCAGCACATCTGGAAGCATAGCAGCAGTATTCAATTCCCATTTAGTTCTGACTGCATCCCCCATCCCATGCACATTTACGTGTTGCACCTATTACAGAACTAATCTGGACACTATAGGCAGCCAGCCAGCCATGTCCTAAAGCAAACATGGGAGGCACCTGTTACCTGAAACCTCACCCAAGAATGAAATATCAGATTGAGTGTGCTGCTCCCAGTGGTAGTTTAAAAGGTAAGTAGTTTTAAATCATCTTGGGGGAGGAGACTTATAGATTCATAGATACTAAGGTCAGAAGGGACCATTCTGATCATCTAGTCCGACCTCCTACACAGTGCAGGCCACAGAATCTCACCCACCCACTCCTACGAAAAACCTCACCCATGTCTTTATGCAGAAGTACCTGAAATTAATCAACCCTATGACACTGGGATTTGTTCGTGGTTTGTGCTAATCAAATCCCTAAAGAACAGTCTCCAAGGAAAGTGAAGGATAGCAGATTACTGTGTTCCTTTGTCATTTGGAAGACAAGTCCCTCCACGCTGTTGTGCGCTATTAGAAAGAAGTTCAGAGTTTGTTGTTCTGCAGAAGCTCAGTAATTGGTAAAATAACCATGCCTCAGGTGGCAGTTTCGGAGGAACAGGTTTCCGTTTAATCCTTGTTTTCTGCTGCTGCTCTGATAAGGCTGCACACTAACCCTCTGAATTTTACTTTCCATTGATAATCTATTCATGAGGTTTTTTGAAAACACTACATCTTAACTTAGAGAGCACCTGAGCAGACACTTCCTCCTCCCCCCAGACTGAAACTGACCAAACGCTGGTCAGTTTCAATACTGCTAGTCCAAAACCTGTGGGCTACAGAGAAACAGACTGGAATTTCATCTGCTACTGGGAGAAAGCTATGGATAGCAGCCAACACACTGGAGATGATGCATCCTCCAGCATTCTCTCCCATTTCCCTCCTATTTTTCATATCATCCTTTCGCCAAAAGAGTTAGGGCTAGATTTTTAAAAGTATTTAGGCACTGCTGCACTCAGTGTTGCAACACCTAACTGATTTAGGAGCCTAAATATCAGATTTTTAAAGGGAGTGATGCACTTAGGAGCCAAAATTCCATTGATAGTTGATGGGATTTAGCACTTAGGAGCCTAAGTCACTTTTGAAAATGAGACAGGCTCCTAAATCGGTTAGGCATTGTGAGCTGTGCACAGCAACACCTAAATATCTTTAAAAAATCGGGGCTTCTGAGTTTTCCAAACTCAGCTGAGAAGGATCATTCCTGGACATGATGAAAATCTGAAGACCCAACTCCATCTATTCTCTCCTTTACCAACCCATCACCCTCCATCCACCCACACTTAACTATACCACCGCTGCCTCCCCTCACATCTCTGCTTGATAGTGCCCATCCCTCCAGCACAGAACGACTAGACAGGACAATTATGGGTCACCTAAGACACAGTATTGAAGATCCTACAGGAGCACACTGGCACTGTGAAATGTCAGTGGGCACTCCCTGGATAAGAAGAAAGCTTTTTATGTACTTTCTACTGATAATGAGACAGAAACTGCTTACGATCCACTCAGGGCCGGAGTTAGACTCGCTGGGGCCCAGGGCAGTAACTAAGGAGCGGGCCCCCCACCCCTGCTGAAGCCAAAGCACAAGTCCCGCAGCTCAGGGCTGAACCCAAAGCCCGAGCCCCACCACACAACATAGCTTTGCGGAGCCCCTGTGGCATGGGGCCAGAGATGACCCGTGCCTGCCGATAGGGGGAAAGGGGCAGAGTGAGGGCATCTGGCTTCAGCAGTATAACTGAGCATGCTCCATCTGTGTGAGCGTGCTCAGTACAAGCCAAGCAGCAAATCTGCGGGGGCACATGACCCCGCATGTCCCCCCACACGCATTGCCTCTGCATGAGGCCCCGGGCAATTGCTCTGCCTGCTACCCCCGAACGCCAGCACTAATTCCACTGTAAAAATTCTCTCTCATAAACCAAGGGCACTGCTTTTTTGTTGACTTTCCGTCGTCAATATTAGCCAGAAATTACAAACACTGTGTACAGGTTTGGCATGTGACTGAAGAGCAACCTACTGAAGCCCCAGAAATCAGCACTTCCACAGTCCAAATACATGAACTCTTGGAACTGAAGTAGCTCTCACAGGACTGGTGTATGTGCATTAACGGTGTCTGTGCATTGATACATTCTGAAATTCAGAGCCAAGGCTCTGCAACTATCTAGTTTTTATTCTATTCCTATGCTCTGTGCCACAGCCTAGAAATCAGCCAATCAGTTTTCAAATGAACACAGCGCGCACACATGAACTTCAAATCCTACAAAACAAGCTCCTTCACCAAACTTGTCACTGCTGAAAGAAGACAGCAGAGGTTACTATGATGGGCAAAAAGTCCACTTAATTTCTTTAAGAGGAAAATAAGAGGAACCCTCTTTTAACCATTGTAGCTGACAATTCTACTCTCTCAAGGCGAGTAATTTCAGTGAGTAATTTTTTTTTTAGTACATATTTTGTTCTTGATCAGTCATCATAACATAGGGTGGATGAGCAATTTTTGTGCTTGGGCTGGCACAGTTCAGCAAGACTGTTAGTTCATTGTTAAAATAGCTCTACTTTTTAAACAAAGCTACATTATAGGATATGCTGTCAGGCTCCTCCCAGTTCTGATACAGAAACAAGAACTTGACCCAGTGCAGGATGACTACTCTCCCACTAGTCTGAAAATAGATCCATGGGTACAAGCATCTTATAATATTTCAGCAAACAGAACCACCCAAGTGTAAAGATTTACAGCAAATAGCACTAATTGCCAGTGACTCCTGACTATCTGAACACATTACTAACGGAGAACTCTTATTTTTATTAAATTATCAAAGGCATGGCTTACAAAGCCTGTAAGAAGTAACTTAGACATGATTACTATGTATTTATTCTCCCTCTGCATAAGTCACCTTCTGCTCATTCAAAGGTTAGATGGAGGGTTGCAGGGTCTGATCCTGCATGCATGGACAATTCCTCCATTGAGGAATCCCATTTTAGTCATTGGGATTCTAGGAAGGAGTAAGGTCCAGCATGTGAGGATAAATATATAGGATCAAACTCATAGGGAAAGTCACTAGCCATTCCATTGCTACATTAGCCCACTTCATAACGACCAGTTTTCAGAGTAAAGCAAAGAGTAAATGCATCCGATGAAGTGAGCTGTAGCTCACGAAAGCTTATGCTCAAATAAATTTGTTAGTCTGTAAGGTGTCACAAGTACTCCTTTTCTTTTCATAATGACCAGCGTACCATGAGGCACTGTCCTGGCCTCTGCACAATAAGAAAAGCGGTGGAGAAAGGAAGAAAGCAGCCTGACCTGGAACATCTACACTACAATTAAACAGCCCTATGGCCTGAGCCCTGTGAGCCTGAGTCAGCTGGTACAAGCCAGCCACAGGTGTCTAACTGCAATGTAGACATACCCTAAGTGTACATCTACACAGCCACAGCAGCGAGCCTCTCAGCCCAGGCTGATGGACTTGGGCTAGAGTTCCACAAATAGGTGTGTAGACGGAGCTTTAAAGTTGCAGCTTTGAAGTCCCTCTCTGTAGGCTTCAAGAGTCTGAGTTCCAGCCTGAGCCACAACTCCAAAGCGCTGTCTACACAGCTATTTTTAGAGCTCTAGCACAAGCTAACCTGAGTCCATAGACCCAGGTGGGGAGGCTCCTGTCATGGGCTGTGTAGACATATCCCTAAAGGGTCATATTCTGCCACCCTTCTTCATGCTGGATAGTACCTTAGTCCACAACTCATAAAGTCAGGTACTATTCAACTTAAGGATGTCAGAAACAGACCCATATGCTGCACTGGAGAGGACAGACACCACTAACACAAAAACTTTTGAATAAAGCCAAATTCTGCCCCAAACACCTTACACACACAAAGTCACCTATCTCAGGAATGGACATACTGTTTTTCCTGTGTAAACTAACCTGATTTTTAAGAAGTTTATACTGGTAAATTCACAAGTTTTTAGTTAACTTGCAGAAGAAAATATTGGCCTTCTCTTCCCAAGAGCAGTGTGGAGGCTACCAATATTATGTCATTCAGGCCACTGGTTAAATCTGAAGTCTCATTACAGATCTGAAGTTTTGCCTGGTCAACAACATGCGGGAAGGTCCTCTCAGGGAGGCTCATGGACAGACACTGGACAAACATTCAGAAGCCCTTAACTATTCATATTAAAATTCACACTGCTTGTGTTTTATATTAACTTAAAAATTCTTTACACTGGACATTAAGAGCCATCTCTTCCAGGTCACAACAAACAGCTGTATCCTCATGAGATTTCCTGGTTGTCTGAATAGATCCACACAAATAGAGAGACTGAAGCAGCTAGGTTCACGGCTGCACTACATTCCAGCTGTGCAAGCACTATCCCCTCTCCTCTAGGCTAGGGACTGACCACAAGGCTTGGGAAGGTTTTTTTTTCAGGTTGGTTTAGATCGTTACCAACCGCCTCGTTTAAGATTTTAGAGAAGGAAATGGCTAAACCCAAGACTTGGTCACCATCCCATTTCTCAGCCATCCTCCTATAGGCAAAGGGGTCACACATTTTCCCAGACTCGGGCATTTTTTGACCAGTGCGGGCGCTTTACTGGTCAGGAGCCATTGGAGAGGGGAGCCATTCCCACGGCTCCAAGGAGGTTTACAAATAAAACGGTCCCGGGAACAAGAGGGCTTTGGGTTGCTAGCCCTCTTCCCCCCTCCCCTTCCCAGGCACTGTTGCTCTCCTATGAATCCCCACGGGGAGGGACCCGTCTCGAATGAACCGAAGCGGGCAGCTCCGAGACTCTCTTCAGCCCTCTGCCTCCGGGTACGGCTCTTGCGACGCCGCGGGGCGCACGGCTGAGTTCATACAATAGCCCGGCTCCTGCTGGGCTTCAATGCAGTCTCCGGAGGTCGAAAAGCACCTCAGCCCCCCAACCCCTGCCCTCAATCGAGGAGGAGGAGGTGGCTGAGCCGGCACTGCCCTGTGTTTACCAGCCAGCCGGTCCTTCCCGGCGACGGGGACGGGAGCCTGCGCCCACGGGGGGGGCGAGACAGGGCCTCACCTCGCGGCCCCCCCCAGACTCTCCTACATGAGGGGAGCACAAGGAAAAGCTCCCACAGCCAGCGCCCTGCGCGGCACACGGGACGCTGCAAACCCTGGGTCCGGCTGCACCAGGATGCACCGCCCAGCCCCACTCCCTGCAGCCTCCCCATTAAATCAGCCTAACCCCCCCCCGCGCAGGAACACGCTGCGCCCCCAGTGCCCCGCAGCGTCTCCCACAGACCGCGCCCCGCAGGGAGCCGCGTACCCAGCACCCCACCCCATCCGCCGGCGCAGCGGAGCCCGGCCCCTCACCCGCTTTGCCGGCGCCGGGCCGCAGCAGGCAGGCTCCGAGGACGATCCCGGGGAGGAGGAGGGCTCCGAGCCGGGGGGCAGGAGCTCTCCGGGCCGCCACCATCCTTCAGCAGCGCCGGGGACTCATTGCAGCGGGCTCCGGCCTGGCGGGAGGGAGGGCGCGGGAGCTACCGCCGGAGCTGCAAGGAGTCCGTGGGCCGAGCGGGGGCGGGGTCGGGCCAATCCCGGCACCGCCCGCACAGCGCCGGGCCCGGCATGCGCGCCCCGGGGCCTGGAGAACCGGACCCACCCGCCGCGCCGGCCACCGGGGCGCGCTGCAGGGCGACGGACGGGAACAGGTGCGGGCCCGCGGCAGCCCCGGTGCAGGGGGCTGCGCTGGGAACCTGCCCCCAGTGCCCCAGCTCATTCCAGCCCTGCCCACCCCGACTCCAACTCACTGCTGCCCGGGGATCACCCCCCCCAGCGGCTGCCCCCCGACTCACTGCTGCCCGGGGATCACCCCCCCCCAGCGGCTGCCCCCCGACTCACTGCTGCCCGGGGATCACCCCCCCCAGCGGCTGCCCCCCGACTCACTGCTGCCCGGGATCATCCCCCCGAGCTGCTGCCCCAGGACCCTGGGGACCTGCCCCCCGACTCACTGCTGCCCGGGGATCACCCCCCCAGCGGCTGCCCCCCGACTCACTGCTGCCCGGGATCATCCCCCCGAGCTGCTGCCCCAGGACCCTGGGGACCTGCCCCCGACTCACTGCTGCCCGGGGATCACCCCCCCCAGCGGCTGCCCCAGGACCCTGGGGACCTGCCCCCCGACTCACTGCTGCCCGGGGATCACCCCCCCCAGCGGCTGCCCCCCGACTCACTGCTGCCCTGGGATCACCCCCCCCCAGCGGCTGCCCCCCGACTCACTGCTGCCCGGGGATCACCCCCCCCAGCTGCTGCCCCCCGACTCACTGCTGCCCGGGGATCACCCCCCCCAGCGGCTGCCCCCCGACTCACTGCTGCCCTGGGATCACCCCCCCCCCAGCGGCTGCCCCCCGACTCACTGCTGCCCGGGGATCACCCCCCCCCCCAGCGGCTGCCCCAGGACCCTGGGGACCTGCCCCCCGACTCACTGCTGCCCCGGGATCACCCCCCCCCCAGCTGCTGCCCCAGGACCCTGGGGACCTGCCCCCCGACTCACTGCTGCCCCGGGATCACCCCCCCCCCAGCTGCTGCCCCCCGACTCACTGCTGCCCCGGGATCATCCCCCCGAGCTGCTGCCCCAGGACCCTGGGGACCTGCCCCCCGACTCACTCCTGCCCTGGGATCACCCCCCCCCAGCGGCTGCCCCAGGACCCTAGGGACCTGCCCCCCGACTCACTGCTGCCCTGGGATCACCCCCCCCCCAGCGGCTGCCCCAGGACCCTGGGGACCTGCCCCCCGACTCACTGCTGCCCCGGGATCATCCCCCCGAGCTGCTGCCCCAGGACCCTGGGGACCTGCCCCCCGACTCACTGCTGCCCCGGGATCACCCCCCCCCAGCTGCTGCCCCCCGACTCACTGCTGCCCCGGGATCATCCCCCCGAGCTGCTGCCCCAGGACCCTGGGGACCTGCCCCCCGACTCACTGCTGCCCCCGGGATCACCCCCCCCCCCCAGCGGCTGCCCCCCGACTCACTGCTGCCCGGGGATCACCCCCCCCAGCTGCTGCCCCCCGACTCACTGCTGCCCGGGGATCACCCCCCCCCAGCGCCTGCCCCAGGACCCTGGGGACCTGCCCCCCGACTCACTGCTGCCCCGGGATCACCCCCCCCCCAGCTGCTGCCCCAGGACCCTGGGGACCTGCCCCCCGACTCACTGCTGCCCCGGGATCACCCCCCCCCCCAGCTGCTGCCCCAGGACCCTGGGGACCTGCCCCCCGACTCACTGCTGCCCCGGGATCATCCCCCCGAGCTGCTGCCCCAGGACACTGGGGACCTGCCCCCCGACTCACTGCTGCCCCGGGATCATCCCCCCGAGCTGCTGCCCAAGGACCCTGGGGACCTGCCCCCCCGACTCACTGCTGCCCCGGGATCATCCCCCTGAGCTGCTGCCCCAGGACCCTAGGACCTGCCCCTGACTCACTGCTCCCCCGGGATCATCCCCCCGAGCTGCTGCCCCAGGACCCTGGGGACCTGCCCCCCGACTCACTGCTGCCCCAGGATCATCCCCCCGAGCTGCTGCCCCAGGACACTGGGGACCTTCCCCCGACTCGCTGCTGCCCCAGGACACTGGGGACCTGCCCCCCGACTCACTGCTGCCCCGGGATCATCCCCCCGAGCTGCTGCCCCAGGACCCTGGGGACCTGCCCCCCGACTCACTGCTGCCCCGGGATCATCCCCCCGAGCTGCTGCCCCAGGACCCTGGGGACCTGCTGCCCCAGGACCCTGGGGACCTACCCCCGGACTCACTGCTGCCCCGGGATCATCCCCCCGAGCTGCTGCCCCAGGACCCTGGGAACCTGCCCCCCGACTCACTGCTGCCCCGGGATCATCCCCCCGAGCTGCTGCCCCAGGACCCTGGGGACCTGCCCCCCGACTCACTGCTGCCCCCGGGATCATCCCCCCCGAGCTGCTGCCCCAGGACCCTGGGGACCTGCCCCCCGACTCACTGCTGCCCCGGGATCATCCCCCCGAGCTGCTGCCCCCCGACTCACTGCTGCCCCGGGATCATCCCCCCGAGCTGCTGCCCCAGGACCCTGGGGACCTGCCCCCCGACTCACTGCTGCCCTGGGATCACCCCCCCCCCCAGCGGCTGCCCCAGGACCCTGGGGACCTGCCCCCCCGACTCACTGCTGCCCCGGGATCACCCCCCCCCCCAGCTGCTGCCCCCCGACTCACTGCTGCCCCGGGATCATCCTCCCGAGCTGCTGCCCCAGGACCCTGGGGACCTGCCCCCCGACTCACTGCTGCCCCCGGGATCATCCCCCCGAGCTGCTGCCCCAGGACCCTGGGGACCTGCCCCCCGACTCACTGCTGCCCCCGGGATCATCCCCCCGAGCTGCTGCCCCAGGACCCTGGGGACCTGCCCCCCGACTCACGGCTGCCCCCGGGATCATCCCCCGAGCTGCTGCCCCAGGACCCTGGGGACCTGCCCCCCGACTCACTGCTGCCCCGGGATCATCCCCCCGAGCTGCTGCCCCAGGACCCTGGGGACCTGCCCCCCGACTCACTGCTGCCCCGGGATCATCCCCCCGAGCTGCTGCCCCAGGACCCTGGGGACCTGCCCCCCGACTCACTGCTGCCCCCGGGATCATCCCCCCGAGCTGCTGCCCCAGGACCCTGGGGACCTGCCCCCCGACTCACTGCTGCCCCCGGGATCATCCCCCCGAGCTGCTGCCCCAGGACCCTGGGGACCTGCCCCCCGACTCACTGCTGCCCCGGGATCATCCCCCCCGAGCTGCTGCCCCAGGACCCTGGGGACCTGCCCCCCGACTCACTGCTGCCCGGGATCATCCCCCCGAGCTGCTGCCCCAGGACCCTGGGGACCTGCCCCCCGACTCACGGCTGCCCCGGGATCATCCTCCCGAGCTGCTGCCCCAGGACCCTGGGGACCTGCCCCCCGACTCACTGCTGCCCCGGGATCATCCCCCCGAGCTGCTGCCCCAGGACCCTGGGGACCTGCCCCCCGACTCACTGCTGCCCTGGGATCACCCCCCCCCCCAGCGGCTGCCCCAGGACCCTGGGGACCTGCCCCCCGACTCACTGCTGCCCCGGGATCACCCCCCCCCCCCAGCTGCTGCCCCCCGACTCAC